>NW_026017110.1:49411587-49423347 GCF_020466585.1 Dendroctonus ponderosae | reverse complement strand
ATATGAAATGACTTTGTGAAGTAAATTTTTAGCAGCTGTTGCCGACTAAAATTGTGCTCATTGCCTTCCAGCGTTCCAAAGTTATTCCACCATCATTAAATACTTACACACAACATACACGACAAATAAAACTTGGCTTAATCCAAAACGCGCCTGCTTGTGCTGTTTTATTCAAAGTGAACTTCTGTTGCTTCCAACTAGCACAGTAAAATATCGACAATTAGAACCATAACTCCCGGAAAACATCCGCAGCATATGCTAGAGGAGATTTACTCCATCTGATTTCGACTGGCCGTGGCTTGTTAATATAAAAGATGGGTGACATGACCGCTGCTCTAACGAAGATATTCTCAAATTTTATGTGCCTTGCCTAGATCAAAGAACTGGGTAAATTTTATAAGAGCGCCTACCATCGCTCACTCAGTCCCCACCGAATGCCGATAAGTAAATGTTTATTTTCATGTTTCCGCGGAAGCTAAATCTATACAATAAGTAACCAAACATGGCAAGTTTCGTGCAGATTAAGCGAATCCCACGATCGCTTTTCGCACAGTTTATTGTGAGCGAAACAAATTAATGAACGCCATTCGGTGGGATTGTTCTATGTCGATCGTTATAAGCGTGGAGTTACGGTTCTGCGGGGGTGCTAAACTGATAAAATTGAGAGTTTTTGAAATTATTTTCTTACGAAAACTTTTCGAAGTAACCGCATTTCGCCCAGCTTCTTTTCGAAAATTCCCTTGGTCATTTATGTTCAATCCATAGAATCGTCCGAATTGGAATTTTTCAGTATCCTTAAACACATTTGGTGTAGATTGTCTTAATATAATACAGTGCATTTTGTTAAAGGTTGGTTGTCAGGGCATCAATTTTGCTAGCACATAAACGAATCGTCACGTAAAGAAAATATACAGGGTGATTCAAAATTGGGTCATTCCTTTTAAGGGGTAATGGGGCTCACTTATAGAATACGAGATAAATATAGAACTTTTTTTTAGATAATTTCTAGAAGATATTAACAGTTGAAAATTGAATTTCAACTTTGTTATTAAGCTTTATTTTGAAATTTTTTCATGTTTAATTGGTAGCATATTGAAATACTTAAGCATTTAAAAATAAAAATTGCTATCTTTGCTTCAGATTCGGAATATTTAATAGATTTTTTTGGTGAAAAGTCAAAGTGGCAATGATGTTTTGTATCATTAACAGATAGTCACAGGTCAATAATAGCAATAATTTGTCAAACTGTGACTTACTTTGAAGGTGCTTTCACGAATCTGCTGATATGCGATTAGTTCTCGAAAAATGGAACAGTAAGATAGCAGAAGCTGTAAGAACTTACGCCATCAAAAGGCTAGAGATACTGAAGATTGGCTCCAGGAAGATAGTGGACGACAATAGATGTTCGGGTTCCAGGCACAGAGGAACTAGTATTGGACATAATTGCATCAGACTCTTCCATGAGGGGCACTCAGCGCACAATAACTGAGACTTTCCCAAGCACCAAACAAATACCGAGGAAGGGCCACATTCCTACCACGTATGTAAGAAACACACAGCACAAGGTCACATTAAACCAATGGATTACTGAACACCGGTACAAATTGAGCAGGAGTTAATTAACCGAATACGGGAAGCTGCTCGATAAGAGTAATTACTAAGGGGATTCCACAGGCACTAACTTGTTTCGAGTTAATGACTAAAATGTATGTTTATTTGTAAACATAAATTCGAGGTTATGAGGACAATAATTGACATTTCGAAAAAGGTTGTTCCACAGTCAACGAATCCTATTGAATTTACCGTTTGTCCTGGTCTATTTTTTTGGCACTTTCTGTATAATCCTATGGTTACCGGAGTTTTTAATAATTACGAAGCAACAGGTATTTCCGTAATGTAAAAAAACATTGTCGCCGCCTTTTTGAAATAATTATTTGCAATTTTCTCAGTGTTTAATAACAATTAATTATTTTAACAATATTTTTCTACTTCTTAAACACCGCCAGACAACACCTCCAGCGGAATGACGCCAATGTTGCATCACCCAGTATGCAATTTTAAATAATGCATTCAATTTTTTGAAATTTTCACTTTTATTTCGTGTAGAACTAAACATAAATAAATAAAAAATTAATTTAATGAAAGCCACTCACAAGACGCATTGCTTCGGGACCGAAAGAGATTGCAAAAATGAGCATCTTAGAAAATGAATATAACAGAAACTGGCGAGAACAGAAAAACTTTATAAGTTTAATTAATAATAAATTATATATTTACGTGACCAGATAAACGGATCATAAACTTGTAGTACACTGAATTTTGTATTACACTGTTTTTTATATGCATTTATTGGCAATTTTGAATTGTATGACGGTTTCTGAAACTTTACATTTATGCATTTTGCTCCAAGGAGCAAGTTCGAACTCTGGTAACCCCCACTTTAAGAATCTTCAGAGCGATGAGGGTGGCGAATTTTACAAATATTTCTTTATAAACTTAAGTACTTTCGCTAAGAAACTAACTAAAATTATCTGATTTTGTGGCAAATTCGAAGCTGAAAAAGGTTTTCTAACATTCCCTACAAAGCGATGTATGAGGAGAATCCTGTTACAAAATTAATTTTGCCATTTTTCGCTAAATAAACCGCCATGCTTGTCAGGAAAGAAAAAAATAATCAGAAAATTACTGTTTTTTGCGCTTTTGATTAAAAACTTTTAGTTTTATAATCGGTTTTGTAACCTTAATTATTTTCGGGAAAAAAACGAGAGAAATTTATTTTCGTTTTCGTCCGGAATTCGTCATTGAAAAAAGTTTTTGCAAAATTCCTACAAAGCTCTCTTTTCTCTCTTCTTTTATCTTTTAATTTTTTGCGTAAAAGACTTCCAGATTGTCAGTATTTTTAAGCGAAACTCTCCAAAATAGAGCATTTTTGAGTAGAAAGTAAAGCACGAAACAAATCAGTCAAAACTAAAAGACCACAATTTTTTAACAAACTCTACAGTCTCCAGAGGAATGGGGATGACGAGTTTTGTAAATAATGTATTATAAACTTTCACTGATTCTGTTCGTTTTTTGATAAAATATTATTCGATTTTTGTGCGAAATTCTAAGCTAGAAACGGATTTCACAACTTTTTACAAAGCGACGAAGGAGGCAACTGTTTTAGTAAAATTTACTTGATAATTTTTCCTAGAAAGTGCCCTAAGATTGTCAGTATTTTAACCCTGGCGTAAAAATAAATGTTCAAACAATTTAGAAAGAGGATCATTAACACTTTATTAGCAACGGAACCGAGTTACTGCGCCGGTGGGTTGGTTTGGCGCACCAAGTCATTTGCGTCGCACTGCGCAAACTACTAAAAATTAACTGAGTTACCTAGGCCAGGCTTCAATGAATGTTAGAGCAGAAAACGATTTTCTGTGGAAGTAAAATGTTTGTACATTTTTCAGCTCAATTTAAAAATTTAGATTAGTTGGCAATACGAAACACAAGGATTGAAGGAAATAAACGAAATAAACTAAAAATTGAATGGTTATTTGCTGCACATGGTCAGAAGCCAAAGTACCAGCATTTTCACGGTGAAAATTTTGCGTATTTTACTTGTTGCTTTCGGGTTTATTTACTTTAATTTTTTTCGGATTAATCGGTCCTTTTATTCCCACCATAACCATTCGGTTGTTCAGTTTGTTGTTCAGAATTAGCTTTTATTCTTCAAAACCACATTTCTCTGTCGAATTGTTAAATTCACTTTGTTGCTAGTGCCAACTGGCCTTCACCACCTGGGTTTCCTGTTCCCCAAAAATGGTAATTTTTACTTTGTTTACTAATTTTCCCTTCAAACTTCGCGTTTTTTTTCAATTGTTTGCAAAAACTCTTTTATAAGTTCGCCCACATCACAATAGAAGCATATTGGGCTTACAAATAGTTCTGCGGAGCCCACATGGGCGGACACTTATTTGCTGCCGTATTTATTCAGATATCTAAACCGAGTAAAACATTGTCCATAAATATGCAACAATACCGTGTATAATTGCGCTAATAAAGTCGAATTGTTGGCGCGGAATCTTTAAGAAGTCATTCATGAATTGAATGATTAGATAATTGAAGTAGCAGCTTGACCAAACTGGGCTTTTCAACATTCCCGCTTAATTATTTCTTCAACTGTAATAAATTGGATATTTAGCAAAAACAACTATTCGCCAAATACGGTGCCATAACACTTGCGCGTCTCTATAAAATTAGCCTTTAACGGTGGTTTTGAACGCATGAAGACACCAGATACCATATGTGTAAACCATGCGGACTGTAAAGGGCTTGTAACGAGCTTTCATTGGTGTGGCGACATTCTAAATTAACTTTTACATTAGAAAATGTACCGTTATGCCAAGTGGTAATGGTATTGAAGAGTTGCAAGCGTTGTTTCTGCTCATTTTTCTCTAATTAATGTCGGTCAATTCCTCTAGCTGGTGCAAGAAGAGTGAGAATGTGCGCCACACAGGAAGTGAGTCCATTTATCAAACACAACATCTCACTTAGTTGCCGAGATACTGAACGTTTTTTCCACGTTTTTATGGGCTACACCAGGAATTTTGCGATCGCAGGGAGCATATACCGATTGCTTGTAATGTTTCTGGTTTTTGTCCAGGTACCATGAACAGTCCATTTGTTTTGTCGCAAAGAAAAACAATGGCTAATTTTCCTCAGGGTTTTCTGATGGTTTATGTTGGCCAACAAAACACGTGAAACGAATGCTAACTACCACTCACTTAATCAAATAATTTCTTAATGTAGATTTATGTAAAATTTGCTTATTTGCACATCCACCTGTAAAGTTGTCACTTGCCGGAAAAGAACATGCATGTGTGAACAGAAGAGAGCGATTTTGCACTTTGGAAGGCGTGATTTCTAAACAATCTGCGATACTATCAGTGTAATTGTTTCATTGGTTTCAATGGAAAGGCTTTGCTACTGCCTTTAGTAGAAATGGCCTGCGGGAATCGACGATCGAGTGTTTGTATGTAATTTTCAATGTAGTCTGAGACGGATTTTTGGACCACGCCGGCAGGGTTTTAAAATAAAAAGTTTTAAATGTTGCAAATTGAACAAAAATCCAAGAAAATAATATCGAATTCTAAAAGCTTTTTGGTGACCTGCTGATGAATTAATGTTTTCCAAATATCTGACATGACAAAAACCTTATTATTGATCAAAGCAGTTGATCAATATCAAACATCAAACGGCTAGTAAAAGTTGTTTTTCGATGTGCAAGAAAAAAATCAACGATTATTATGCTGGTGTTTCATCCGTGCAATCTTCATAAACCACTGCTGAAAGAAGCACGTTTTGTCAATGACATCCGAATGAAGCACGATGCACCTTTGCAATTTATCACATAAATTATATCGATTTTTCTTCGAGAATGAAGCTGTCCACCCCAAGGTGCCGACACGGAACCCAAGCGGGCTTCTTTCAAGGCTTCAAATATTCATTTATTTGCTGACCTAAATCGGCTAAATGGAGATGAAATTCCGGAGAAAAATTAAACAGTGTAGCTTAAGATTGGCTTAATTGCACCGTAATCTGATCAGCTACCACGTATTGAGTAAAGGAAATTTGACGGGCCGAAAAGTCGACCCGTTTGGACTGACACTTGCAGAGGATCATTAATAAACGGCCTAATTGATTGCATTTCTTGCACTTCGGGTTCCGACAGATCAGCGAGATTGATTGTCCAAATTAATGCAAATTTCGCGAAACCCCGATCGTTATCTGAGCTTAAATATCCTACGTTTTTTGGCCGTGAATTTCTTCGTAATAAACGGCGCTGTGCGTCTTGCCTCATTTTAGTGACGTTCTATGGACAAGTTGATGACCATAAAACATCAATTTCCTCTGACCGGCTGCTGTTCCTTGCGTACGTTTCATTCGGAACCAAACCAATATATATCTGCTATCTCTAGAATAATTCGTTAATTTCGTTTTAATGAAAACTGGTTAATGTTTAAGAGTGCAATGAAATTCAATTCCACACGCAAAGTTCAAAAAAACGCTATTTATCGCATTTTTGCGTTCGGTTCGAAACGATGATCCTAATAAAAAGCGGCATGTTGAGGCCATAAAATCAACACCGGGCAGCTTTTGACTTTTTCGCTTTTCGTCGTTTATTATGCGTGTTTGTAAATTATAACCGCAGTTGCCTGCAAGCAGAACTTTCATAAATATTAATGCAGATAAATCAGCGTTAACTAGTTTCAAGGAAAATGTTGAGATTAGTTGATAATTTATATCTTAATCTTGTCTAAGATCAATAGAAGCTAAAACAAACGATGCTAATTTTGATATTTTGATTGCATTTATTTTCTGATAGAGGAAGGAGACTTTACAGTTGGACAGGAAATCTACTATTGAAAATGTTGCTTTTTTGCTTCGTTTCCTAGAGCACGTTAGTATGGAGGGTTAATTTCATCCTCGATGTTTTTACTTTCCGATTTCAAGAAGGAACCAAATGTTTTGTGTACAAGTTTACTTTGTCACTCTTGGTGCTCTTTGAGTTAAATTGTTTTTGACCTGGTCTACATAAGGTTTTCTTGTCGCTAAGGATATATTTTTGTTTTGTTTTTGGATGGAGTTTATTGTGGAGCGAAATAAACAGAAGTTGGCAGCTTCTTTGCAATTAAAATAGCAAGCGTACGAAGGAAATTTTGCACGAAAAATGTGACCAGAAATATTAATCATTTTCAGTTTGGTTTAATTTAATTTTAGTTCACCTCACTTAAAGGCGAGTTGTTCCTCAACACACTGGCCAATTTTATTTTAAATCTCATACAAAATAGTCTGGGTTTCTGTTGTCTAAAAAAAAACGATATTAATTTGTTGTAAAAAAACTATAAAATTCTATATAAAAAAATATGTGTAACCTTCGACAGGTCAAATCTCGATTTTCGAACTGAACCCAAGTCATTTTGATCAAGGGTTCTAGTTTTTTTTAAACAGAAAGGACGCGTCATAAATAAATGTCTACGACTTTTGCAAGCCAACCTAATTACTATACAGGACATTCATTATAAAGGCACCATTCATTTTAAGTTGTTTTTAATATTATGGGCATATGAATGGACTGACGAGCGTATTAGGTATCTATTGTAGCACAACTAAGAACGATAAAACTTATTTTTCATTAATGAGAGGGTCAAACTTCTGGTATATTTTGTTATACATTTTTTGTTTACAGCTGTGTATTTAGATGTGCTTTCAACATCGCTTCTTTCACAATTTAACACTGGAACGAATTACTACTTTATGAATTACAGGATTTTAAAATGGCACAGAAAAATTGCCATCGGAAACTTTCATCTAAATTAAGCCGTGTTTTGATGACAAAATAAGCATACGATGGTTGAACTGGAGAATTTCTTAATATTTATCGTTGGTCAAAAGTGTGCAAGAATCCCCTATTGAATAGTTGTCTATTACAGACGCAAAACCTGATGTTTCAGTAGCTGCAGCAATGTAAATACTACCCTGGTTAGTCGTTATTTCACGTCGATAATCGCTGATGGCTTCGACAATCTGTATAATGTCCGTTCGCATGCAAGATGTATCTTTGAGATCTAAATATGATAATTTACCTTACATACTTAGTAATGTATTAAAATTTATCCCACGGCTGTTTGGTTGGCGATTGCTTATTGTCGACTTTCCAGCACGAACAACACGAATTATCTGAACTTACAAGTGTCGCGAGTTTCGTTTTTGACATCAAATGCTCCTTTCACCAAACACTCTGGATTTCGTTTGATTACTGGACGATTTCTTCAGTTCTTCTAACCGTTGAAGATCGAATTTCAACTTTGCTATTAAGCATTATTTTCAAATTGTTCCATGTTTAATTGGTAGCATATTGGAATACTTAAGCATTCAAAAAGAAAAATTACCATCTTTGCTTCAAATAACGAAAAATTTTGATATCAAAAAAGGTCTATTCTACAATTTTTTGATGAAAAATGACAGCGGCAATTATTTTTTTTGTTACAGGTGGATAGCCCTTGTCAATAATAACAATAATTTGTCAAACTGTGACTTACTTTGAATTTTTTTTCACGAATTTGCGGATATGCGATTGGTTCAGGGGAAATGCTACAGTAACATAGCAGAAGCTGAAAGAACCCACGCCAACAAAGGGTGAGGAGAGTGGTTCCAGATAGTGGACGACAATCGGTGTTCGGGTTCTAGGCATAGAATAACACATATTGGATATTACCGAATCAGGGCCTTCCAGGGGTACTCAGAGCACAATAACTGACACTTTCCCAAGCACCAAGTAAATACGAGGAAGGGCTACAATTCCTACCACGTATGTAAGAAACACACAGCACACGGAGATACAAATGGAGCAGGAGTTAATTAACTGAATACGAGAAGCTGCTTGATAAGAGTGGATAATAAGGAGATTACACAGGCACTAGCTTGTTTGGAGTTAACCATTCAAATGTTTGGTGTTGTATGGTTTATTTTTAAACACCAATATTCAAGGTTATGAGAACAGGTTGACATTTCGAAAGTACGTTCCGCAGTCAACGAATCTTGTTGAATTTGCCGTTTATCCTTGTCTATCTTATTGTCACTCTGTATAATTCCATGGTTACCGGAGTTTTTAATAATTACGAAGCAACAGGTATTTGCGCAATGTTAGTTAGGCAGATTACCTTGAAAAACATTGCTGCCATATTTCTGATATAGTTTTTTGCGAATTCCTCAGTTTTTAATAACAATTTATTTATTTTAGTGTTTTATCTGTACTCCTATAACTGCGCCAGACAACACTTCCAGAGGAATTACGCCAATTTTGAATCACCCTGTATGCAGAAGTTATGCAAGAATAAAACGTGATGTTCCATAAATTAATATGGGAAGTTGAATGTACATATACCGAATTTACAATAATTTTGGTTGCATTTGAGACCTTGTCGCTTCCACAATTTCGTCGAGCTTTATTCAGTTTAATTAAAATCTGTACCTGGGTAAAAACCAAAAAAGTCTCATTGAGCTGCAGCAGCCCGAATTATTTTTTCTTTTATAAAAATTTGTAGGTTTCTAAACGGCTTTGTGTGCCGAAGGAACAGTCAAAAGATGCCAGAACAGTTTCTCTCAACCGTTCATTTTTCCCGACCTGAGGCCTTTTGAGCCTACAATTTTTGTTGATTTGACTGACGAGTGCTTCACCTGTTTTATTTTTTAACTGGCCCCCTTCTGTTGGCTTTCTCTTTTTGGCCTCAGGAAAACTGCAATTTCAAGTCGGCCCGATAATTTTACACAGATGCAAGAGTTGTTTTTGAAAATTGACAAAATTGTGGTTTTGACAAAATAAAGTGTCCATGATGAACAAAATTTAGTCTATAGTAAACAAAACCTACACTAAAGCCCTTGTAGAAAATGAACACTCGCTGCCAAAATACAGGATTTAGTTAGAAAATTAAAGAATAAAAACCTTAAAACTTCCAAACTTTAACGTCTTGTAAGTAGATCTGAAATTGCACTCACTCAGGTCCGTTCAGTGTGGAGAACTTCGTCCAACGTGATCCAACTTCAAAACCTACATATACTTAACACTGTTCAAAGCCATATTCAAGCTGTCAGCCCTGTTTAGTACGGTGTTTTTTTTTGTCCAGAAATTCCAATTCCCCAAAAGAAACGCCTCACAATAACCTCTTTAAATTATCGTAATACGTGGTACCTAGTCGGCCATATCGGGAACCATTATCGGCACGCAGTGTACTTTAAGTACACACGTCATTTTCTCAGCCAATCAAACGGAGGAATTCTGCTCCGGACAGGACATTGGGGCGGTACCCTTTTCCGCTACTTTAATGAGTTTGCTTTTGCCGGTCCATCGCAATTTTGGCTGATATTCGCTCAAGTCGCTTGCCAAATGCCCGTACAGAATACAGGACAGTACTAGAAGATTGGCCTATTAATGCTCATTTAACTTTAATTCGTTTGAAAGATCTGTGGAAACCGAAAAAAGGAAAATTGTTCTATACACTTGGTTAACTTGAGTCTAAAATTGGCGTCGTTCTCCTGTGGGGTTTCGGGAGCACAGAAAAAATAGCCAAAAAAATTAATTCTCTTTAAAAGCTGAAATTTAAGGCAATCTGCCTTATTAACATCTCGTAACTTCCTGATGCTTCTCAGCAATAGCGAAAGCTCAAGTAACCCTGGATAAGCACAGAAAGTGAGGTTGAAATGCACTGAAGTACTTCCAGCTTACACCGGACTGGACCGTTATTTCCCATTAATTGCCGAGTGCATAATAATTTGAAATAGACAGCGATCGGCACCACACCCCACATACCTGGGCATTATTTTACGGCTGTTGCATGTCAAATGTTCATTCTAAAATTTCCACAATTTAAAATATTAATGGCGGAAACGGAGGATGAGTTAACAGGTTAAACGTTCAGCCGCAATGTCCAGATAAGTTCAAGAAACCAACTCGCATGGCAAAACGACATAAAGTAACATTCTATTTATGGGTTTTGTCCATTTCATCTGCGCGACGATAACCGTAACTGTTTTTCGAGATGTGTCATTGCCATATAATCAAGCATTTTGCTGATAATAATTCGATTTGCAACTTAATGTTTCTCGACTTACTGCCCGTCTATCCGACCCTGTAGATAAATACTGCTTTATAAGTATATTTTAGAAATACCAACAGGTTCTGTTTGTACACACACACACACACAAACACACACGCACAGTGTTTTTGCTGGAGGATGCAAGATTTTCAGATTGTAGAAATTTTCTGCATAACTCTTAATGGGGCCGGTTCGGAAATTTTGAAATTTTTTGAAAAACCTGCGATTTCCTATAAAAAACTGGATCCCGGAAAATTACAATCGGGGGTTGAAGTTATGATGATTAGAAGGTAGGAACGCCGATATTCCGAAGATAAAACTTTAAATTTTTTCATTTATTCGATTAACTCATTTTCAAAATAGAACATGAAAAAGTGTATTCTCTGGGCTCTAAATATTGGAAAGCGTTAAACTATCAAACTTACAGATACTTCCACTCTTCGCCCTGTAACCCGGTCAGCTATCACCATTTTTCAGAAATTCAAAAACTTTTAGAAAGCCCATGGACCCAAGTCCTTATAAAAGCCCGTAAAAAGTTATTTCAGCGCCAAAGTTCATTTTGGTCACCGTGTTAGCGTCAGGGGAGTATACATTTTCAAAGAACCAAAGTGCTGGTTGTTCCTGGAAACACGCTCTTTTGCTACAACTCTGGCGGCACACCAATGCTTTTTAACCCCAAAATGTATTTTTAGGAGGAACTAAATGGCTGAACAAATTTTTTTTGGAAATCGCAAATTTGCAAACTTTTCACATAAGAGTCGAATTTTGACCAAAATGCCACTTTTCATTAACATTGTTTTCGTATATAGTTTCGGGTAAAATGGAATTTTGAAGTTAGAGAGACTTGAGGTATAAAACGAAGAATTAACAAATGTTACAACTCAACTAAATATAACAATAATGAGTAACAAAGAAACAATACATATATGTCACTACCATATATTCCAACAATCAATAGGAAAATTTTAAAAGTACTAAAGCCACACAACATTATAATTGCGGAAAAAACAAAAAACAACTAATCAACTTGAATGTTTCCCAAAACTAAAGCCAAAAACTGACAAAATGGATATACCAAATACTGTATATAGAGTGAATTGTTTAGAATGTGATAATACATATA
>NW_026017110.1:49401636-49411394 GCF_020466585.1 Dendroctonus ponderosae | reverse complement strand
CGACAACCTTAGCAACATTTACCAAACCCTAATAAAGCCATAAGTATGGAACACCCGGTACACTAGTGAAAAATTAAAACTATTTCTGCTTATATCAATACATGGATACCACTCTCGCAAATATACAAACTAATTCAGACAAACTCAAGCTTTTCAAGAAAGCAAAGACCTAAAGGGACGTTAATTTTTACCAATCATGAGGTAATTTTTTCCCATGTTTTGCTCTCCTAGAAGCTCTCCTCTTCTTCCCTCAAAAATTGATGAATGTTTTAACACTGTAAATTATAAATTTTATACAACATGTTTTAATTGTGAATTGGTGTTTGTAGTTTGTGTCAAATTTTAAATCTGATGATGGCGCTGTTGTCTCGCCGAAACGTAATGAAATAAACAATGTTTCAAAAATTTTTACTTCACACTTTGACTGAAACCCAGGAAAGATAGGAATATCATAACAAGTACACGCAGTCAGGAAAATAAATCAGAATAAATTCTTTAGTATTACAGAAACTTAGTCAAAAGTTTAATTATTTGAAATGATTTAATTGAACAGAGGAAATAAAGAGAAATAAAAATGCCATCAACTTGAGTTGCTTATCGAAAAACCAAACAATTTAAACTAAAGGACTTTAGATAATAATCCATTCCTACCATCTTCTCGCAAGCTGGCGCCCTATCCTCCATTTTTTACACCTTTATCCTTAAAAAACTACGTTTGAATAAACAGTAAGGATTCAGTCCGAATTGAAAAGCATTGTTAGCAGAAAACGGATAATCTAGTGCGTTTGCCTTATTGGCATCAAACCATCCTGTATATGCCGTATTTGCATAAACCATCCTGTATGTTCACTTCCCGTACCAAACTGAATATTTAGTCACCTTTTGCAAAAAATTCTCAAGCGATATTGAAGCTTTTACCACTTTCCGAAGGCAGGGAATTAAAGAATTACGGGATGATATATGATGGTTTGCTGGATCATCCCTTTGGATAAGTTATTTGCAGTTCGATTTCCGTTTTTCTATTGCTGACTGTTTTGTGGAGTTCGCACGCATATATTTTTAACGCAAGTTTCTAGCTCAAACTAGTTTGGATGGTCGCCGTGAACAAAACAGGTTTAAGAGCCAAATATCAAGATCTCCAATCACGCGGAATAGACTTTGTCATGCTAAATTTAATGCTCTCGGACTTTTGCTTGATTCTTATGAAACTTTGGCCCTTTTCAGCTGGATATTTTGTATAGAGCCACATTCAATGCACTGACGGAATACGAAGCTTACTTTTCACACGAGTTCTCGATTTGGGATTTTGCTCAATTTTTATGAAACAGCTGGATGTATCGTGCAAAAGTGATCGAATTCGCTTTATTTTTGCACGAGTTCTCGGATCAGCTTTTTGCCGAATTTTTTTAGAACCTCCATGGCGGCTCCACCCTTGACCACAAGCTAGGTAATTTTCTTTTATCGAACACGATATTCCCATACGGATCAAATCGACATTTTGATCCACATTTAAATCGACTTTTTCAACAACACCAAAGAGGATTAAACAGTCGCCTGTAAAAACCGTAATACTTTTTCAACAATCGAACAAACGTGTTCTAACGAAGCAATTTGTATACGAAGACACGAGCCGCACGGTAGGTGGCTCTGCAATCGTCCCGTTTCCATGAAATTGTGCTTCAGAAGCGTCAAAAATGGTAAATGCATCTCGGAGGTCCCCAGCTTTATTGCGCCGATTTTACGCCAAAAGAATTGCTAATTGATTAGCGAAGGCCGGAGCAACGGCGAGCTTGAGAACATGAGAGAACGGCCTCGATGTTTAAATTAAATACGTTTCTGACCTGCGGAAAGGAATGATTGTTGCAATGCCTAAATCGCAAATCAATACACCCATTAGAAACGCAACCAATTTAATTCCATAATTCGTAATAACTCGAATAAACTTGTATTAGAGTGTAACAATATTCATATGGTTTCTAATTGAGGATTGAATGACAGACTAGTTCTCAACAGCCTAATTTAAAGCTACATGGTTTCTGAATCGGATCTTTCACCAAACATTGAGTGATTTCGCAGTCAATGCAATTTCTTCAGAATCGCTTTTTTAAAGTTCGATTTGACTTTTTAACTTGTGAGAATATTCAAAGTTCAACCAACCACTCAAAAGATTCCTTCAAGGACAAACCTAACTGATCCCAGAACAAGGAAGGAAGGAAGGAAGGATCACTTGAAAACTTTTCAAAATTAAATAGATTATACATTTTCAACTAAGTAATGAGTTTAAATATAACTGTAATTTCCCAGTTGCCAACCACGATTGTTCGCAATGGTTGTTGTTATTTGTTTAGCTGGTAATTATCTGAAGTCTTGCAATTATGTGCAGCCAATTAAGATAATGGGGTGCCGCCACAAACTATTAAAGTGTTACTGGAAGAGGGCACAATATGGTGAGTTTTCATTTGTTGCGTTAAAATGAGTGTCGTGCCCGAATTAGACTCTTTTGGACGTCGCAATTCACTTGCACATCCATTAAATTCTAATGAATTCGCTCTAATGGCGCATTACGTTTTCGATTAATCAGTCGCAGAAAAATGACAAAAAAGTTATGTGCATTATTTCGCATTTTTGCCAATTTGATCTTCGGAAAACCGAGTCGGAAACTATTAAATATTAAATGGTACCGTAGTACCCAATTTGAATGCCTATTTGTTCTCCGTCATCTTTTCTTCAATCAATCGATTACATGTTTTGATTCCAGATGCCCGTATTTATTCAGTTTATAAAAGAGAGCAGTGGTTCCATATCGAGACTCAGTCTCAAATCGCTCGGCTACTGCCAATTAGGGACATGATTTATGATTGAGTCGTAGCACCAGTTTAATGGAATTACATTATCATTTTTAAACTGAGCGTCGCTTAAAAATGTTTCTGTCGTCCCTTGTTTTAGACGATTTCTTTCGTCGTTCATTAATTGATGTTATAATCAAAAGGTCCAGAACCCTCCGGTCTCACTGAGCAAAAAAACGGGCGTTTCTGATGCGGGCTGGATGTCGCGAAAATTGATCGTCTGGCTTGCTAATGCACTCGCGCATAGACGACAACTATTTAACGTATTCATTCAATGCTGAATGTCTCACAACAGACGTATGGTAATGTGGGCTAAACAAAGAACTTTGCAAGCCGACGTCATGTGGAATAGAGTAATTACAAATTGGTCAAACCATACGCATTCTTCGACTGATGGAAGAATGATGTATACAATTTGGTTTTTGCATCGCTGATTTTAACAGTTGAATTAAAGAGTCAACGGAATGCTCAGGGCGGAAACACAGTGTTAAATTAACGTTTTCATTTAATAGCTGGTTTCTGCCGGATTTGGTAACGGGCTATCGGAAAAGAGGATTCAAAATCGAGCCTAGAAAACAGATGGAAATCTAAGCTAATCTTGATGCAAAAACAAACATACTCACAATGTGAACCTTGAATCACTTTTTATCTATGTATCTACTGCGACGGTTTCCCAAATGGTGTACCTTGGTTCAACAGGCAATGGAAATGACCGAAAAAACGATTGTACACCAAATGAAGGAGTAATCGGCCTTCTTCATTTAATCAAACAAAAAAATCTAACAATTTTTATTCAACCGCGAATATCAGATTATTATCGTTGAACTTCCGAACGGTCCCTCACGTTTCACTGTATAGTGACATCCGGAATTAAACCGCCGAGCTTATTTGAATAATATGTTCCTGTTGAATCTATCAGCCCATCAATATTCCAAAGCAATTTAGTTGTTTGAGCTGAAATTCCCATAATTTTTCATTCGAGAAGAGAAAAACTCTCCAACCCAATAATTGGGCACTAATTTTCGGCCATAAGCCATAACGCCTCATCGCTGAAACAAGACATGTCCATCAGCTGCAAGCGATCACGGCCGTTAATTTCGAAGAGATCAATTACGCGAACAACTCAATATAGATTAAATTATTAATTTGCACTTCGAACACCTGAAATTGTTTGTTTATTTATGGTTGAAATTAAAATTCGGCCTTTTCATTGGCAGTTCGGAATGGCTACTCCTGCGTACCGGTGGCTCTAGCTGAAGGACTGGACATCAAATTGAACGCAGCAGTTAAAAAGGTCGAATACAATCAACAAGGTGTCGAGGTGACTGTTTACAACCCTCGCAATCAACAGGCAATCAACACTTACCGTGGTGAGTAATTGGCTAATTTTAACACCTTTTCCAGCAAATTATTGTAATAATATGACGGCAAGAAGGTACATTTTATACATATTTTTTTCGAAGGTTCTGTCTCTCAAAGACAAAGTTTCTCCAATTAAGCAACGTTGTAGTATCGGTATCGATAGCGGTTTCAAAAATTATTTTAATTCACTATAAACTAGATTTCAACTGTTTCATAAAAAATTAACAAAATCAAACCGTTTGCGGCTGCTAAAGTTTAGCAGTAGCAAAAGTCTAGTAGAAAAAAAAAAGTCTAGTAGAAATTATTAAATTTGATCTTTTTAGAATATAGTTTCAAAGGGCAACTCATACGGTTCTCGATCTTCTAAACTGTCTGAGTTTTTTCCTTTATTCAATTCTAATCACTTATTTTCTTAAGAGTTTTTTCCTTCTGCACTAGCTGATGTTGCGTTATGTACTCTGCCACTTGGAGTGCTCAAGCTGAGTGCGGTTTCAAGCAGTGGCCAATTAAACACCGTACAATTCAGCCCGCCCCTACCAGACTGGAAAACTTCCGCCATCCAGCGTTTGGGTTTCGGCAACTTGAACAAGGTGGTGCTGTGCTTCGAACGGATTTTCTGGAACCCGCAGGCAAACCTGTTCGGACACGTCGGAAGCACTACCGCTAGTCGTGGCGAACTTTTTCTGTTCTGGAACCTGTACAAGGCGCCGGTTTTATTGGCGCTTGTGGCTGGGGAAGCTGCTGCCATAATGGAAAATGTTACAGACGATGTCATTGTGGGACGGTAAATGTTGTTATTAATTTAGCAGATTTATTTTTATATCATTGCAGTTCTAAAGCGTCCATATTATTCCGGATATTTCCTTGAAAGTGATAGACAATGTTGGGGCTCAACGGTTTTTTTGCAGCCGAACCTTTCGCTGGATAGCACTTGTATCCGTTTTCAGGGAAATTGTAACTTAAATCCCAAATCTGCAGATTTCGTCCCCTCAATTTTCAGCCTTCCAGGCTCTGAATCTGAATGCTGTAGATTTTGGATTTGCGTCTGATTTCTCTCTCCTGATCCTGGTTCACTTTCTATAATGTTTTTCATCGGGAAATGATAAAAATCTCGCATTCGAAACTCAGTAATTTGGGGGTTTCAATTCAACACTTTTTTTTAACTTATGCGTATCTGACATCAAACGGAATTTTGCACAAAGTGAGAGCAAATGCGCCTTTACTAATATCGAAAAAACAACTGCAGTCTCCTGCTTGAAGAAATAGAAACATATTTATTAATTTGACTTGCACTTTGGGGTGGATATTCTGCAGAGAACGTTTCAACAATTCCGACTTCCGACAAAAACTCGCTTTAGACCTCAAGCCGGGGAAATTTAGAATTTTTTTCCAAATTTGGGTCTAATTTTTTTGAGGAAATTAGACAGCAGCCTCTCATCGATCGGGAAAAAATCGAGACTTGAAATGTTGTGAGTAGATCAACCAAATGATGTTGTGAAAACCCTTGTTAGTGCCCAAAAACTCGCTTTAGTTCATGGATTGAGAAAACTTTGAGAATTTTTCGAATTTGGGCTTTTCTAGCGAAATTCTGTAAGGAAAGTTTCAACAACCGCGAACTTCGAAACGGGAACCATTCACGAGTGTAAATTTTGTGAGGAGGCGGAGTAACTACTACTTTACTAATGCCGAAAAACTCGTCTTCGTCCACGGGCCAGAGAAATTTTGAATTTTTTTTCAGTTTGGGTTTCACTTTTTTACGCCGATTCTGCCCGAACGGACTTAACAATCTCGAACTTCCTAACCGGAAAAAATCACGAGCTGAAATTTGATGAGGACACAGCCAATACTTCCCTACTAACCCCCAAGCCCCAGGTTTGGTCCATCTACTGGAGAAATGTTGACAATGTTTTCAATTTAAGTTTAAAAATGTTGGGACCAGATAGAGCAAATGCGCGCTTACTACCTTCACCCAAAACTTCGTTTAAGTACAGGGGCTGGAAAAATTTGGAAACATTTTTGTGCACGGAAGTTTTTAAAAATGATCCCTTACTAATTCTCAAAAACTAGATTCAGTCCGCTGGCGATGATACAAAAATACAAAAGCCCCAAAAGCCAACATTGCACTGAATTGAAATTTTCCGAAAAAAGCAAATTTTATGGTAAACTACCGGTTTTGTAATGGCTTAATTAGTTTCGTTCAACAACAAAAATCGATTTGAATTTGATGTGAACGAAAAAGGCCCCATATGATAAACCATCCCATAAAAATCCAAATGGATATTCATGTCCTCGCCATTACACCATAAAAACGTAAAGCAACAAAACACCGAAAGGAAACAATTAGTAGCCGATTTATTGCTATAATCCAATTCGGAATGGTCGTTGTTTAGTTGTAGATAAAGCCGTCAAATGAATTTTTAAAAAGAATCACAGTTACTTTCCGTGAAGAATTTATAATCCGATTACGAATTTTAGCTTGGATAACAGCTCATTTTCATAGGGTCCGCAACTCATGGCTTTCATATTCAAAATTATTCTATCAACTGGAAATTTATTAGATGCTGCTCATTAGCTGTCGCCCGCCTGATTTTTATCGCTTATTTTGCTTTGATATTTTCCCAACCAGGTCAAACTTGTTAAAAGGAAGATTTATGAAGAATATCGTCTAGAGTAAGTGGTAGATCTTGGACATATTCAAAGCTGATGGATTTTCCAATGAAATGCTTGACTGTTAAAATGTTCAGCTTGAAAATGTTTTTTAGGATTTGTTTATTGTTTGCAGGTGTATCGCAGTCCTTCGTGGGATTTTTGGACAGTCTGGAGTACCTCAACCCAAGGAAACGGTAGTAACTAGATGGAGAGCGGATCCATGGTCGCGTGGTTCCTACAGCTTTGTTGCAGTAGGCAGTTCAGGTTCCGATTATGATTTGTTAGCCAGTCCCGTCATCCCACCTGGTACGCAAGGAACATCCACGGCTTCAGGGCCTGCTAAGGTATTTTTTGCCGGGGAGCATACCATTAGAAATTATCCTGCAACCGTTCACGGAGCCTTTTTAAGTGGGCTTCGGGAGGCCAGTCGAATTGCTGATCAAATTATTGGAAATCCTTGCCAGCCCCAACCGGCCGAAGACAAGAATTAGATTCAGATCAGTTGGGATATTATTTTGTTAAATGCCATGTATTTAGAGTATTTTTGTGCATGTTTAGAACGGTTGAAAGACCTGAATTTTTGAAATTTGTTGAAGGTAGTTCCTATCTACTTGCTGTAAACAACGTGATTTTTATGTGGTTTCAAGTATGAAGTTTTAACATTGTTCGAACACAGTGGGTTTGTTAAATTGTCTGTTTAAATCAGCTGTAAGATCCGTTTATTGTCAACGGAAAAATCATGCAAAATGCTTAACATAAGCTTAATTCATATTAAGTAATTATGTAAAATTAATCATTAATTGTATACCAATTGTTTGTAATTCTGTAACTTAGATTTATATTCCTAATGATTAAGAATTTTTTGAAGATGTTCTCTCGCAATCTCTGTGTCGGTCGTTTTTTCCATAGTGTTAAATTTTTCTGACAATTTTTTAATAAAAAATGCGCCATTTTAAGAATTTTCCAATGTTTAATCCTAAAATTTCTACTTTGTCCTTAGCTGGCTATATTTCTTCACTACTAGCCGCTGATTCGTTGATTTTGCAGATTCTCGCCCTTAATGTATTTACTTACACCACCAGTTAAATTGCGTTTTGTCGACCTGATTTTCTTAGCAATGAACTTTCGCACAAATTTGCCTTCGTCTTGAACTATTAAAGAAAAAGTACTGGAAGGAAATAAAAGAGATATATTTTTTGGTTTGATTATTACTTGATGTAACGACTGGGAGTTTCAATTCAGAAGAACCCATTTAGAACAGTTGCTGGACTATTGAGGACTTTCCAAGACTTTTTTGCAAAATGGCGAACTTTTCCCGACAATTAGTAACCAATTAACTCAGATAACACTTTGTCTCCAGTTCGTCTAGTGATTTTCTCCCCAGTTTGTTGGTTTTTCCACCAGAGCCTCCGTTTCATAGTCACGGTGTATTCATGGCATCAATTTATTGAGTGTCAAGAAACTAATATTTACCTGCTTAACAAGAGTACAATTTATGGATTTTCTGTTGTTGTTCGGCTTTAAAAAAATCGTCAGACTTCTATAAATAAACGTTGCAAAGCGTTGGTATTCGACTAGAAGACCTGCGACCATTAATCACATTGCCTAAATTTGCATACTTAATGAAGCAATAAAATTAATTTTCCTGCTAGTTAAAACTATAGTTTTTTTCGGAACTTGCCGTTGCTTTGATTGGTATAGTCAATATTTCTCAAGCAATTATAAAGTTATTAGTTGCAGCAAGCAGTTACCTACGTATCTCGGGAGTGAGCACAATCAATTACATTCGTCTTCAATTTGATTCTGTGCTAAAGTTGGTTGGAAGCAGGCAATGCGATGCTGGTTGTGCCACTGGGGTAATCGTATTCAAACGAAAATCACCAAGACTGAAATTTAAATTTAAAAATAGGTGATCCATCGACTATTTGTCATGTCAGTGTCCGAGTGATCGACGACGACCCATCTTGGCCAACATTAGCATATTGATGCATCGCGTGGCGATCAGCTTGTTTCCAAAGGAAGAACAGTGAAAAATCGTCGCTTTTGTTGTCTGTCTGTATCGCTAACCGATAGAGTTATTGAACCGGGAGACTCATGAAGAATGAGCTACATTTATCTCTTCTGTTCCTCATTTTATTGCAAGCGGTCTGAGTCTGCTGGTTACGCACGCTTAATTTCCTTAAGTCTGCTAGAAAAGTCCAATGCGAAAAAGTCGGTTCTGCGGAAAATGCTCTTGAAGAAGTCTTAATAGGTTTGCGTACTCCAATTAAACTTTTCTCTGTTATGTGGTTCCTAGTCCTAATTTAAACTTGAATTACCACTGAAGTGGGGAAGAGCGAACGTTTATTTTTGCTGGCACACAAAACCTTCGATTGGTATCAGGAGAGCAGAACGTTTCAGGAGGTAGCGAGCAAATATAAGGAGCAGGAGTTTAAGCGTTACGTTATTGTTTTCGTCGATGCAGATGCTCTTTATTGACGAAATTTTGCTGGCACACGAAAGGTTCGATTTGTATCAGGAGAGCAAAATGTTTAAGGAGGTTACGTTAATATCTTTGTCGATGCAGATGCTCTCTATTTGCGAAACTTTGCTCACACACGAAAGTTTCGATTTGTATCAGGAGAGCAGAATGTTTAAGGATGTAGCGAGCAAATATGAGGAGCAGGAGTTTAGCGTTACGTTATTGTCTATGTCGATGCAGATGCTCTCTATTGATGATATTTTGCTGGCACACGAAAGTTTCGATTTGTATCAGGAGAGCAGAGTGTTTAAGGAGGTAGCGAGCAAACGACACGACAAATTTCAGGCAGAAAAAAGCAAAAAAAATCCACTTTTAATGAAAACTATTTATTATTGACCAGGATTTATAATGACAATGATTTTGAGGCTTTCAAAGATTTA
>NW_026017110.1:49400127-49401333 GCF_020466585.1 Dendroctonus ponderosae | reverse complement strand
ATTTAAATTTAAAACGAGAAGGTATTTCGGGCGGTCGTGTGCAAAGCCCGAAGGGTGAATTCGTTGAAGCGCCACTAGCTTCCGCAGCAAAGCTAAAACGCTCAGCGGTGGTATGCTGCCAAAATACCTACTTAAGACCTAATAGATATATTATTTAATCTTATACAAAAAAAAACTATAAAGAAACACGTGGTTTGACGACCACAAGTTACCGTCTGCTAACCGTTTGATCTACTAAAATACTCGAAATACTTAATCTAATACAATGAAATGAATGAGTTAATAAAGGTTTACCAGAAAATATTTATAACAAGTGGCATTACTCGCCCCAAACACCAGCTCAGACTCTATAAAGTCGCCGACACCTCATGCTGTCGATGTCTGCGTGCGAGTTAACAATCTATCTCATCCAGACTGTTCCTGGCTATCCAATTCACCAATATCGTGATTCAAAATCTCCAGTCGGGAACCAGGAGGCAGCTGATGGCCCTACGAGCGGATTTCAAGTAGGCAGGTAAGATCTACAACAGACCGCAGAAAGATGGCAGACTCGGTGGTCCAGGTGACGGTTGAGCTGGGAAGAGTGGTAGATTGTACTTGATTTGCTGGGTCTCGTTTCTGGACCAATTCTTCGTCCCTTGCTTTGGATAACGGTGGTCCGCGAAAGTGGGGCAACTACCACGTTGCCAGACAAAACCATGATAAAGACTGCTGATGTTTGGGAGCGAGATACAAATATCTAAACATTAAAATATAAAAAATTCTTGAAACATTGTTAACCTAGCCTGACAAACTTGTTTACTAAATCCGAATTGCAAATGAAAATCGGTTGACACAATAGATTCTTACAATTATAACTTATAACTACCCACATTTGAGAACAACGGGTTGGTAGGCAGGTGGACCACTAGCTAAATTCATTTTGAACCGTTACACCTGATTCAAATAGAAACTTTTGTGTGTGTGCAAAATCAAAATTGCCCAATTTCTATATTGCAACACCTAAGAGACTGAAATTAGATGCTTATCGTGTTGCAACTAATGTAACTTATTTTTTATAGTTTTATTGGGCAAGAATAGCAAATAAGTATCCACTGAAAACTAGTTTCGTATTGTCAACTTACTGACACACGGCCACAGATCACAGAATCTGTGATACAGTGTTGCCAGATTCCTTCCCGTTCGATTTTGTTTCCTATTAAATTC
>NW_026017110.1:49399543-49399645 GCF_020466585.1 Dendroctonus ponderosae | reverse complement strand
TTCAGAAACAAAAATCAATCAGCATAATTGAAACTTTTTCCGGGGCACTTTACACTACAAAATGCTTGAGCAGCATCTGAGAAAATAACTGCCAAATGTTTG
>NW_026017110.1:49399035-49399133 GCF_020466585.1 Dendroctonus ponderosae | reverse complement strand
GTCGTAAAACTTCGAAAATTAGTTTTACAAAGCAGGGCTTTTCAAAATTGCAGTTGGATCTGACCAAGTCGATTCAGGGCGCTGTAATACTGGGAGAA
>NW_026017110.1:49396499-49398935 GCF_020466585.1 Dendroctonus ponderosae | reverse complement strand
GTACTTACTCGCTTCTTTTAAATGGAATACCCTGTATATTATTACATTTTTGGGTTCTCTGTCGGATTTTTGGGTCATTTTGTTAAATGAACTGGGTACGAAATGCCTTCACTTCATTGTCTCAATGTGCAAAAAAATGAGTTTTGCATCTCTTATAAAAAAGAAGTTATGGAAAATTAAACTTGACTGTCAAAAAAGGCATATTACCCAAAAAATTCAAATGAAAACCCCTATTTTTTTATATTCAGATCGATTTAGTGACAAAAATTAAGACAAGTTTATAAAAAGGTTTATGAGGCTAAACGTAACAGTTTCATAGTTATTTTCTATAAACTACCAATTTACTATAATTTTTTATTACTTATTAATTATTTGTAACATTGTAACATATTTGTGCCTTGTAACAGCTCCATTTGTATCTCGTTGAATCTCTCCAGGGGAAAGAGAGTTGACGCCATTTCGCACCCTTGCAATGCAATCTTCCTTGGTCGTTAATGGTGTAGCATAAACAAGATATTTAATTCTACCCCAAAGATAAAAATCCATGGGCGTAAGGTCAGGTGACCTAGGTGGCCATTGAAAGGGTCCCTTATTTGTAAGCCAACGATCTTCAAAAATTTCGTAACGTTTTATGGAAACGGCATTGTTTGCACGCTGTGAGGGGGCGCACCATCTTGTTGGTACCATAAAATGTCCCGCTCTAGATTACTTATTCTGGGTTCAATTCCAGTATTTAAAATTTCAAGATAAATTTACCCTAGAAATTAAATACATACATACAGTAATTATAAAATGCATAAGTCAACTATTAACTACTAACCTCTCAAATTTTCGTTGTAAAAATAGACGTGAAAAATTTCGTTATTACGAATAGCACAAAACACATTAAAGTTCCAAATCTCTTGAAAATTACATTCGCGAATAGGATTGCTATTGTCGTTATTCCAGTAATGCAAGTTTCGTCTATTAAACATGCCATTTTAATATTACTCAAAAAATTTGGAATTTCTTGTATTTTTAGTAAAATAGTCTCACAGAAAGAAATGCGTTTCATGAAATCGGCAGTTAGTTGCAAACAGTATGGTCCAAATTTATGTTTTTTAAGAATCCTCCGGATGGTCGCAGGTGTCAAACCAATCCCATATTTCCCGTCGTTGGAGAATGGAATTATAAGGATTATTTTTTTATTTATTTATTTCTTTACTTCAAATTACATTAGATTGATCCATGCACATGTATAAAGAATACAACATGAAATGGCGTTGAAAAACAATTGACAAAGGACATATTATACTATGAACATATTATACTACAAGATATGCACGGAAATACGCTAAAGTGGTTATCTCATTTGGCTCGTTATCAACAGCAGTTTTTCTTCTGGATGCAGAGTATTTAAATGTTCCAATTTTTGAACCAGGCGTCTCACAGTATCCGCTGATGGCCGGGGAGGCTCTGGATGGCGTTCGATAAAAGTTCTTACTGTTCGCACTACAATTCTATGACATTCTCCGTGAATTAGTATTAAATTTAAATAATCTTGATTAGAAAATCCAAGTCGAGCCATTGCGTCAGATTAACACAAATTTATAAAAAAAATACTGAAACTGACAACTTTGTCACTCTGGATGTATGTATGTAATCGTGTTTTTTAGCTCAGATATAAAAATTGGTAGTTTATTGAAAATAACTATGAAACTGTTACGTTTAGCCTCATAAACCTTTTTATAAACTTGCCGTAATTTTTGTCACTAAATCGATCTGAATAGAAAAAAATAGGGGTTTCCATTTGAATTTTTTGGGTAATATGCCTTTTTTGACAGTCAAGTTTAATTTTCCATAACTTCTTTTTTACAAGAGATGCAAAACTCATTTTTTGCACATTGAGACAGGCACCTTTGGCTACAACAAGGTAAAGTTATATTCAAATTGATTGACCTAAATAGGCGGAATAACGAATTATTTGTAGATAAGTTCTATATTGTTGAGGCGGATTCATTTTTTTTTTGACAACCTTCTTGTTGGGTATTTCGCCTCAAAAATTTTTGTCTTTAAAAAAGATAGAATTTCCTCACGTCTTTTATTACAGATTGATAAATAGTGCTCCTATTTCGCAATAAGAACGAATTATTTATCAAAAAGTAATCAAATCCAAATAGTAAAGAAATTAGTTTCAAAAATTACCTTGACGTTTCGATAGCTATTTTCTGCTATCGTTATCAAAAGAACTTAAATAAACCTAAAAAGAGTATGTTAATAAATTGTGTAACAATAGTAGGATAATACAGTATATGAAAATTCGCTCTGATAATTCATCTGTGCAAACTGTCAGTTATGCAACTTTGACTTAATCTCATTGTTTGAATTAATAAAGGTAATGTTAATTAATAATTTTGGTGTAAATTTAATTTGGGTGTATGTTTCTCTGGTCTACTT
>NW_026017110.1:49385381-49396399 GCF_020466585.1 Dendroctonus ponderosae | reverse complement strand
AAAAATGACTGGTCAGCGATAAACAAATATTCGTGTGTAAAAGGTATTGCTTTTCTTGATACATTGTATGCGAATAGAACATTTCTTTGTTAACTGAATTATTTACTGACGAAGATCCTGGCTAGGCGATGGGTTAGGATCGTGGGATCACGGCTGGATGATGTTTTGCTGAGGTTGCATAGACAAGGCGTCTTTGTTGCAACAATGTTGTAGATTGGTTGCGTAGTGGCCTATTTAGAGGTGACCTTCGTTGTGGATTCGATATAACATATATATATATATATGTTGTTATTATTGAACAAATTTTACCCCATGTTTAAAACAAGACTTGCAAGGCTCCTGCTGCAAGAACCTCTTGGTCCTGGTCTTTAAACATCTTTAAGTTTAAGTTGCAAATCATTTTTTAAAAGATTTGTTCGCAAATCGAGCAAAGACGAAAATATTAGAACTTTGTATGTACTGTGCTGATTATAATTCATTGAGGTATACGGTATGTGTATGGCCATCTACAAAGCCAAACGAGAACCATTGCTGAAGAGGCAGAACGAAATCGACAGAACGCTACGAAACCAGGGCCGGTTTTTAGTGTTCGCTCTAAGGCCCAGATGCCCGTCGTAATTCTTCAACGGCGAATTATTTCGCAAATATCAGGATTTGGAGTGAACAATCCACAAAATATCCCCCCAAATAGGTGCTATGTTCTGTGGAACAATCTTGCAAATTCTTGAAAAATTGTGAAACACACCGACTGAATCCAATAAATTTTTCGCCATTGAAAAAAAAACGCCAACTTTTCCATGGAAATATAATCGAAGAACGTTCATGTCGTCCGTAAAGAGCCCATGTAAAAATCATAAAGCGCACTTAAGAAAGCACACACAGAAAGATATAACGAGAATCGAACGAAACGAACACTTTATTTACGTTCGCGATAAATTCTTCCGAAATATCGTCGTTTGCGGTCAACAAAGAATCAGATTGAATAAAATGTATTTTTCATCGAATCAAAATCAAGTCGTTTCCAGGATAAAATCAAGGCAAATCTATTGAGAAACCAACGGAACGAACTGTTGATTTACGTTGGAAGAAAATCTTCCAGAAAAAACGACGGTTGAATAAATAAGACCGCAAGAAGCTAATGAACTCTTGAAATACCACAAAAAATGAACAAAACGAATGTATATTTATCACTTAAAAATTGTTGATTATTATAACATAGAACATATTATAACATAGAAAAAACCCATTGAGTTTAAAATGTAATAATGCACTTGAAAACGAAAAAAAAACGTTGAAATTGTTCGTAAAAAGACTAAAGAAGAAATCATAAATACGTAGACGAGAAATAAGCGCTCCACTGGATTCAGCAGCTCAAAACGCATGAAAAACTGAGCGATTATGGTCGTTACAGGACAATTTGATGTCTTTTTTTCACTGATTTTTCGAGTTTTCCGAGGATTTAAAGCATGTAGAATAGATTTTCAGCCCGGGATAATCCCCAAAAAAATGCTCCGAGAAGAATCTATGAGATTTTTCAATAGCTTGTACTCTGGAGAATTTGCTCATTTCCTTACGATTGGGTACCAAATAAATGCTTAAAGAAGAAAACATATTTGGAGAACTGAACCACCCTTGTTAACAACAAAGTTGCCATTTGCCTAATAAATCTTCAAAAGGGGGGTTTTAGATACAGTAGAAAGGGAACGATGATTTTATTCGGCGATAAGAGCGTAAATTATCCAAAATTTTGTCATGCGTTGTCTCGTTCAGCCGCTATAAAGATTTAGTTCTGCTTCAAGCAACATTGGCTATGAAAAGCAAATAAATTAAGCAAATGTTCGTAATTCTTGGTCCCCAATCTATTAAAATAGACGGTCTTTGTAGTGATGACATGTTGACTAGGGTGACATCCCATTATACCTCACTATCATAGTCTCTTCCTTTTGTACCATTCAAATGAGCCGAAACACAAAAGGTACAAAGGACTGAAATCCCTAGGGACTTTAAATACCCGCCGGTAGCCAGTGTATTAATGTTTTTCTTCCATTGACTATCAATGAAAATTAAAATGTAAATTTTCCTCTCGTCGAGCATATTTCAGGTTTACAGCACGTTTATTTTACGCGTATTTCGATGTCGATTTGGCGCGCAGAGAACGGGTCTACACTCGGAAAAATCCCTTTGGAGTTGTCATTAATTTAAATAAAAAGCCACTTTGAGGCCACGCAAATTTGAATCGTACACGAAATGGGGAAATTACAGGCCAGCAGCCGGGCATACGATAGAGGCAGTTTTACGCACAAAAAGGTTTCATATAGTGCCGGCGCTTCGTCGATGTGTCCCGGAATTAACTGAAACGCCCGACAATTTTCCGGGTTTATGCTAAATTAAATTTTTAATTTTGACCGGCGCTCGTTCCCGATTGGGCCACTTTAAATTGCACACCGAACCGGAAAAAAGTTGTTTGGTAAATTTGAATCCTTAATTAACAGCATTGGATCAGCCAATAAGTATTTGTAATTAGAACGATTCAAGCACGGATAGACTGAAAGTTACTAGTCAAATTTTTCTCATTTTTGCCTATTAACTGTGTGTTTTCTGTACTTCAGTTAATCTTTTTGAGGTACGCAACCGGTCTCGGGTCTCAATAATTATGGGCAAACAAATTTGCAGCAATAAATCCTTAAAACATATTAGACTGCACCTACCTAATATGCCGACACCGGCTTGATATACTGTCCTATACAAATACCGGGGTTCTGTAATTAAAATTGTTCAAGGATGGAAGTCGAATAATTCACGCTCACGAACGAATTCATGATTTTCTTCGTTGAATTGAGGATTTTCATCAAGCCAATGTGGTTTTTTTACGGGATTCTGTATATAAATCGAGTGGAGTATGTTGAAATCAAACTGAAGCAAAGTGTTATTTCATAAAAAATGGAACGCAATTTCCCGTAGTCCTCTCTAAAATAAATAACTCTTTTATTATTTGTGCGTCACTTTATTTAAGCCAATCAACAATCCAGCGAAAATTCTCCAATTTGACCCGCATTTCTCCATGGAAGCGTTGATGACTATGTAATTCAGCTCCAAATGAGCTTTTCAGAAGGACCTCAAATTTTTCCGCTTTCCACTCGACGTGAATGTTGTTGTGGTGCAGCGTTGGCCGAAAACGCGGGGTTTTAATGTGCAATTTGTCGTTTCTACGAGATTTACTCCACTAATTGGCTTGTTACGAACATTTCCAATTTTTGGAGTGGTTACTCTAGGCTGATTACATCCCTAGTTGCGTGATACGAGGAGAAAAATGTAAAAAGTCATCCGAAAAAATGCTGTTTGAGAATCAGTAGCTCGCAGTTACATTCAGCTTGGCTACATTTACACAACCATGTTAACACAGATACAAGTTTAGGAAACTGTTTCTAAGGAAAGGAACAACGAAAACTGTACATATTCCCAAAATGATGTTTAATATCAAATTGTGCACATTTTAAGGCTCAATCCAGCAAATTTTATTATTGACAATTTTCTAGAAAATTTTGGTTTACGATCCAACTGGTTTTGGATATTTAGCGTAAACAAAGTTGCTTTCTCGGATAAATATAAACAAACATCCGTTTATGCGAGTTAAATTCTTCAACCAAGAGATTGCGTTTCAAAACGGTTTATTTTTGAAGCGACGAGTCCTAACAATGGTGTAGTTATGACTAACATATAACTAACTTATGCTAACATTACACTTGGTACTTATAATTATAATTAGTTACAGGTTTTATAACTTGTGGCCATTTTTATTCGCTAAATTAAATACTCGCTCACCCATCAACCAGTTGTTCAATCTAGTGAGAGACTGAACAGATTAGTTAACAGATCTACCAGAATGACCGTAAAGTATTCTCAAACCATGCCATGATTTGTGAATGCTTCACTTTGGTTGCACTGCTAAGAGCGACGGAACCTAACTTTTACGTGAAAACCACAAACATTTCTAGAATTATCTTTTACACAACATAGTGCCCAATTTAAGGCTCTATCTCACTCTTAAAACTAGAACTTTGCATGCCAACCGGTTTTCTAGATATAAGGCAAAAACTAAGAGCGGTTTGAATAAAAACCATAAATCTTGAATTTCCGCATTTTGCGTAAAAACCAGAAACTTGTCTAGACTGATGTATTATATAAAACGGTGCACAATTTAAGGCTCTATTCCGCAAAGACAACTATAGTTGTCTTTGCTCTGCATCACAACCGGTTCTCTAGATATGAGTGAAAAAGTCAGAGCGGTTTAATAAAATTGTAATAATCTTGAGTTTCCGCATTTGGGGTAAAAACTAGAAACATTTCTAGAATATCGGTTTGAAAAAAATACCATTTATCTTGGATTGCCGCAATTTGCGTAAAAAGTAGAAACTGGGCCCAATTAGTTTTGAATTTTCACCTTTTGCGTGGAAGCTAAAGCGCACAATTTAAGGCTCTGCATATGAGAATTTGCTGCTTCAAATCGATAAAAATACGAAAAAATTTATTGCACAAACATGTTTTGGTATAAACGTTTAAATAAAGCGCTAATAGAAGTAATCACAAAGTATCAAACCCAATAAAAACGACCGTTTACTTTTATGACAAGCGCCCAGCTATTAAAAAGATACCCATAACTCCATAGGATGCGATTGGAATGGAGTCCGTGGAAATATTCAGTTTTATCGCCCATATAAATGTAAACATCATGCTTGATACCAAAAAGAAAATTCCCATAGGTTGTGAGTGATAAAATACGCGGTGAGCAAGTTCCTAAATGCATTGTTTTTCCATGTGGGTTTCTTTAAGGGCAAAACTGGCAAGTTATAAAAAAGCTCAGGAAGCAATCGAATAAAATTCCTAGCACGTTATTTTAAGCCGTCCCTCACAGTGAAGTTATACTGCAATCAGAAGCTCGTACATGGCAGCTATGTAGAAATTTGTAATTGGAAAAAGGGAGAAAATCTCGGTTTAACCGACATACCCAGGAGAATTTATGACTGGAATTAATTCTATGGCAAAAATGCGCCGGAACGGTTTCGATAAGATTAAAGCCGAGAGAACTGATCGTAAAAAATAAATTCAATAGATATTTTATACGAAAAACCGGCTTATTATTAGGTTACATAATAAGCAAAGGAAACCTACCTGTACCATGAAAAGCTATTTTCGAGAATCCTTCCAAATGATCGCAAACATCCATCATGATCATTTTCCGAGCGTTGATTAAATTAAACGTCGCAGAAGGAAAATTAAAGAGAAAAGGAACCCTTAATTAAAAAGAAAACTTAAACTGATTAGGTACAATTTTTTCAGCGTCGCTACTGGACGTTAAATTCAGCGTGCAAACTCTGTGGTTTTTTCGCCTTATTTTCAAGTCTAGGCAATTTTTGCAAAAGTCGACAACTCGTTGATAAAGGAATTTAAATTAAGTATTTTAATTAGAAGCTTTGGAAAAAGTCCTTAAGAAATCAAATCTAACTAATCGCCTTGTCAGACTATTGATCAGCGACATTTTTCAGTGATGATGATAATGGAAGGAGCAAGAGAGCAAGATACATTAAGATGCTGTTGCAGAGTTCCGTAAGCATTCAACGAGTTCCGGAAATTTGAGTTCGAATAAAGTCAATTCACATTAATTATGCTTGTCGTTTTCTAAATGGACTACATCCACAAGGGGCAATTCCATCTAGATAATGGAGTTATATTCCACAACAGATGTACTACATTCCACGTTATAACAGTATTTTACCGAAATCGACTGGACTGGCTGTCTCCCAACAGCATCTAAATCAGATTTTATTGCCGATTTAAATTTTCAACGATATATTGCGCAAACAATTCCGAGTCTCGAACAAAACACAATGCCAAATTAGGCCGCTTATATACAAGGCTGTACAAGTTTGGTTGTTTTTTCTTTGTTTTATTGGAACCTAATGCTTCAGCCTTAGAACGGTTTAAACGATTTCTTAATACTCCTTTCTGAGGCGGCGCGTAAATGACTGCAATAAAAATAACAATGTTTTGCTACAAATTAGGAACGTTTATTTGCCTGAATTAAAAACAATTAGCTGATGGCAGTTTGTTTCTCGTAATTAAACGCGAGCTGAATATTCCATTCGGGGAGGTGTAATAAACTAATTGAGAACGTTGGCGCTGTAAACTAATTTTCACCCACTTCCAACCGCTTTGCTTGTTTTATACTTTATAATGTTTTTGCCAGGTAGCTTCAAATCCCCAATATACCAAAAATACTGTCCGTGCGAAATCGCTTTATATATTTCAACAAGAAGGAGATGAGAGGTGAGCGGCAGCAAAATTTCGCTGCATGGATGGATGGATGGAACATCTTATAGAAAAACAAAACAGGGCGTTTTATCAAATTCTCAACCGTATAGCATTCAATATGTTTGAAATTTGATCTCAATTTTCTCTGGTAAATATCAGCGTATTCACGCATATCAGGTAGAAGTGAGGGCGAGCTAGGCAACATGCAAATTTCCCTAGAGACAAAGCGGCGAAAATGGATTCTTGAACAGAATGTTATTTCCGTTACTTCTATGCTTGCGATAAAAGAAAGCAACGTGTTTCAGCTTATTGAAAGATCCCAGCTTTGCATTCTAGGGAAATTAGATTGTGTTTTTTCTTGTTTTGCTGCAAGGAGCATGTTCAAAGTAAGGCACTAGCTGGTGGGCTTCTTTGAATTTAGATTCCAAGTACATTACGAAAAGAAAATGTTCTCCTATTTTAACTGGGGGAACCCCCAATTGCCCAATTTATTGTTACGCGAAAAGAACACGCCTTCTCCGATATTTTCAGTGAAATAAACTGGAATGCATTTGCAAGATTCTTGCAAGCCGTAATGTGAGATTGAGCCGCATTCAATCTGAAATTGCAGCTCTGAAAAATGATAAGAAAATTGAACCGTGAAGCGCTTAACATACCAACGATTCACTTGAAGTGGGAAAAACGGAAAATTAGGAACCAAAGCTTTGAACAAGTGGGAACATAAATAAAACAGGGTTTAGCATATTTGAGATGTAATTGGTTCCAGATGTGCTTTCTTCTTCCATATAGAATATTTTTTTAAACTTTTCCTTCAAATTGCAGTACAACTTATTAAAAAAGTCGGTTTCTTCAACTGATTCTATAAAGCAATGAACCCTCAAGTGGCAAATAAATACGTGGTTTTGCTCAAATACGCGCTCTTTTAAAAAAATTGGTAAACATCCATCTCCAGCAAGTGCGATTTTGAAACTCGCACACCCTATAGAAGACACTTGGCTTTCAAACTCCTGAGATTTTCATTTACATTTCTTAAAAATCCGAGTTGTGCGCGTTTTGTAAACGCAGGTACAGAAAAGGCAGTTTTCGTTCCACTGCACTCTCTTTTGCACCCAAAGCATTCTCAATATCGAAACACACAAGTCTTATAGAGGATACTCAACTCTAGGAGGTCGTAGAGATTTATTTAAACAGCAATAAAATCTGATTTTTGCCCGTTTGACCTGACTCTAAAAAGCCGTAAAATCGGATTCGAGTGCGCTTTCTAAACGAGCGTGAAGAAATGGAAGGTTTGGCTCAAATTGAAGGTCTTCTTTGAAGAGTCATAACTTCCCATCCGGAGCATGCTACCTTTCTAAACTCACCAACGTCATAGAAGACACCTGACTCAAAACATTTTCATTTAAACAGCCTTAAAATCTGATTCGGGCGCGCTTTGTAAACGCATCCTTTCTTAACTCACAAACACGATGACACTTGACTCTAAAAATTCTGAAAAGTTTGAGGTTTGAAATTGAAAAAGGTTCGAAACTATGAATACATTCTAAACCCAACTAACTAATGGGAGGACGCTCTTGAGGAAACAGTTTACGAAAAAAAATATGCACTATTCTTAGGGAAGAGAAAAACAGAAGAGCGGAAACAAACCAATATTGTTATTATATAATTTTCATAAGGCACAGCGCAGAGCATACGATGTTTACATCAACTAGAAAGTAACGTCAGATAATATTCCATAATAGATTCTTATATTAGTAGCTATGGCCCAAAGGACAGCGTATTCAAATCGCAATTTTAGATAAAATTGAGAACGGCGTTGTTAAGGAAAATTGATAAAGATGATATATTTCGCTATACAGGGTTATAGGAGGCAATTTTGTAGGAAATTGCATTGCCCGCAGCCATTTAAAGAACTATCATAAATTTTGCCACTTTAGATAATATTGTTGTCCTGGTGGAGCAGGTGCAATTTAGTATTTGCACATTACTTGAATATTTATATTCGCTTTGCTGGATTTTGTAATACGACTATGGACGCGAAAGAACTGCCAATTACTCGCGATCTAAAGGCAAATCGAATTTCGGAAAAATCATCTAGGAATGTCTGCAATGAATGGCTAGTCGCCTTTATTGGATTTTCTCAGGGATGTGAAGGGTATTCAATTCCAATATATTCGTCAATTTCTATCGGGAACAATGAACTGACGTTTAGTGCTGACGAAGGCGATATTGCAGTTTTCTTCAACTTGAAAGAGCTGACTAGGTAAAGCGAAAAATTATTCCACATCCCAAGCAATTCCAAAAAGCCCTAACGTTAGTTTCGATTTAAAACAACTCTGCAACAAAGCATGCAATTAACATTAGGATTAGTGTGAGTTTTTTACAAACTCCTCAGAAGCAGAGACAGCAAAGGTTGCGTTGTTGCTGAAAATTCTGCAGATTCCCAGCGGTGCAGTTGTCCAGATAAATAAAAGTCTCCCGACTCCAAAGCGAACAAACTGGCAAAAGGGCCTTTGTACGTCCCCGTATACTCTTTGTGTTGACAGAACAATTTAGAGAATACGAAAAATGTGTTCTCAGCCCAGGATAACTCGAGGGCAAAACACACTGTTCTCGGTAAATTTCTATTCAAATTAAACATATTCTTAGTTGTGAACCCTCCTCATTAGCGATTCCCCTTGAATATATCCGACACGTTCTAATCAAAGATCTTTTGCCAAAAATTACGATGTAAACTCCCCGAAAGTTTCGCCGGAGAATTAAACCCTTCTATGCCTTTAAGCATTTGCTCCAGTCCCCAATTATAATCATTGGAAGTATGTTAAACTAATTCGGAAATACGTGAGAATAACGGAATAAATGTAATCCGTGTTATTTGGGCAAACTTTGCATATTGCTACATGTGAAAGCAGAACGGCAATAGGGCGTAAAATGAAGCTGGGGCTAATAAATTATTGGAAGCAGCTCATTTTTTAGGATTGAGTTGACTTGAAGCAACAGAATTCAGCGTTTAATCTCAACACAATCATTTTTCTCTAGTGTTGTGAAAGAAACACAGATTTTCATCAGGCAAATTTGTCGCTCATTTTGTGGATTTGTGAATTTCTTCCAAATTGTCCAATTCTTCTAGTCATTTGATTGTCTCAAGTTGTTATTGACGCCAGATATGACTTTATCAACAGATACAGCAGCTCAAAAGTTCCTCAAGCTTTTAAAAAGTTTATTTATTTTAAGGAAAATGTTAGATGATTCATATTAGGAAAATTATTTAAGCCTCCACTCGTTTTGCTCATAGAAGGATTTGGCCACTGGCGGTTTGAAAACCGACTTTAAAAAATGTGTGTGCCAAAAATCAGCTTAGCTAAAAAGGCGGTTGTCACGCCACTGGAAAGAGTGAACATTTTTGTATTAGCATCGCAAAAGTTGCTTTAATTCCGGTTTTTCCTAATATTTAAGACTTTTTTATGCACTGAGATGTTCTTGAACTGGCAAACTGATTTTTCGACTGACGGTTTACACAGTTCCTTTCAGAAATTTGTTTTCCGCACAGCGGTATACATAGAAAGGCGGGTGTTACGCTACTGAAAAGAATAAACATTTCTGAATTACTCCCTTAAAATTGACTCTAAGGCCAGGATTTCCTGATATTTGCCTTGCATATATTGATACATATGTTTAATTCAATTATTCAGTGTCGGCAGCCTGGTGGTTTATAAACTGACTTTATTTTATCTGAAAGTTATTTTTTTGCAAATTAACTTACACGAAAGGGCCCTTGTTACGTCAATATTCGCCTAAATTTGAAAAGACGTCCGCTTTGGCTGAGTTTTGGCTATTTTCCTACACTGCCCTGCAATTGGATTTCCAGTCTCGTGGTTTGAAAACTGACTTCCAAAAATGAATTCTTTGCAAAGTATTCCAGATAAAAACTCGCCTGCTCCGCCACTGGAAAGAGCAAAGTTTTATTCAATACGCGCACAAACGTTCGCGTTTGGCTGAGTTTTGGCGATTTTTCTACACTGAGCCGCAATTGTGTTTGCAGTCTGGTGGTTTGAAAACTGAATTTCAAAAATTAATTTTATGCAAGCTATTGTCTAGTGACTGGCTATAGTGACGCTACTGGAAAGAGTGACGTTTTCTCCAATTCCAAATCAAATTCATTCCTGGGTTTCAGTCATTTATTGTCTCTATTTATCAATCAAAATACGTTTAGGTGTATTTTTCCACCATCATCAGTTTTTCTAAAATAACAGATAGTTAAAAAAATATATTTAATTTAAACAATAACCACAGTTTGTCAACAGCCTCATCATATCACACATTAAAATACATCACAATTGCAATACTTTAAAACATTCTAAAATTAATTAGGCCTAACAGGTGATTAGTCAGGACAATCAAATCTGGAAAGAGACTAGAATTCTTCGTTCAGATACTTAAATATTTTTACTTACATGTGTAGCGTTGTTGCTGCTTTAAGCCCTGGCATGCATTTGGAGTATTAATTTTGTCCATTATCGGACACAAAGCGAATAAAATAATGTTTATATTCATTTCTTTTACTTTCAGCTATTTTTCTTTGAATTCTGAGGATATTATTTTTGCTTTGAAAAATTCTTCAATATACCGGGTGTTAGTTAATATTTTATGTTTATTTCATTTAATTAATGTATGATATACTGAGCTAAGATTGTCGGTATCCGATCTGAAAT
>NW_026017110.1:49310869-49384570 GCF_020466585.1 Dendroctonus ponderosae | reverse complement strand
TTGCTGCTATGGGAGAACCCATTGCTACTCCATATATCTGTGAATAGAACTTGTTTTCGTACTGGAAATATGTGGATTTTAAGCACAGCTCTACCGCCTCAATAAATTATTTTTCGGGTAATTTCGTATGTTCTTTTATCTCTGCTAATTTATTTTTTATTCAGCTTATTGAGTAATCTATTGGTATATTTGTATATAATCATACAACATCCAGTGATATTATCCGATGATTCTTATTCTTATTTTTTGTTGTTTTATAAATTCACAAAAACTCCATGAGTCTTTAATGTAATATTGTGACTTTCCCAATACATTACCCAAAACTGCTGACAGATATTTAGACAATTGGTACGTTGGAGCATTTATGTTACTAACTATCGGTCGTAATGGAATGTTTTCTTTATGAAGCTTTGGTAGGCCATATATAAATGGTGCTCGGCCATTGTTGCAAGATAGTGTTCGTTTCAAATCATCTGTTATGAATTTATTTTTATGCCATAAATTTATTATCTTATTTAGTTTTGTTTGTATATTGGTGGTAAGATCTTTTTTTTCCGGTTTATATGTTTTTATATCACTTATTAAGCCTAGCATTTTCGTTTTGTATTCACTTTTTAACATAATTACAGTTTTGTTACATTTATCTGCTGTTAGTATGCAAATGTTTGTGTTTTCAGACATAATTTTTTTTGTTTCATTTATCAGTCCATTAACATGACATGCCATATTTTATTTGCGTTTTGTTTTATTTTACCTTTGAAATTTGTTAAGATGTTACACAATTTACCATGCTCAATGCTTGTTATGATTTCTGAAATTGGACCATAGTGAGACTTATTTATGGAGAACCTTGGTCCAAGTGATGTATTTTACGTTGTTCGGTATGTTCAGTGAAGTCAAATTCTTTATCCAATTTTCATTAATGTTACATTTGTTTGTTCTGTCACATTTCTTTGCTAAAAGTTTTTCTAGTTTTTTTTGTTTTGCTTTAATCTTGTTGAACACAGTTTCATATTTTTGTTCTTGTTGTTCATAAAACACTTTTATTTCATTTGGATGGCATGTTTTTTGTTGTAACGATATTTTAACATTATTAATGTCTTTGTAAATTTCATTCAGTTTGGAACAACAATCGCTCAGTATTATGTTTAAACATTGCATATAGAATACGTCCAAGACTTTCAAATGTTTTATTTGATTCTGTCCGTTCCCAAAATCAATATTCGCGTAAATTAGAACAGACATTCGCCTTTGGCTGAGTTTTGGCTACATTTTGCTTGCATTACTTCAATAGAATTCACTAACTTCAACACACTAACTTTCATTAAATCTTTTTGTTGCATTTTGGCAGTTATGAGACAGCCCCATCTAAATATACCTGCAAAGTTGAAGCTGGAAATTACAGGCAAACTGCGTGTATTATTCAAAAGGGGATACAACAGATCACAACCTATCGAAACGGTTTTAATGATCATTAATGTCTTGGGGGGTGTAAAGGATTATTCGTAATTTCCACTCCCCTAACAATATCATGTTTTCAATGTAGCTGGCCTTAGAAATGAATATTACGTAGCAAAGACTATTTAAAACGGGCACAAAGCTGAATCTGCTCGAAAGCAGATACATGTTGTATGAGATATATTAGTTTCACATTTTCATCTTCTAGGCGAGATAACAAGAAAGGCGGATCAACAAGCACAAGTATCTAGTAAATAATGTCAAAGAAAATGCCCGAGCTCTTGGGGGAAAAAGATTTATTTTAACAAGACAAATATCAAGGATTTATTTTGTTTCTTTGCCTTGCTATTCGTGATGGTATTCCCTGACAGGCATAAGACTAATATACTTCTAAATAACTTTAATAAAAGACCACGCGAGTAATAAATTGCTCCGAATGAAGCAAAAACTCTTGAGAATTTTATTTCCGACGAAGCCCCACATATTAATATGAAGATTTAATTTGTTAAAAGGCCCATACAAAACAGGAAAATGATATATTAATATCGAGAGATGTTGTGTATTTTGCCATCAATTCGCGAATAAAGACTTCTGTGCCCACGCTGTAAGCCCCACTTTCATTTATATTGATTTTAAATGAAAATCGACTTAACACAACGGGAAAAGAGAAAAAAATTGTATTTGTTTGAAATCTAACACAAACTGTCTCTCAGTTTAACATTTCAGAGAAATTTTACAATGGGATCTTTATTCAAACATTTTCTGGCAACGGCTTTGGAAATCTTTTGGGGACGTTTAAGGTTTACCGAAACAATGCAATCAAAACTGTTTTTATGGAAAACTGAGATATTTGCAAAAAACGTGAGTCTAAGGAAAAAAATCAATATTTCCGGTCCCGGCCAGTTGATAGATTCCATTAAGTCGAGTGAAGTGAGTTCGATGCGCACTTCAATTTACCGATACCGATTTCTGAATTTTTCCGATATCAAAGAGACCCTTAAAACAGTTGTAAATTTTAAACGAGCAGTCAGCTTAAAGCAATTCAGTGCCATTAACTTTAACAGGAGAAAAAAACCTTAAACAAAGGTTTTCTTGCTGACGCCGTTGTCGGGCAAAACGAAAATATCATGGAAGAAAATCCGCACATTCCAAGGAGAATAGAATACCCTGGTTACTGTTTTTCGCAATGATCACACCAGTTTCAAAATATTGGCAAGATCATTGAGCTGCAAGTTCTGAAAATTGTCTTCAAATTGCTGAAAATCTTAAGCTCATCAGATCAGATCAGATAGAAAAATAATTCCTATGATGATTATGAAAAAGAATGGTCATTTGATTATTGCCTTCAGTTTTATCGGCTAAATAAATCGACTTCTGGGCTAATATCTGGAAATACACCGCTTCGATCGCCCCATTTTCCAATATTTCCTGTATAAAAACAGCGCATAATTACTAAGGCGAAATATCGTTAGAAACAAACAGCATAATAAATTTGAAAACGTACGAAGCAAGACAAGATAGAAAATGGCCGTGCAGGCGTAGAATAATAAAAGGATCGTGAAAAATCTCCAAATTGCTTACTGGCGTTAGGAAATGATGGAAGGTTGAAATACATTATCGACTGTATAAAACATCCGATCTATACAGTGGCATTTTGCTCCATTTAAGAAACCATCCCACCAAAAAATGTGGACGGAGTATCCTCGTTTTATTTTTCTGGATGTTAAGCAGAAACAGGCACCAGTGAAATGGACATTATATTTTTCGTGCTTTAATAAGTAAGCGACATTCGGGACTGAGCTAACCCAGCGAGACATAATGGAACAAATAATAAAAACCTCAGACGAAAATTTCCTGATATTTGACTTGCCTTTATTTCCGGACAAAGAGAAAATTATTGTAGCTTTTGTGCGAGAAGGCTTTCAGAGTGGCTGAATCCACGTCCAATTAACCATGTTCCTGCAAAAAAAATTATATTTACTTTAGAAATTTCGAAATTTCTTAGCTTTGTCTGAAAAAAGTTCCAACGGAAATGCAGCCTTCAAGAAATTGTCTTCTATTATAAACACACATCTTTGCTTTCAAACATTTTCGAACAAAAGCCATCTAATAAAATTGGGAAAATGCATTATTTCTTCTTACCGTCGTACGATCACGGTTGATAACTCGTAGACGCAATTCCATTTTCCCCATCAAGTTGTTTGCTATAAAATAATAAATCAAACGAAAATTTCCACTTTTATTAGAAAAAGGAAAATGCAACCAATGTATGTGGGTTTAATAAAGTCCTCGCAATTATGGAACAACTTCCGCTGAATTATTTCGGAAACTTTCCTCGATATATCACTGAAAATATAGAGTGCATGTCTGATTGCGGTTGTAAAATCCGCAAACTCAGTTAAAACTATTGGACGAGAATTTAATTGGTGAAAAGCCACCGCCAGTATAATTTTCAAGGAAAATTCTTCCTCGGGTTGTATGGGGGGATAAATTCAGAAACCCTCTTCTTTCAAATTCATAGAGGACTGCAAAGCTACAATCATCATACAAATAAATTTCCATTTTACCAAAAACTTTTGCTAAGGCTCTTCTGGGACCCTTCCAGCGTCGCGAGTTTATCAAATCTATATTAAATTAGTATTCCCGACAAAAACTTAAAGCCAGCTTAAAGCAACCCAGGGAGTTAAAGATTACAAAGTATTTTTAAATCCTGCATTAAAGTTAATTAAAGTTTAGTGCGCGACTATTCCCAGCAGAATGTTGTGCACAGTGCCATTTTTCTGCACTGTTTGCTTCAGTTTTTCCGTTTGCCAACATTACGGTGCCGTAATTAAAGCTACAAAAATGTAACGTACGAAATTCACTATTTCAGCTTACTGACGCAAATGGAATTGAATTGCTGTATATTAAAAAATGGACTCTTCAGAGCCCTGGTTAAATTTAATCGTCATCGGGCACTCACTTAATTAGCGGTGAGTTCAAAATGATGGACTGAATACATAGGGAATTTAGATTTTGTGACCTGAAAATAGTGCTGAAACTTCAGCAAATAACTGAATTTGAACTAATATTAATTACATTTCTAAAGCAGTTAGGTTCATTTGCTATACTAAAAGTATAGATAGCTGCAGCAAAGCAAAACTTGCATTAATTTACGAAATTTTCATATTTGGAATAAAAGAAAGGTGTTTCAACATACAGACAGATATTTCAAGACAAATAAGTTAGTTTGGGTTAAAACAGCATATTTTTGGTTGTATTTTAAACTCCAGTGCTTAAAACTTCAAATGTAAATCAATATTGAAAATGAGTCAAGTTTTGCGTGTTTGGGAGAATCAAAATTGGGCAAACCAAGACGTTTTAACAACGATAATGCACTGATGAATGCACTAAGAAATAGAAGATGCACTTTTAATGAAAATTAAGCATTGTGGAGCCTGGGGTCTTCTGCATAAGGTCAGATAATTTCAAAATATGACTGGTCCTCGATTGAAAGTTAGGAATTTATAAAGGGTGGTGGCTGAATAAAAGTTTTCATTTTTGTGCCACGATTTACAGGTCCGGCAAAAATAACGAATTTTTGCAATATAAATAATTCTCTCTTCGTTTTCGGTTTTTCACCTTCAACTTTTTCTATAGGGTGTGTGAATTTTAAGTTGCTACTTGTACCTAAGTAAAAGTTGCGAACTTTTAAGTGAGGCCATACCGTTGAAGTAATAAGTTATTGTTCATGGAAATTCCTGAAATTTTGTAAAAGGGTCAATATTTTTAGCCCTGGAGGGTCTTCTATAGGTTGTGTGAATTTGAAGTTGCTACTTGCGCCTGGATGAAAATTGCGAATTTTTTATGCGACCCTACACTTTAGTAAATTAGTGTTGTTTTTCACATCATTCAGAAAGTTGACGAAAATCGGAATTTTCTAAATTGTAAATAAATGTTTTACATGTTTTCGCCCTCGAGTCTATTCTGTATGTTGAATGAATTTCAAGTTGCTACTTGCTCCTGATTAAAAGTTGCAATTTTTTTGATGCGACCTTGCAGTTTAGTAATTTAGTGTTATTTTTCACATCTTTCAGAAGGTTGCCAAAAATTGGAAATGTTTGCAATTTCAGTAAAATGTTCAAATTTCGTGGAACGCAAGTGTATGTTATCGACTGTGTGAGTTTCAAGATGCTGCGTATGCCTGAATGAAAGTTGATAATTTTTATGTGAAAGCATGCAGTTGAGGTAACGGGCTATTGTTCTGATCATTCAGAAGACTGTCAAAAGTAGGAATTGTTTGAATTTTAAGTAAATATTGCATATTTTTTCATCCGTACGTGTCTTATATAGGGTGTGTGAAATGCAAGTTGCTACTTGTTTCTGATTGAAAGTTGCGATTTCTTTTATGCGACCCTACAGTTTAGTAAATTAGTGTTATTTTTCAAGGTTATCAAAAATTGGAAATTTCTGCAATTTTACTAAAAGGGTTAAAAATTTTCATCCTCGAGTATCTTCTATACAGGGTGATTCAAAATTGGTGTCATTCATTTGAAGGGGTGATAGAGGATCCCTTGGGGAGTACCAGAAAAATATTGAAAATGTTTTTTTCGAAAATTTCTAGAAGATATAAACAGTTGAAGATCGAATTTCAACTTTGTTATTAAGCATTATTTTTAAAAAATCCCACGTTAGATTGGCAGTCTATTGGAATACTTAAGCATTCAAAAAGAAAAATTACAATCTTTGCTTCAAATTATGAAAAATTTTGATCTTAAAAAAGTTCTCTTCTACAATTTTTTGATGAAAAGGCACAGCGGCAATAATGTTTTTTGTCATTAACAGATAGTTACAGGTGGATAGCCCTTGTCAATAATAACAATAATTTGTCAAAGTGTGATTTACTTTGAATTTCCTTTCACGAATATGCTGATATGCGATTAGTTTAGGGGAAATGTTACAGTAACATGGCAGAAGCTGACAGAACTCACGCTAACAAAGGGCAAGGAGAGTGGGCTTCCAGGGGCACTCAGAGCACAATAACTGACACTGTCCCAAGCACCAAATAAATACCGAGGAAGGGCTACGTTCCTGCCACGTTTGTACGATACACACAGCACAGGAGATACAAATGGAGCACGAGTTAATTAACTGAATACGAGAAGCTGCTTGATAAGAGTGGATAATAAGAAGATTACACACGCACTAGCTTGTTTGGAGTTAACCATTCAAATGTTTAGTGTTGTATGGAGAATTTATGTAAACACGAAACCCCGCAGAATTCGAGGTTATGAGAACAGGTTGACATTTCGTCAACAAATCTTGTTGAATTTACCGTTTATCCTTGTCTATCTTATTGTCAGTCTCTATAATTCCATGGTTACCGGAGTTTTAAATAATTACGAAGCGACAAGTATTTGCGCAATGTTAATTAGCCAGATTACCTTGAAAAACATTGCTGCCGTATTTCTGATATAGTTTTTTGCAAATTTCTCAGTTTTTAATAACAATTAATTTATTTTACTATTCTTTCTGTACTCCTATAACAGCGCCAGACAACACCTCCAGAGGAATGACGCCAATTTTGAATCACCCTGTATGTTGTGTGAATTGAAAATAAATTTTTTACCCATATTGAAAATAGCGAATTTTTTTGTGCGATTGTACCTTTGACTAAATGTGTTAATTTTCAATCATTCAGGTTGTTAAAAATTGGAAATTTTTGAAATTTTAGTAAAAGGTGCACCATTTTGAGCCCTGAAGTGTCTTCTATAGGTTGTCTAAATTTGAAGTTGTTACTTGCGCCTGAACGAAAGTTGCTAATTTTTACGTGAGACCATGCAGTTGAGTCAAATGTCTTATTTTAGTCATCATTCAAAAGGATGTTAAGCAATGGATTTATTTGCGATTAGAATGAAAGGCCCACATTTATCCGCACTCGCGTATTTTATACAGGGTGTGCGAATGTTAAGATCCTACTTACGATAGATTGAAAGTCGAAAATTTTCAAGTCAAAAGTCAGGGCGTGCAGTTAAGTAAATGTGCAATTTATTCCCCATTCAGAAGGCTGTCAAAAATAGGATTTTTTTGCAATTTTAGTAGGTGTTCTACATTTGTTTATCCTCGGGTATCTTCTATAGGGTGTGTAAGTGTTAAGGTGCTACTTGCCCTCCATCAAAATTTGCAAATTTTTAAGGGTGACGGTGCATGGTATGAAAGTGTTCATTCAATTCAACATTGAACTGAACATATTCAAACATTTCCTGGATTTCTGCACTCAGTCATTTTTTCTAATTTTCTTTAACATTTTCGTCTTTTACTCTTTGTGTTCCCTTTCTGATAATTTGGACCGTTAACTAAATAAATAAATCGTTTTATGTCGTTTTCATATGACCTCATCAGACCATTCCAGTTCAGTGTTAACTCAAAGCGTTTTCTTCACGTTCACTTCACTATTCTATTGAAAATGTCTTTTAAATATCAAACAAATTTGGACTACACCAAAACAAAAAATAATTAACTGCATTTTCTTACTAGAAATCTTAATTTTCATAACTTTCTGACTAGTCGTATTATTTGGAAATCTCCATCAATCTAATATCGTGTTTAAAGGCGAGTTCAATATGAAATTCCCTTGGCATTGCGTCTTTAACCGATATTTGCATTTTAAACAGGCTGCAATTTCTTTCTAGGCAAGTAGCTGCTTTCAAAAATCCCCACACTATTTCCTGGTAAAGGCGTCGAATACCAAGCGACCGGATTCTTTCATATCAGCTCTGCACACTCAGAATGTTTGCAGCTATTTTCCGGTGAGACGGTTGTACATCGAATTTATATTACACGGACCATTGCCTGTGTGTTCCCCCGTTTTACACTTGTATTGTGTCCGGGGCCAAATCGAAATTCAAACCCACCCCTCAACGAAATAATACCTCAAAAGAATCCAGAATATTTCACATTGGAAAACACTCCAGACTGGTTTATAAACAAATCAATCAATCAACTTAGAACTTTCATCTCTATTTTTGTTTTCAATTGGTATGGAGTCTTTCTTTATATTTTTCTCTCCAGCATCTGGTTTTAGGTTTTAAATTTGAAGTATAAAAAAGATTGATAATAACTAATCATTAGCCAGCACCAATTTTTCGCTCAGATTACTTTGCACTATCTGAGGCTTTTCTCAAATTGAAGTTATCGGAAGATGCAAAAAGAATAAACATGACCAACACTGGTTTAAATTTCTCTGTGGTGCCGTTTCTTATGTGGCTCACATGTTTGTAAATTTCGATTCAGAGTGAAAATCCCTGGAGAAACTCCTCGACCTGCATAAAGCGTCGCTAATAAATTAGACTTTTATGGCCGCTTGGTTTTATTGTATAAGAAAGAGGCTGGGAATTATAGCTTTGTTTCTGGCATTTTTATGTTAAATAATGCCCACTTCCTAATTCACCAGTAGTTGCAATCTAGTTTTCCTTAACCAGAAGCTGGTGCCAGCAAGTATCGAAAGCACTTATGCATTCCTTGCGGTGGAGCTTTGGCAGCAGCAAATTAATTAAGCATCCGTCCAAAGCTCAGAAAACTTTTAATGATGATAATCCAACAGTCCTATAGAAAATTACGCGCTGTAATAAATAACGGTCGCGTCAGCCACAATTTTGTAACATTGAAAGGTTCCTGCATAATGTATTCCAGATTTTAACATCCCGTGATATATTGCCGTACTCGGGCCGATAAAAAAATATCGATGACGGAGGAAAATATACATATGCCTTCAGAAGTGCGCGAAGAAGTTTTGGGTAACTCTTTCAACTTCACTCATCCATCATAGTTAAGTGTATATGCATTTAATGTAGAATTACCTGATTCCACTCACTTGGTAGCTTTACAGCGTTCAGCGCTTTAGTAGGACTAATTTAATAGTTGAAATCTTATGCTCGGTCGGCAGATTCCTTGTTTTTCAGGGATTTAAGAGCATCTTCTACCCCGGAATCCCCAGGTCCAGTGTCTCCATGTTGATATTCCGCAGAAGCGTTTTTGTTTCCATCTTTGCCTAAAAGTGTCTTTGATTCCTTGCTTCTTTCAACTACTGCTGGTTTCTAGATCTTTTTGTGTAAATTAAACAGCCCTATTTACTATGTGACTTTTGAAGTGTCTTTTGCTTCTCTTACCTTTCCTCTTATTTAGCTTTGTAGTTGATGGCAACAAACGTTAGTTGTTATTTGCCGTACATTTTCGTATTTCGTTTATTAACATTAAGATTTCGTCTGTCATACTATCTTCCATTTTATGCCTGGCTGTTTTAAGTTGTTCTTTACTTATGAAACTGCCAATGTTGTTCCGCGTCTTCTTCACTTTGTTGCAGTTTGATGGTTTTACTTTTTAAATTTGCATTGTTGTTGTAGCTTTTCGCCGAATTCATCTGAGTTAAGTTTATCAGATATCAGTTTTTGGTAATCGTCCAACGGGAAACAATTTTTTTTACAAAAAACATGCGAAATCTTACTGTTGTATGATTTTATACACAGCAGCAAATATTAACAATCTTCAGCCAATTGCGCCCGCTTTTAAATTGCATTTTGTTAATTCACCCCTGGGCTTAGATTTTTTATAAATGTCGAAATTAAAAAACTGGTTTAAATTAAAGGAAAACCCCAAAGAAATTTATACAACAAGCGTGAGGATAAATTCAGTCACATTCCGAAAGAGAAAAGTTTAAATCCCCAGCGACAGCAGCCGAGTTGTTGAAGTTAATACAAAAAAGTAAGACGCTACAGAAAACGCTAAAATGCGACCGTGGGGACAGACTTTGCGAGAATTTCGAATAAATACGGATTTTTCCTCTACTTGTACTGGCAGTGCCTTGTGCTATATCTATTGACTGATGAAAACAGGGTTAGCTTCAAACTTTGGAAAATTTCGTAACCAAATTGTCTTATCGGTCCACTGTACCACTTTTTAAACGCGAAATTTTCGTAAAGAACCAAACTTTTCCGTTGTTTTGTGAACACTGCTGCCTTATTTGAGTGAGGACTATTTATATTAATCTTTATAACTATTGGGAAGCTTTCCAGTGACTTTGGAAATTTTCGTTTTAGATTAGAGCGGTTGATTGTGTTTGCTGGTGGAAGCGACAGTAACTTCTGTGAGCTAATTAAATGGGGTTCTAACTTAAAAGAGCAAAACTTTTGCAAACAGATTTAAAGCCCGCAAATTCGCCCCATGCGAGCTGCTTGCGCTGAAATGTGGCTGCATTCGGTTTTTCCAAGCCATAGTTTTTCTGTCTGCTGGCGTGCAGCTAAGCAGTCACTAGTTTTGGCAGGAAAATGGCTCTGCAAATGCGAAAAGAAATTTATCAACCAAGTCAAATGAAGCTAAAATTCGTTATCGTGCAAATATTGTTCGAATCAACCCATTTTGTTGCGGGACTCTAGTTTTCCTTCAGACCAATAACAGCATTTTGGTACGGATATGATTAGCATTTGACCCAGTTAAATAAAAGTTTTACGACTAATTCCATTCCCCAGAAGAAAACATGCAATAAATTGAAATATTATGCAAAACAATCGGGCCAATTTGCGTTGTTTTATTTCGACTCAACTGGCTCTGAGTGAGTTAAGTGCATTAAGAGCAACCACTCGTAAACCTCGTAAATGCAATTTGAATATGCAGAGCGTGTGTAGCTCCTAAATTCGACGAACAACTCATTTGTTTTAGGGGATTTGTCCTGATTACTAAGACTTCACAGACCATACTTTCCGCAAGGAGTCAATTAGTTTAGCTTTGCTGGCCACTATTCGCTTGAAGACACAATAAACCTTAGAATTCGTGCTACATTGTGTACATTCAAGAAATGAACTTTCACTGTTCTTATGTTGAAACCATTTTCAAACTGACTAAATTAGATCGATTTTTTCGGTGTTTCCAAGTGGAAGTGTTCAACTATTCAAAAACTTCATGCACTTTAGACAACAGTAATTTTTTCGTCAAAAGCCATTATTTAGTTGATGATTGCCTCTGAATCTGGTGATTGTTATCTAAAGTTTACAAAAGATAGAAACTTTCTAAAGTAGCTGATAAATTTTGCTTTCAAGCAAACGTCTCGAAGTCGACAAGTTGGAACATTTGCAAAACGTAAAATCACAAATGCATACGTTTTTGTTTTTAGATCAGAACAAAGAACAATTTCTCATTTATTAATGTTTTTTTTGCCAAACGTCCTCTACTCAATAAAGCCTCTCCTATGGACTTGGGCAAGTTAAGAATAATTTCCAAGGAGAAAGTTATCGTTTTTCCAATCCATAAATAATTTTACCAGGCAATTTTACTCCAGTTATTTCCCGAGCGTCAAGTGGTTTATGTTGAGAAAAAAGTCGCCCCCTACAAAATTTGGCTCGCTACCAAGTCGCATTTTTAAAAGTGGCCTAACTAATGGCAATCGGGGATTTCTTCAAGTTCTTCTTTTTCTAAGCTCCACAGAGACTACAATGAAAATTTCGTTCGAAATAAGTACAAGAATTTTTATTAGAAAAACATGCGAAAGTTGAAAAATCAAATAAATGCAAATTTATTTTTACGTATGTAAAGTCACGAATTTGTCTTAATAGGAAAAGTTGGAGAAACTCTTTCGTATTCCGTGAGAGACTGAACAGAGATTAAGATAATCAGAGCTGGTCGCGGTTCAGTGCTTTGAAATATAATTTCCAGGCCAATCCATATGCCTACCAAAACTTGCTGGCTGGTGCGAATCTTTCAAACTGTACCAGCTTTATGAGGCATGCATTTTTAAGTACAATATCGCCGAGAAAGAATAGAAAATCCCCAGTCAAGCTAATAAATCCTCTAAAAGCTTGCTCAAAAGTAAAAAGATCCGCGCGGAAAAAGTGTCCATAAACTTTTTTGCTTTACTTAGAGGAACCGTCTGAGTGCTTTGATACTTTAAAAGGAAATCAACCACGTAAAAACTGTTGGCATGAGATTATGCATTTTTAAAGCGTCTAAAGTGGCTTGACGAGCTTTTAGCTATTTTTCATAAAATACGATGTTTTAAGTTTGGAGTAAGATCTTCGGATTTATAGTACCATGACGAAGTTCGGAAATATTCGAATTAGAAGAAATTGTTATAGAATTCAGCGGTTTTGGAAAAATAGTTTCTATGACAACATTTTTAAATTAACTTTCCAAAAACTGTGAATCAAACACCAAAATTTCAGCCATATGAAAATTCCATCAGACTAATTTTTCAAACAAATTTCGTTTCGTTTCAACGACATGAAGTATTTATATAAACTATGAATCGTAAACGAAGGAAAACATAATTAATTCGTTTCATGGTTCGGTTTTCTCAGACTGAAAGAATTTCAAATCGTGGGTGCAAAGACGTCGTTGCAAAAAATTTGCGTTATCGCTAATGTATCAAAAAATCTTCATTTTCTTCCCCATAACTTTAAAAGGCAATATTGCCTCAGTTATGGAGTGAATAGTTTGCCTTAAAGGCGTACAAAGTTGGAATTATGCAATTCAAAATATTGCATGTTGCAAAATATGCAATGAATATGCAAGCTGTATTACTTGGCAATTTCTTTAATCGCTCGTCATTCTCCTGGGTTCTTAACAATATAGACATTTTTTTTATACTGGCAATACCCAAAAAATGTTTAACCAAAGATACGTTTTCACTTGCGCAGGAAATAGTAGTGCTTGAATGAATTTTGCGCTTAGTTCTATAAACTGTCTTGATAAAAATATACTGTATTCTGAATTTAAAATGTATTTCCATTTGAGTTAGAACGTTTCAAGCCAAAGCAAAGCCCCCAAAGGAAAATTTTGCTTAAATTGAATAAACTCGGACGGGCCTTTGTTAGGAAATCGAGAAAACTAATCCAAAAATGCGAAACCCCGAGGCGCACCACATGCATTTATTTAACTTTTTAAATTGTAATAAAATCAAACTTTCCGCTTTCGTCCGCTGTTTCAGAAATCTCCAAAGTACGTTCGGTTTGTTGTATTTTTGTTACCGCTTGAAGTTTGAATTCCAATAAAATTTTAAATCGAAATAAATGCTGCCGCTCGAGAAACCACTTTTCCCGTTTCAATGGTTTGGGTTTAATTGATTTAGGAACATACAGAATAACCAATTTTTAAGCTCAGAGTACATTTTAAAAGTTTACAATGATTTCGAAAAGTTTACAAAATCCATAATTTAAAAGTTTACGAAATCCATTGTACTACACATGAACAATGCATGAAAAAAAACTACACAAAATCCTTTATTTATTCCGAGAACAGACAGCAAAATTATCGTCGTTACAGTCGTTTTTCAAGTTCACAAAAATATTAAAGAATTAGCTTTCCGGGGCTCTACATCTAAACCATCTAGCTTTCTGTAAACGAAAATTTTATTTTGAATTCATTCTGATTTGGTTAGATTGGAGACAGTGAAGAGATTATGGAAACGCTTTGTTCAAATCTGGAAAACCATAATTATCGTTTATATCTTTATTATTAAATTAAAAGACATATTCGTATCTGCACTTTTTCAACAAAAAATTTGTCACTTTTAGTATCTGGCAAATGGTTTGAACGAAAAACCAAATAGCACATTTTCCTAGTTATAATCCGCATTTTAAAAAAAATAAGGAAATTAGAACGTTTTTGTGTTTAGTTCAGTTAACCGACTGATTTTTTCACGTTTTTCTTCCATCTTCGTACCGATAACAAGAACACAGTTTTACAATAAAAAGCGACAGAATATTCAATAATTGGAATGGGATTAATAACGAGTTTTATCGGCGAATAGGATTATGGAAGCGTGAGAATAATAGCAGTAGCTGATTACAAAAGTACAAGTGTTTTACTACCAGTTGAACCTTAGGGCTGTATTATTTGGAAAACATTCTATATATTTTTGCATTATAATTATCCGAAAGGCCACTGCTTAAGCGACCAAATCTGCTGCTTGTTTTATTATAATCTTCAAGAGATCATATACTTCACGTGAGAAACATTAGTCGTGTTTGAATATTATAAGATCAGTTTCAGTCAGCCACTTTGCGGTTTCCATCAGTAAAAACTCTCCTAGAGTCTTTGACTGTGGAGAAATTCCATATTTAATTTTAAATCTAAAATATACAAAGAAACGAGAATGGCAGCTCAAAGAAGTTTCGCTCATAGAAGGAACACTATTATTAAAAATGCATAAGTGCCGTGCATCGGGTTTTCGAGGGCTGATCCGGCTTTGATGTGCCAAAGTAGCCGTATAAATGTACAGCGGTGCAAAACCGCAAAACGCCTTTTTATTTCCCAACTTTCTAAATTCGCTTGTTAAATCCTAATAAGGAATTTTGGCCTTTGAGTCTGAAATTACATAAAAAATAAAACCGATTGTCGTCAATAACGTCGACGATTAAAAAAGCAGTTTTTCGGTTAAGAAAACTGGATGCGAAAACTGTAGAAGATAAGCTCTTGGAAGGAATGCCGCCAATTTTTAAGTCAATACACTGGGGAGGAAGTCAATAAATTAAAAATTGATGCTGCGACATGTGGCCATATGGCAAACGGATACGCTTGGCGGAAAATTACATTTTTATGATGGATATATTGAAAATTCGCTGGCTTGAACACATTTTCCTCGAGAATTTTTATACTCTCCTAGTATGTAAAGACTGTTTATTACATTTTTATTTTGTCGCTCTTGTCAATTGAAAAATGATTATGTTCTAAATTTTATTCAGGACTTTTTTAAATTTATCATATCACTACCCCAATGAGTCTAATATGCAGAAGGCCATTTGTGTACAGAAACTTCCAGCTCCCATCTGTTATTTCGTATAATTCTTTAAAGAAAACTGCAACTTTTTCGATAAAAAAACTCTGAGTCAAATGCCCTCTCTTGTGGAATTTTAAAAGCTTGAACCAGCAGACTTAAGCGGGAAAAAAATGTTTTAATTTTTTCCAACTCAGCTACTCTTTGGGAACAACTATGTCTGTGTTGTAATAAATTTGTTTTCTCACTAACTGGGGTCTGCTCTTTTTAATATAGCGAAAAATGTTATCTGCATCCTCTGTTCGCTCTGTTGCAGTTCTTCACGAAAATATCAATTTTTTCCATTCAACTACCGGTGCGTCGCCATTAACTGGAAATTCCATTAGAAGCCTAGCACTAATTGCTTAATGGAAAACTGCAAAATTTTAGTTCTCTTGTTAGGTTCAGATAAAAACGCTTTAGAACCGATAAAACTGGTGAATTTTTCCGCTGTTTGAAACGCTGGGCGTAACTGATTCAAAAATGTCATCAATTTTCCGGCGCATTGGAATTCAAAGAGACGCAGCCCCGATGTTGTACAAGGCGATATTATTATTACACAAAGGGCTCACCCTTACTCGCCATTTTCCAGCTCAATCTATTAACATTCTTCAGGATCCATATATTACGAACATCACCCCGTAGGACAACTGGGTTTGATTGAATTAATTCTTGACTTCAACCCTCTTGCAAAGGGATCATTTTATTGCTTTGCACATGGACCACGAAATCATCTAGATTTGATATTTACATTAATTTTATTACCTTTCAGAGTCACAGATCAACATAAAAAGTTACAAAAACAATCTGCCACTTTATTTTTACTTTACAGTCCCTAATTGATAAACAGGACTTACAACATTTGGTGTTTCCTTTCAGAAGGGCCTTAATTCGCTAATCTGGGTATGTTTCCAGAATACCCTCTGAATCCAGTCTTTATCCCATTTTGCAAATAATTAAAATCCCGTGCACAATGCTGCACAAACAAACAAACAACCGGAGACCCTCGTCTCGTGGAGACTTCATAAAAACCTGTCCTGAATTAATCCAAAACGACATTCGCAGGAAAATTCAAAGCGTTTTCAAGCCAACAGGAAATTATTAGCCTTTGGCCCGAGGTGACACCGACGCCCGCTTTTTTCTTCCACCAGAATAATGGTGAAATTCTGGCAATGACGAGATGAAATCGTTCGACTTTCGTACACTGGTATGTGTAAATATTTGCAGCTCAACTCCAAGTTGCAAAGTGGATCAAAACAACCACATTTCCAGTTTTGCTTTTACTCGAGCTTTTCGGACGGAAAATGCATTCAGCCCAAGATCCGTTCGGATTGAGAAAGTTTCAGCAGAAAATTGTAAGTAGGAAAGTGCAGTAGCAAAAAACTGAACGCACAGAGGCCGCATTAAATCCCGAAAGTTAGAAGCGAGCAGTTTTTAATGTGTAGTCCACAGCAAGAACTTTCGTCTATCTTTCATACAGACACTTTGCTTTTGTGCGGTTTACCACAAAAAAAACTTCAAATACCGACCAGGGAGTTCAATTTACAAATCTCCTTTAGGTTGGTCAATAAACATGGGGTTTAAAACCTTTCGAATTGAACAGACAATGGCGCAAAAGATCCACGTGGAACTGGAGCAGCTGATTAGTCCTTTAGGAACTATGCATCGTGATAATCTTGCAGAGTTTCATTAAATTTGATAAAGTTTTACGCCCAGTTTCGCTCGAGAGACCTCGAATCGCGTTCCTTAAGCATATCATGCTTGTTTAGGCAATAACGAAGCGAGAATCTACTGGTGCAAGCTCGCTCTCTCATTGTAAAATTTAATTAGATCATTGCAAATTGGAAAATTTACTCAACTTTCTTGGGCGAATGTTTTATTGGGAAAGTTTTCAACAAGCCGTTTGTCTTAATTAGGAACTTCACTTCTGACGAAACCTCCTTGAAATACCTTTGCCAGATATCCGTATCGAAACCGAAGTGTCTTGATGCAGTGCAAAAAATTGAAACTTTTAGTTTCTTCTAAATGCGAGTATTTGTTATACCATTTGGACTGGCTCTTTTGAACTTCGTGTGCCTTTGGCCTTCTTATCAAAAAACCACTTTCACTCATTTCCTCCAAAGATCTGTTCAGAACCACACTTGCTCTTCCTTTTAAATTCCCTCATTCGAACCAATGAAGTTTCTATTTTCTAATGGAAACCCCGTTGGGCTAACAAACCGAGAAGTTGCGACGCAATTCGGGAAACGTATTCAAATACAAATACAAACTCAACTGTTTTAATACTAACTTTAATGCGATGTAACTCATTAAAGTTACATAGTTTCACGTTGTTCCGCCTTATGGACTAACTTGGCACATTCTCGATTGGTTTGAAATTGGAATAAATTACCGATTTCTTATTTCCTATTCCCATGGTTTGACTAGCGATTTTGTTTGGCTATTTACACACTCACCCTAGTTATTGTATGGTATCTTCAATCAATACGAAACACTGGGATTTGGACTGTAACTCTAGGAACAAAGCGTTTTAGTTGGTAACACAATCCGTTATAAGTTTGTGAGAGCTTTTGCTTCGCATTTAGAGCTTTTACCAAAAACAACTCGGATAAATCTTGCCCTCGAAAGCATTCTCGAAAAGCCTATATATGACGATGTTAACATGTGCGTGGATTCTCAGGGTTGTGTGCTTTCTTTTTTCGAGAAACCGGTTCACTATTTACATACTCAGATCTCTCCGAACGATGCTTTTTACGTAAGAATAACAGGAGCTAATTTATCGGGAACAGAACGGGATCGAAGTTATTCTTACATATAACAATTCCCGATGTCTCATGAGGGCGATTCAGAACGAGAGATGTGAAGGTATTCTGAGGAATAAATTAGTCCCTTTCATGTACGCATTTAATTCATGAAACCTTTTGTACAAACAGATACAGTGTAGTAGATTAAGTTAGCGTAGAGGAAATTTCAACCCCTAAATGTTATGGAAATTAGAGTTCATTAAAAATACTATTTAATATTTCGTATCATTTTTTCCACGCCGAAACAACATAAAGCAAAGTACCGAAGAAAGAATAATTTCCAGTGGCTAGGAGTTCGGGTAGGGCCAACCCAAGCCCGCAAGATCAAATTTGACCATAAATTAAATTATTTCAACTTTCTGAAGCAGCTGTAATCCTGGCTAGGAGGTAAATTTTAGCAGCAGATTTTATATTCTGACCGGGCTCGTAAATTTATCGGTAATTTAAAATAAATTTTACGAAATCCGAGACAGAGGAAGCTCGTACGTTCAAATAAAAATGTAGGAATAAAAATTTGAAATTCAAAGTGTTATTACTCGTTAGTATAACGAGGTGGGAGCGAGAAGCTCCGCATGGAGTCATATTTCTTAAATAACTTAAGTAGATGGCACACGCATGCTAAGAAATACCTTTGGCGAGATTCAGATTTAATAAAACTTTATGGTTACCGCGAGAAATAGGGGCTTTGCTCATTGCTACATAAGGCTGAAGCTCTAATGCTAAATTAGGTTTTTTTCTACAGGATGAAAAAAGGGAAAACAAACCAGGAAAAAAAACCATCATGAAATATGCATTTGGCACAATAATGTACAGTTAATTTGCTGTAATTTCGGTGAATTAAGGGCACGTTCTCTAGTCAAGCATTCGTTAATCCGATTCATTTATTTGCAAATGCTTGCTGCCGATGAAAACAAAACGTCTACTTTGTGTAACAGGCGTTGTACCAAGTTACCACCTGCTGAAAACTAAAAGTTAGGAATTTTTCCATCATTTTAACGGTTGCCAAAAATCAGAATTTATCCCGATTTAAATGAAATTGCGAGGCTTTACAGGTCTAAGCATTTTCTATCGGGTGTGGTAATTTCAAGTAACTACCTCATCTAGAGCGAAAGTCAGGAACTTTCAAAATAAGGCATGCATTTGATGTGTAAAAATTTCAATTTTCGGTCCATCACAAGACGAAACAAAATTACGACCTTTGGGAATTCGACAAAAATTTGGACTGGTTTGAACCCCAAGTTTATCGTGTAGGGTTGGTTAATTTCAAGTTTCTACTTGCTCTGGATTGGCAGTGAGGAACTTTCAAAGAAGTGCGCGCACTTCTTTGAAAGCGGCCAAAAATGACCATCCTTTGGGATTTGAGTACAATTTTGGCTGGTTTTAGCCTCTGGCGTTCGCTACAGGGTGGGCACATTTCAAGAAACTACCGTCTCGAGATCGAAAGTTAGGAATTTTCAAAAAAGGGAATGCATTTGAGTGAAAATTTGCATTTTCTATCCATCATTCACAGGACGAGAAAAAAATCACGATCGTTGAGAATTCGACAAAAATTTTACTGGTTTGAGCCTGAAGTTTATCGTGAAGGGTTTGTGAATTTCCAGTCACTGCAGCAAGTGCGCGTAGGTGAGTAAAATTTTAATTTTCAGGCCATCATTTACAGGGCGACGAAAAATCATAATCACGTCTGCTTCAAGTGAAATTTTTCCCGCTTTTATCCGCAAGCATGTCCTATGTGGTGTGTGAATTTCAAATTCCCTTCCACTCTAGATGAGAAGTTATTAATTTTTTATAAGGACGTGCAGTTGAATATTTTTTTTTATTTTCGGATCATCATTCACAAGGCGGAAAAAATCATCATCATCTAGGAATTAATTCAAATTTTGATTGTGTTTAGCCACAGTCTGTCTCTATAGGGTGTGCGAATTTTACAATTGTAGCTAATTTGAATCAGAAGTTATGCACTTGTTCAAAGAAAGGCGTGCAATTGAGTGAAAATTTTAATTTTTTGTTCGTGATTTACAAATCGGCTAAAATTATGATCGTGAGGGATTTGAATAAAATTGTTACTGTGTTGAGCACCAAAAACCTTCTTCTATAGGGTGTGTAAATTTCAAAATCCTACCTGCTCCGGATTAGCAGTTAGTAATTTTCAGAGAAGCGCGTACAGTCGAGCGAAAATTTTCATTTTCTGTTCATCATTCACAAATCGGCTAAAAATCACAATTGTTTCGAATCCATGTAGAATTTTTACTCGTACGAGCCACAAGTTGCGTTGATAGGGTTTGTGAATTTCAATATCATACTTGATCTGCATCAGGTGTTATTAATTTTTAAAGAAGGACGTGGATTTGAGTGTTTTTTCGTTTCTCATCCATCATTCACAAATCGGCTAAAAATGATGCTATTTGGGATTCCAATAAAATTGTTACTATTGAGCCATAAGCTTCTTCTATAGGGTGTGTGAATTTCAAAAGCCTACCTACTCCAGATTAGAAGTTATTAATTTTCAGGGAATGGCGTGCATTTGAGCGAACTTTTTTTCATTTTCTGCTCATCATTCGCAAGGCGACAAAAATCATGACCTTTTAGGATTCGAATAGAATTTTGCCTGGATTGAGCCTCAAACTTCTTCTATGGGGTATGCAAATTAAGTTACTAGCTGCTCCGGATCAGAAGTCAGGATCTTTTAAAGAAGGGCGTGCAGTTTGGTGAACATTTCTTATTTTCGTGCTATTATTCACACGGTTTGAATAAATCAGTATTTTCCAGTATTTGTTAGCTAGGAATTGTCAAAAAGATCGTGTAGTGTAGTGTAAATTTACGCTCTACGAATTTTTTTTATTTCTGGTCTATCATTCACAAGGTTGAAAAAATCATTATTCGCCACTATTTAGTGTAACTAGGCAGCAATAATTTAATAAATAGATGATACTGCAACGGCTGGAAGCCCACATGAAATAGAGAGCAAAAATAATAATCTTTTACTTGTCGCACTAAACGAAAACACAAAAAAACACGAGATAAAAGCCAAGAAACTGAGCCGAAACAAAATTCAAACTAGCTGAAGTGCGAAAGACATGGATAAACTATGTGACGCAGAACAAACACTACTTAGGATTGGAACAGGCTTAAAATGACACGTTTTTATCTTTATTTAGTCTATAAACAAAAAAATCCTGGGCGTAAATGTACATGAAGAAGTTGCAGAATAATAGTTATAATTAGCGCACTACTTTCAAAAGCTGGATAATTTGGATTAAATTTATGAAATTAAGTAAAGAGAGATTATGTACTCTGTACTTGGTTAGTGGCAAAGAAATGTAAGATTATTTCCCGGGTATTCAATTTGATGGACGCCTTCAAATACATTCTAAACCCACTGTATAGAATCTGTTCTTCTCAAGCCTCCACAGAATGCTGGGTATTCAGATCCTAAACAGAAAGTGTTTTGCTAATCCACTTGTGTGCATATACACTCTGTAAAACAAGATCATATTAACTTATCTCAGCAAGTCTGGTAACGCATTAAAGTGTAATGCCTTTGTGGCAACCGGGAGACTTACTAACTCACTAACAAAGTAAGACGAAGGGTTGGGAACTCTAATTTACGAAACGACCTACTCGTAAAGATGTATAATTTATTTGCCCCTCAATGTTGGCTCTTCGTGTTTTTTTCGCGGGCGTCTGATGGTACATCAGAAAAACGGATTTTATTGCTCTGTTTAAGAGGAAAAGCTCTGAAGCAAACCGAGGCGGACGATGGCAGGGTTTTTAACCCTCTTCCTATCTGTTGCATTTTGATTTCTATGTAAATTAGACGTGAGTGACCCAATCACAGTTCAAATAATTTGTACTCTGTAATAAAACCGTACTATTTGGCTATTTCCGCTTCAGGCAGTAGATGTTGCGGAAAAACTTTCCGTGCAGCTCATCAATTAATAAAAACTACGTTCCTTTTCTGGAGACCTACTGGTTTATTAAAACTTAATGAATAATCAATCAGCAAGTGTGTCCTGACCATATACTTTTTGCAGTGTTATAAAAATCTGGGAAATAAGAGAGAAAATAGCGAAGACTAATTGAATTATAATGAAATAATAAATATATACAGAAGGCAATGAAGTGAATGGCATAGTTGAAACAGAACAGGAAAACCAGACAGGAAAAGTTCAGGATCAATGAGTATGCCGAGAATCTGATACTACACTCGAAAACGAAAAAGTTTAAATGTATTATTTTGTACAAATTTACTTGTGAATATGTGAACAATTTTTTTGCCGCCAACAAAATCTTTTACTGAACACAAAGCAAAAATTCAATTTCCAGATGTACATAAATAATAATTTCGCAGCTAATAAACTCAGCTAAATATACAGCAAGAAAATTCCAAATCCATTTGCAAATCATATTCGCAAGGTTTGAAAATGAAATTAACAAAGCAGGATGGCTAGACACACAAAGCAATGCGGCATTTGAGCTTTACCTGTAACCCTTTCACCCTCTTATAATCTACATAACTTGAATTTGATGGAGTTGGAAAGTTTACGAAATTATTTTCTCCTGCTCGAAATGTAGCAACTTTGCCCTAACTTTTACTCAATATGTTTGTTTAGATGTGACGCCTGTTGGAAATTTATAAGGCGGCGGTAACACTGGATGCGTATTTTAAGTCAAAATTACCGAAATTGTTAGGTATGGGCCCGACAAAACTACAATAAGAATAAATATTAATTTAAGCAAATTTGCCAGCCTGTGGAGTTTATGGTTATGGCAAATTTGAATATTTCTGTATAATTTTCTTTAATCAAGTTTCGTGGCGTAACGGAGCTTGCTCAGCCAGTTCTTAATTGCTTTTAAAATTGTTTTCATTAGTCGATTTCATTTCGATTAATTATGTTTCCTTCGCGAACTTGCTAAACTTTCTAATGGCCCTAAATACTCAACTAAACATCGAAACACAATAAATAGTACAGGCAAACCGAACTACTTCCAAGAAATTGTGCTCATTAAATACAATGACAAATCAACAAAACTTCAGTTGGAAAAAATTCGATTTGAACACAACATGTGAATATAAAAATTTGCTCGAGCCATGTCTATTTCGAAGTGCTAACACTTCCTTACCGATGGGACATTTTCTAAAACGGCCATTTCGTTCTCTCAGAAATTATGCAAATATGAGCGTTCTTGATCATTTTCCTTCCGAGAAAAGAACAAAAACGGGAGCGAAAACATGAAATTTTGACATATTCTGCAACCTAAATGTAGGATAAAATTTTCGCTTTCTCGCTCAAAACTACTCATGTTGTACTAAGGAAATCGAATTTTGAATTATCTATCCAACGATGGCAAAACGAACTCTGTAGCTCAAATGGTTCTTGAGAAACTTCGAAAAAAGCAGTGTCATGTTTGAGTTGGTTTTGCAACGCAAAAAAAGTCCGAAAATCCAAAACTTCTTGAAATCATAACTTTTTTGAGAAAACTGCCAACATTTCTTTATCGATGGTTTTCTGTCTAAAAAGGCCATTTCGTTTGATGTAAAAAGGGGCGTCCTTGCTCATTTTGCTTCCGAGAAATGAGCAAAAACGGGAGCGAAAACGCAACTGATTTTCAAGGGGAGTAGAAACTTGGAGAAAAACAATTCAACTGAACTCAAAACTCAAGTCCAATTTCATTGTAATTTTTGGAGTTTTAGACCTTCCACGCCTCTGAAAAAAATAACAATCTAAGGAACATTTTTAAATGCCACTGTTTTAGGGGATTAGGGCACTTCTACGTCTCTGTAAAAAATTAATGATTCAAAGGAACATGCAATTGGTTTCTATCAACTTTTGAATCCACGTACTTTTCTGTTTAGAAAAAAAATGCCTTTGAAAATCTGTTCTCAAATTTCAATTTTTTCCAGTAGCGCAAAGGTGGGAACACAATAATTCCACTGAAGTCAAAATTCAAGTGAAACTCAGACGTATTTTTGGGGTTTAGGGCAGTTATTATGCTCACACTTCTACGCGTCCGGAAAAAATAAACGATTCAAAGAAACATTTTGAAATTCCATTGGTTTCTTTCAACTTTTGAATCAACGTACTTTTTTGTCTAGAGAAAAGGAAAAAAATGGATTTGAAAATCTGCTTCGAAACTTCGAAAAAATCAATCTACTGTTTGAGTTGATTTTGCAACTCAAAAAAAGATCCCAAAAATCTAAAACTTCTTGAAATCAAGACATTTTTGACAACACTGCCAATATTTTCGTATCTATGGTTCACTTTCTAAAAATGCCATTTACTTCTCTCTGGAATGATATAAAAGTGAGCGTTTTTGTTCAGTTTCCTTCCGAGAAACGAGCGAAAACGGAACGGAAACCATGAAATTTTGGCATAATCTTTGCACCTAAATGTATGATATTCACATTTCGCCTTCTGGGTAAAAACTACTCGAATTTCCTCACTCATTTTGTTATAACTGAATCGAGTTTTCCATTCTCCATCCAACGATGCCAAAACAAATTCGGTAGCTCAAATGGGGCTTTAGGAACTTCGAAAAAATTATCACCATGTTTGAGTCGATTTTGGAACTAAAAAAAAGATCCCGAAAATCTAAAACTGCTTGAATTCAAGATTTTTTTGAGAAAACTGCCAACATTTCCTTATCAATGATTTACTGCCCAAACGGCCATTTAGTCTTCTCTGATATTATGTCAATAGGGGCGTTCTTGCTCAATTTTTTTCCGCGAAACAAGCAAAAACCGGACGGAAAACATGAAATTTTGGCATAATCTTGATCCTAAGTGTCTGATATTCAAATTTTGCTTTCTGGATCAAAACGACTCGAATTTCCCCACCCATGTTATGACTGAGTCGAATTTTCAATTCGAATTCTGGTTTGGGATAGCGAAAACGAATTCTGTGGCTCAAATGGTTCTTGAGAAACTTCGAAGAAAGCAGCGTCATGTTTGAGTCGATTTTGCAACGCAAAAAAAACAAATTTGGACTAACGAAAATTTATCTAATTTCATACACAATAAAAGACTGAACTTCCACTACATGACCTCCCCCTGACTTGAAAGCTGGATGCGCCCCTGATATATTGTAACTATCAAAAAGTTAGAATGCTTTCGGCTGGGATTAATTAAATTCGAGAAATAAAAGGGTTTCTATTACCTCGGTTGAAAATTAAAAGACAAAAATTGTCGCGCATAGTGAATTTAATCGCGATTTTGACTAAAACAATAGAGCGCAACCGTTTTACTTTTCTAATTGTTTTGGTTCATTACCAGCTACAAGCTTGCATTGCTTTGTACAATGGTGCTAGTTGGGCAAAATCAGCCAAAACTCCGAGCAGAAAAGGGTGGATTTTTATCAGAAACCTAAGTAAAGTTACACGACCTGAAACGTTGAGAACGGGAAATAATGATAGGCAAATTTTAAAGTTAGTCAACTTTAGTCAGACGAAAGTTAAAAGATATAGAAGAAATTTTAAAAGAGGAAACTAAAATTACATTTCAGTTCCAAGTTACTTTAAGTTGAGTGGAATATACATCTTTCAAAAAATGTTTTAAATGAATTTGAACTTGTAATACTTAAACACTAAGTACTCAATCACTCGTCTGTGGGTGTTCGTTGTCCTGTCTACTCATTTTATCACATCAAGAAAAAACAGCAGCAAAAAACACAACAAACATTCGGCAGCTGCTGAGTTCGTTTGCCTGTTTTGCACAAGTTATTGAAAATTCTATACAAAAGGCAAACATATGCACACGGGACTGATGGAACATGAAAATAGCCTAAGATGTTTCTTACATGCCAAGAACTGGTTAGATTATGGAACTTGTCCACTTTTTAGCAATTTCCGTCCACACTTTTCACAAGTGTGTCCTGGAACACGACAACGGACGCATCAGTTACGCTCGCAGCCAGATGACATGGACACCGCAAAACGTCCGTCGCCAGATGTCGCTCGTTTCGCTGACCAACTGGAAATTTAATATAAACGCGTTGCATGTACTTTTGCTGCGAAATTTAATAAAGGACGCCCTGCACTGCCAAATGAATATGGCCTCGACTATTGTACATTCCATCCGGTGATATGTGGCACACTTAGTTCCCGAGTTTCAAACTTCAGCTCGATAAACTAAAACCACTGGCGACATCCAGAACTTCCACTATTTCATTTATTATTAACCAGATGGGCCAACGGAAAAAGCATTTTGATGCATGATCTTCCATGGACATGCGGGGTGTCACTTTGAACACTTGCCACCCTTTATTGTTTTCAACAAGTGTCGTACTGTTTTCGATTCAATTTTCTTGCGTCTTGCCTAACTTATCTGTGTAACTAAAGTGTATTCGCACTAAAATCTCTTCAGGAAAAAATATAAGTGGGTTTGATGCGCTCAAAATTGTCACCGTTTTTGGAAGAAGGGTATTCCTAACGTGAGGTCGCCCGAAGGTTGGGTGTTCATCACACCACCATTGATCGATGTCTTCAGCGTTTTAGGGAAACAGGTTGCCATGCTAGACGACCAAGGTAAGGCCGACCAAGATCCACAATCCAAGTAGACGATCGTTTTATACGACTGAAAGCTTTAATAAATCGGTTTATTACCGGAAATCAGATTTTAAAAAATCGAACTCAAAATGCCCGAAATGTTGCAATTTGTTCCAAAACGGGGAGAAGACGACTCAATGAATCCGGATTGAGTGCAAAATATTCCGCAAAAAGTTAACGATGACCCACAATCAAGCTCCGCTTGAGTTTGCTCGAGAACACGTAAATTGGGATTTGGATGACTGGAAGAAAGACTTGTTTACTGATGTAGTTAGAGTGGGTTTAAAATCTTCTGATGGGCGAGCTTTTATTTAGAGAAGACCAGGAGAAAGATACAGCCAGGCATGTATGGTTCCCTAACTGGCTTTCCATGGTGGCTCAATAATGTTTTATGGTGGTATTTCTTTGGAGGCCCGTACGGGCCTTGTGGTGTTCCGATGAAAATCATTAACTTCCCAGAAGCACATTCAAGAGATTTTAGAAAACCATGTCGTACCTTTTGCACCTCACATAGGCGACAATTTCTTGTTTATGGATGATAATGCCAGACCGCACCGAGCTCTGATCGTGCGCGAATATCATACATATTCACAGAAAAATGTGAACAAAAGGACACAAAAAAATTATTTAAAAAATTCATAGAAAATCACTCAGAAACTCTACATGGTCTTATATTGGTGCAAATAACTCTAAAACGAAGACACATACGAAAATACTGCAAGAGATGAGAAAATTCTTAAATTGAACAACAAATGCAAAAATATGTTCGGTCCAAGTCAGTGGCGCACCACAAAAAAGTTCGGGGGGTAAAAGTAGTCATACCTCTAAAAAAAAAACCCCTATAGATTTTCACAACCAGTCGCCTTACCTTCAAGTAATGGGTCTAGACATTATTATGTTAAAAATTTGAGCAAAATATTTCATAAATTGAAGGAGTTAAACAGAAAATACCAACAATTTTTTGAAACTCTAACACCCCCCACCCTGGGCCTGAGAAAAAAACTTAAATGGAAACTCGATTTGTTTTAGAGTCCTCTACACGTTCCTGCTTTGTGTCCATAAGGTTGTGAAGCACCCTGAAAATTCGTGGGATAAGTTTGAAACATTTATCGAAATATGAAGTACACATCATGAGGTTGTTAATGGAATAAGAAATCGAACAAATAACCGCCTCGGCTTTGCTGGCACAGGCGTGTTCTTTTCATGAAATTTTCAAGGACTGTTGCGCATAAATTTTGCGGTTTTTCAGAGATACAGCGTTGAATATCATCTTTTAAAGCTTCAATTGTCAGAGCTATGTAAATATACGTTTCTATGTCATCTCTATATTACACGTCATGAACGGATAGAGTTGGCGGCGCTTAAGTGAGCCCACCCACGGCTACCTCTGGTGGAGCGTCGAGGTACCAGAAGCTAAGGGCGTTGGCCGGGGGTTGTACTGACGTCGAAAGTACGCACAATTTAGTTTTTTGTTCGATAGTTTCACGCACCGGGCAAGCAATTGATTACATCCCATTAAGATTGAATAAAGGAGTTGTTTATTAGTTTAAACGGCCTTTTATTAACACCGAACCGTGTACTCGTGGTAAAACGGGTAGTTTTGCGACGGGGCACCCGACATCAATCGTTGTTGGTTTCTTCACATAAACTTGTACTAAAAAGCCCAAAGTAAAAAGTCCAAAGGTGTTAAATCGCATGATCTGACCAACGCCGATATCGAAAACGAGAAGTAACACGACCAGGAAATGACTCCAACAATTCAACAGTTTCTCTGGCTGCATGGCATGTTGCACCGTCCTGTAGAAGCTGAAGCTGAAGTAGAAAGGCTTTAGCTCTTGAGCCATTCAACTTTGGAGGCATGAAGCTTCAAATCTTTTGTTAAAATTCGATGCATGGTGGTTGTGGAAACACCAATTTTCTGAGTTCAATGCCGACTTGATGTGGTTGGGCTTTCTTCAACATTTGCACGTACTGCTGCGATATGATCAGCCGAGCGACCAGGACGAACACGCGTTTCTATTTTCACTTCATTAGTTAAGAAGTTTTCACCTCATTCAGTTTGCTGGAATTTCTTCATTAATTTTCTCACAGTGACTTCAGTTGGAGCATTGCGATGACCCATAATTGTACGCATTTTGCGAACTGTGGCTGCAAAACTTCCATCACTGATAATAATTTGTCACAATGAGAATTCGTTGTTGTGTATTGAACTGCTCCATTTTCTACTAACGAACGGCCTTTTTTAAATGTTATCACGCAATTCGAAACCGTCGTTCTTATTGGCACCACTTTTAGATGTTCGCTTCCTCTCGTTGCATCAGATCATTCATCATTTAATTCGCATTGCAGCCGAATAACTCAAACGGAAAGAAGTGAATTTTCTCTCGAAAATAGCTTAAATATAATAAATTCATGTTAGAAAAGTTACATTTCACTGCAGAGCTTTGCCATTTTAAATGCCCGAGCCAATCAGTCTTGAGCGCTGAAAAAACGGACGGCGTAAATTGGAAAGATAATGCCCGATTTCAACGTCGAATTTATCCTATTTTCTTTCGGTTCACTTGTAGTATTCCTCTCATTCTTAATGCATAGAGAATAGAAACGATCGGAATCTCGTTTTGCTTATTTCCTTCTGATTTTGATCGAATCGGGTCGTTTGTCTCGGTATAAATCCGTGTTTTTTTATTTCGAATTTATTTCTGGTTAATATCGTCTTCTGGTTTATCGAGCTCACATGCTCCAACACGATGCTGGCATACTGGTAAAATTTTATGCAGCAAACACGATTACCTCATAGAAATTCTGGCCGACAACGTCAGTGAAAATGATCCATCGTGTAGAAGTACAAGCGGAGAATATATATTTTCAAACCGCGCACTATTGCTGCATATCAAAATTTTTGTATGCTTTTTATAAGTGAATTGAGAGTATATGGGAACGTAATATGCACTGAATATCATGCTATTACCAGGGTTTGCAGGTTTAAATTTCCCTACTCGGCTGTTCTGTTTAGGAGTAGCAGCTTTATTTTGTGTTGTTGTCAAGTTTGTGGGGGTTTTTGCAAAAATTGGCTGCAAATTAATGAGCGAATAATAGAAGGCTTGCAGACAATAAAACTCAGTTAAACACTTTCTGGTAATAAATGCTTTAATGTTCGCATGTTTTAAGATACACACGCACAGGTGTTCAGAAGAAGAAATTCAGACGAACATGGCTTGGTGGTTTCCTCATTATTTTCCGAGGAAACCAGCAAATCGGGCTTTCTAACATTTGAAATAGGGGCGAAACAAAAAAGCTTCTTCAAGATGATTTTATTTGGTACAAAACTTAGATTGCTTTGGACTTTTGAGTGTGGTATAAATAATTGATTGAGACCCTCTATATTGCTCCTGAACTCTTCAATTGAACATTATGAGAAATTAACTGTCTGGATTCGTTTATTTGGCAACACTGTGTTCTCATTTACTCAGATTTAGCGCTTTTAGGTTTTATTCGCCAAAATGGAAATTTCCCATTTAGGATCTAGGGAACGGAGGCTCAGATTGCCGAGATACACATCTCTATACGCTATCGCCATTATCCCGTCCACCGCAACAATCCGAATGATTTTTTCAGCAATAAAAGTTCGTCCCGAAAGATAATCGGTTGCGACAAATGGCAAAAGGCTCCATCCAGGTTGGAAAAGGGCACGCACCTTTCTATCTGCTGATTGAAAATATCCAGCTGTATTAAATACAGGCCATTTTAACCGGGGAATTTTTCAAAGTTTTGTTGTACAGTAACAAAATAGTTGTAGCTTTCTGCTGGTTCACTACGTTTTTGGGCGATTAGTCGTAATTTTTCATGGGGTTTAAACACTTCAATTAGCAAGTCTTTTTAACAAAATACAACAATTTTTTTTCGTGCGTCTATAGTTCTGTGATGAATAAACATTGGAGACACTCTGATCGGAAACGATTGAATCTCAAAATGTAAAATTCTCCCAATTTCCTTCTTTCTACTGTTTAAATTATGTGCTTAGGACGTGTTGATCCAAATGATGCCAAGTTTGAATTTTTGCATTGAACGTCCTAAAGCGCGATCGAAATTGAAAAATCCGCGCGAAATGCTTGACAAAATTTCCACCGGTTCAAATTTCAAGCCAATTTTCTCAAGGAACAGTCCAAATTTCACACCGGAAAACCTTAGGTAGCAAACCTTTTCAATCGAGCATTGATAAGTTTTTAATCGGGTCGACTTTCGAGAAATTATCTTCGGGAAATAACCTAAAACCAATGAGAGATCTATTCGTGTCAAATTAATATTTTAAGTGCAAAATATCAGCAATTTTATTGCAAAAAATTTGATGCTTTTAAGCAGCGGTTTTATGTGCAAAATTTTTTGTTTGTTTATGTGCGGATTCAATACAAATGCTGTCAGAAAAAAATAGGCTTGTCCGCAAACAATGGTACAAAAGTTGATGTTTCAATGCTTCGTATTAGAGTGCCTTTGTGGGCGCAAAGTAGACATTTTTTTGGTTTTATGTGCCGATTCCGCAAAACTTTTGTCGTAAAATATTTGATTTCCAAAATAATTGAAAAAACGATGTTCCAACGCTTCAACATTACGGCGGTTTTATGTGCAAAACAGACATTTTGGTTTTATGTGCCGATTCAGCAAGAAACTTGTCGAAAAAAAACTGATTGTCCAAAAAATTATACAAAAATTGTTTTTAAATACTTCAATATTAAGGGGTTTTATGTGCGGAACCAGTTACTTTTCGGTTTTACGTGGGGATTCAGCGATGTTTTTGTCCGAAAAAAATCGTTTATCCGCAAAACATGTTTCAAAAATTGACATTTCAATGCTTCGGTGCAATATTACAGCGGTTTTAGGAGCGAAAACAGTAACTTTGGGTTTTATGTGTGGATTCGTCAAACATTTTTCCTCAAAAAAATTGATTATCCAATTTTTTATTTTAATTCTGGTACTTCCGGAAACTTTTATTGGCCACTAATTAGAAAATGGTCATCCAATCAAATAGCAAACAGCTTTAGAGTGGTTGATTGTTACGTATTGGTTATTGTATTTTTTTATACAATTATTGAATTAATTTTATGAGATTAAGACTCGGTCTGCAAGGACTGGTCCTTGGACTTGTTTTGCTCACCATTACACCCTCGCGTTCCCTAACTAAAAGTGGTCAAGTAACAGAGAGCAAAAAATTAATACAAAACTAGAAAATAGAAAAATTAAGTGTAATTTGAATGTCCCCATTGACTGAAAGGTCCGCTGGAAACACTTGGCAGTGAAAAACTGGTATCATTTTGCATATTATGACTCCGATCCACTCATCTAGAATCGACCGCAACCTCCAAACGAATGATAGCCAGGATATTTCCCCGAAGAACACTCAGACCGATAGATAAATACGTCGCTGGGGTTTGATGACTCACGAAGATTGCTTTCATAGGACCGAGTCATATATTTCGACAGATAACTGCACCGGCCCTCGATTTGTGATTTATTCGCGACCAGAGTAACACACCCTAGTTTGCGCCCTCAAGTTATGTTAACCGCCACCCGTGCCCATAAAGTTTAAGATAGTTTTATTTGATCAGACCCTCCGTAATCAATTTGGTAATATAAAGGGCTATCTTTTAATGGCATGGAAAATTTGGGTCAGTTCCTAGGGAGTTGGAAACATTTCAGCTATGGGCTACATGCGTATCAATTCGCTTCGTTATTCATATGTTAGGATGTAATATGAATAGCGCCATTATCCTTAAGTAAATGGCTGCATCCCAAAATACCTGAGGGCAGCCCGATGCAATAGATCCATGTCAGGGCATGGTTAATATCGCTAATTTGTCCTCTGCAAATCTGTCACACACGCTTTAGATGCCGTGTTTGGATTGTCCCCTGCACTAATCTAATTAATGTTGCCCATCCGCTGGCGCCCATAATACTATATTACGTTTTAAATAGCTAACAACTATTGCATAATTGCATGTAGTTGATGGATCGAACGTTTTCCTCAACGTACAGTAACACAATTTCCAATTACCCCTAAAGCTCAGCTAACCATGACCTCTGCATTGTGCACTCGATATCAAGGGAAAACACAACACTAATTAAGTTGATTATTGAAGTATTAGTTGATGCAGCAAAGTTCATATGTCGAAATCCACAAGGGTTGAGCCCAGTTATGCAGCTGCACCCACAACGTGAATTTGTTTGTTTTCTGGCCAGGTTCTCGATGCAGCCTAGCGGAATTCACTGCGAGTATAACTTTAAATTTGCACCACTGCACAAGCTAAGACCAACCATGCTCAACTGAAATAAATAAATCCGTTTAAGTAATTATTGCCGACGTTAAGAAGTCCGTGACATGAGTATTACTAATATTGGACTGAGATCGAACATCGAAGCCAGAAATTTCGTGTTTTGCGCTTCATTTTTCTGCAATGTTGACTTTTGTTATATACATTTTTTACTCACAAACCTTTTTTAAATTATTTTTATTTTTGGCAAAAGTTTGCCCATTTTGGCTCAACTTTGGCTTTTTGATCTTAGTCTCTTCGTTGTCCGTGGCGAAAATGAACACTTTAATTCAATATTTTTCGCGCTGGTGTGCGGACCCTAATTGAAAGCAAGTTTTCAATCTGAGCATTTACGGTTAATCTCACGATTTGTTCAACTCTATAACAACTTCCCATCCCTGTCAATAATCTTTTTTCATCCCTTAATATTGCTGTTCTTTGCGGAGTTTGTCTCTTTACTTTTTTAAGAGTCAACTAGCCGTCCAAGAGTTTTAATAATTCGAAAACTGATCCAAAAAAAGGTATTTATTGTGTGAACTTTATTTGGATTTTCAGGACCATCCGATTTTAATAATTTTTCTATCCAATCGAAGCTCTATTCTTGGATAATACTTTTGCCACAAAATAAGCAAAAGAAAGAAATAAACATATTTTACATGGTGTAAAAATAGAGCCAAGTTCCCGTGTAAAAGTAAAAGTTTAAATCCAACTGGGCAGTATTGGGTAGGACAGACATACAAAAGTATCCGATATTATCACCTCCAGCCTTCTGAGTAATTTGGATCTTTACTAGTGTGTTTATCTTGAAACATTTGGGAGATTTTTGTTGTAATAGCTCATATTTTTTGCAAGAAATTAAAAAAAACGTAAAAGGCGCCGATTTAGGTTTTTAGGTCACAAACCTAAATAGACGTCTTTTGCTGATTATCATCACTGTCACTAATTAACCACAACATCATTTAAAAAAGTGTGCCAACAAAATGTTATTACAGAACTATCCTTAGGAGAGAGACAAAAACCATCTAATCCTTAGGAAATCAAATTTAAACAACTTAATTCAGAGAGCACAGAGAGTGACAAAATATAAAATCAAAAAAACTTTGCGCGGAAAGTATGACCGGTCATAAAAATCAATATCTGCCAAACGACTCAGGATCAACAGACGATTAATGCCTTAAATTTCTCAGAACACATAAGGTTAAAATACCGTTAACTTTTTTTCCGTCTGAGCTATCCTTTGAAATTTAAACTTTGACCAAAAAAAAACAAGACAGTTTTCCAACACGACTGCGAAAATGTTCACAGTCAAAAGTTAGTGAATATTTTCAGTTAATCTTTCTTAATCAGCGATCATTATTTTAGATTAAAGTATCGGCTGTGACTTGTTTTATAAACAGCGGGTGAAATTTCGCAAAAAACTGCAATCACAACTCAAGTGGAAAAGTCTACTGAAAAGTTTGTCCAAAAGTTGTACTGAGAATCAGCAAAATGAAACAAACCTGAATTTCAATCCGTTTAGAAATGTGGAAAGTAATTGACAAAGCTAGTGGTAAATCCATAAAATGCTATACATATTTATAATATGCGGCGAATAGTTTGCCAACAACAATAAAACGAAAACCTAAATGCTTTCTGGATTAAATTCCTGCAGGCAAAACGTATATCTAGCAAAGAGGAGTCTATGAGAAGGCACCGGTGGGAGTAAGCCCGAGTAATACTAATTACTCCACTATGATGCCCTCGGGCACACTTAATGAATACAAAGTTTCTGGATTCGGGGTGAGGAAAAAAAACTGAATGGCGATCATAAAACGGGAATATTTGGCTTTTTCGCCGCTAAATGCTCCACTCTTTTGTCTGGCGCTCTTTAATGAAAAACTTGGAGAAATAAAAGGAATAAAAGAAAACAGGGGTCGGGAAAATAATGTTTTGTCATTCACTTTTATTGACGATGGTCGCATTAAGAACCCTATTGTGTTAAATGTGCTTGTTTCTGCTCTTTTTTGTTTAGTATTGGTGGAAAATTTGCAGCCGGTTCAAATTCTCGTAGGACAAATTTGGCCCCTTGAAATTCAAACATTTTTATGTTGTGTGATGTTTGTTAGCTTTATAAATATTTCTTTTGCTCTATCAGAAATTGTACGCTATTTAAGCCCGTGAAAAACGCGATTTCAGATGGAAAAATATTACATTTTTTAGAATTTGAATGTTTTGAATAGTTTCCAGGATCATTTAGTATGAAACTCGCCGCAAATTAACCTGAATAAAGGCCCATTTATAAACTTGACGTTGCCGATACTGTTGCCGTTTGCGCTGACGATTGCCGTTTGAGCTACAAAAGGCGATTTATATACTTGCCGTTACCGTTTGCCGTCAGTCGAATTTTTAACCTAAAATCTTGCCTGTTGTTATTGAATGTTTTGAATCAGCTGATTTGGTCCGACCAAATACTGAATTCGGATTGGTTGGTCCGTCAGTACTACGGCTGTTCTACCAACCATAGAGAAAGTAAAATAATAAAAAAATTTATATTTTACTTATTACTTTTACTATGCTACCAACGTTCACTGGCACGGAACGGAAACGGTACCGGCCAGCGGTGTTTATAAATGGATGTTAGGTATTCCAATACTTGAATTTCAACGCAAACGTCAAGTTTATAAATGGGCCTTTAATCCATATATTTCATATTTATATAAGACATACTGGCGCGAGTGAAAGCTGAAACTCTCATCCAAAATCAATTCGATGGTTATTTAAAAAGCGTCTTTTAAAACCACAATCAGGTTTTCGATTTTGATAAATACATGATATTTTGGCGGAAATGCCATAAAATAAACGTAAGATCATTGAAATAAAATTTTATGGGCTCTGGCAGTTTTACAGCTGCAAGATACAATTGGAATTGCTTATGGAGATTTTTCGGAACGCAGAAAGAACAATAAAATTTTATGCGACAGCTCTGTAAATGCTGCAAAGCACTGCTCGGATATTTGGTCGTGCAGTTATGTTGTTTTTAAAAGACCTTTTCGAGAAATTGAGTAAAAGGTAAGTAGAATTTTTATGTGATGGTCAGCCCGTCATATAGGCGAATTTTATTGAAGCCCATAGCGGAAATACGGGAAGTTACCAAGTATAATCCGTCTGTTAAAATATTCAGAGCATATTTAGAAGCTGGTCGGAACTGATATCAAAGATGATGTCGGCAATTTAACTCCACTGCTGCTCGAATTCCTCCAACTTACTGATAGAGCGCAATTTGAGATTATAGTAATTCCAGTTTCCTAAACAAGATTTCGTTGTATTAAGCTTATGCCTTTTAAGATCAATTAGCAGCAGCAAATTTACTGGATTACTGAGCTGGGTTTATCCTTTTCAAGTCGCAAAATTTGCCATGGTAAACTAGAACTCCAATTTATCTTGTAAATTGTTACTATCACATAATATTCAATGAAATATGTTTGTATGGTCGAGGTTGGTAGAAATATTTAATGGAAATGTGTGTAGGAGTTTTGTTGTGAGATGATTTTCCACATAGTTTGATTAAAAATTATTCGTTTCTCACATTAAATAGATTACAAACTCAGAGCTCAGGCAATATCTTCTAACCGAGATCTAAAATAAAGCTTCAACACTAAATAATTCAACTTTGAAAATTATTGGCATTAAAAACAATACAAAAACTACTGTCTGGAACTACAATTAGAAAAGGGTGCAGCATCACTTCAAATGAAATGAACATAAAATGTTGGAAAAGTTGAAGGAAAATGGGAGTTCCGCCTTTGCAAACTTTTGGAAGCCTTCATAAACTTAAACTTTTAGAAGGTTTCAGTACTCACTTAAAGAATAAGTGCCATTAAGGGTCCTTTAACTTAAAGTGCTTTCCGATAGATTATTATAAACCCCCGAAAAAATGGTTTAAATTATGCAAAAGCCGGGGGTGGAGTATTTTCTTGACTTAAAAGCCGCCATTTTTCGTGCGGCCCACGATAATCGTTAAGAAATCGGAATTTCGATTCGTGTTAACAAATTTTGTTAATTTTATGTTTTTTATGGGCCCTCAGAGAGGTAGCTTCCTGCCGAAGAAAACGTTCTAGATGTTTTAGGTAAACTTTCTAATCAGTCATCCGAGTCGCATAAAACAAACAACAAACTTTTAAGCATTCCCCCAAAGTGTAGTAATCTCGTTTCAGTCCAAAGCATCGTACGTGAGGTGCGTTGCCTCCATTTGAATACGCCTCTCTATCTGTTTTAATGTCTTAGGGAAGTATCACTTTGTAGTTTTAACGAGTTCCGACATTTTAATTAAAGACCGGCGAACATTTTATCTTGCGCCCAAAATTTCCTTGTCGGAAAACTGCTCGGAGCAAATAAATAATTTTCGGTAAGATTAAAAGCTCTCTCCGTTTCCGCTCGCGTTTTATTTACTACTAACCATGAAGACCGACCAATTTGCTTGAAATTCAACTTATCGAGATTCAGGTTGTCGGAGACAGTTTGAAAATGGATGCAACTTCGTTAGTTTTCCACTTTCAAATTGGTCTTTTACTAGGCTGATTCAATTGAAACTGCATAGAAACGATTCAAGAAGCCAAGCAATGAAAACCCAGTTTAGCTCATTTTCTTTTAGCTGTAGATATTTCAGAAAATTGGTTGAAAGGTATCTAGAAATCTAGATTTTAGAAAGTTTTGTTGTAAAAGGTCAGAGGGATTCAGTTCAAAAGTTCACCTTCAGAAGATCTTGAGGAATTAACTGAAAAAATCGTATTTAAAAATGTAAGTCATCATACTGAAAACCGCCTACCAAGCAGATTTTTCCACCAAAAAGGGTTTGTTGTCCTGGATGAGCTGAAAATTTCTTTAAATTTTGAGACAGAAACGAGATTGCCGACTTTTGACTGGATTTGTATCCCCACTTTTTAAAATTCAATTCCCTTAAAACCTTTAGAGAAAACCGCTTCAGATTTTATACCCATCTGAAGGAAGAACGTTTCTGTACGAGCGAATAAGTTACAGTACATTTTGAACATTTTTTGAATATTTTTACTCTTGGTATCTGGATGCCACTAATGAAAAACTCTGTATCTTCCAAAATTCTTTAAGAAAATGCTTTATACTTTATCCAAAACGGTATGAAGAGAGGCTTTAAACTAATTGTCAATTTAGAATGCCAAGATTTTAGCGAAAGTTTGCGATTTTTGCGAAATTTTCCCCGAGACCCTTGTCAAAACTCAAAACCTCTAAATGAAAAAGCTTTACATCTTGTGCAACATTCGTCCCACAAAAAGACGTTTGAAAAAAAAAAAAAGAACGAGCTGAAAATGTCATTGAATTTTGAGAAACGAGAGAACTTTTTGGATTTTTGTCATTTTAGGCGACTTTTGCTTGGAACGGTACCCCACTTTTCAAAATTAAATTTCCTTAAAACCTTTGAAGAAATCCGCTTCCGACTTTATGCCCGTCGGAATAGTTTTGCTCTTGGTATCTAGATGCCACTAATGAAAAATCTACATCTCCCAGACCTCTTCAAGAAAAAGCTTCTAACTTTGTCGAAAACAGTATAAAACAAGGCTCTCCATAAACTTTAAATTTCAAAAATGTTCGAATTTTTAACGAAAGTTTGCGATTTTTTTGAAATTTTTCTCGGAATTTTTAAAGGAAAAAAGAAAATGCTTAAAATTTTATGCAAACTTTGTCCCACAATAAAACGGTTTTTTGGCGTCTGGAAGAGCTGAAAAAAGTATCGTTAATATTTGAGAAACAACAGAATTTTGGGAATTTTTTTAAATTTCAGTCAATTTTTGTTTTCATTTATACACCACTTTAATAGGGTTTAAATAAAGGGTTTGACGCATTCTGTACATCTGGCGACAGAAAGGCTGAGCTGAATTCCACTAATCAAAAATACATATCTCCCAGGCTTCTTCAAGAAAAAGCTTCTAACTTTGTCGAAAACAGTATATAATAAGGCTCTCGACAAATTTTCAATTTAAAAAAAGTGGAGTTTTTAGCGAAAGTTTGTGATAAAAAAAATTCTCAAAATTTTCCACTTCAAAATCTCTGAAGAAACAATCTCCAAGTTTTGTCCAAAGCTTGTCCGAAACAGAATCGAAAGAATTTTAAATTCTAAAAAAACATATTTTGTTATAATGATTCAGGTCTTTGGCTTAAAACAGCATTAACACAACATGCACACCAAATGTTACATAATTTCGATTTTGACAACGCGACAAACAAATTATCATAACAGAAGAATCCAAGCATTAATACAAATAAAAAAAACATACAAAAGCAGTCAATTTCAGATCAGATACCGAGAACCTTAGCAAGATTTACCAAACCCTAATAAAGCCAAAAGAATAGAACACCCAGTACACTAGTGAAAAATTAAAACTATTCCCACTTATCTCAATACACACATACCATTCTCGCAAATGTAGAAAATAATTCAAACAAATTTAAGTAAGAGTAAATCTAAAGGACTTTTTGAATATTTTTTTGCACGAATCAAGAATCTATATCTTTTTTGCAAACTAAAATTATTTAAGAAAAAGCTTTATATTTTGTCCAAAACAGTATGGAGAAAGACTCTAAACGATTTGTCAATTTCAAAAAAGCCCAATGTTTAGAAAAGGTTTGTGATTATTTTACATTTTTTTTACTTCAAAATTCCTAAATGGAAAATCTCCCAATTTTAACCCAAACTATTCCAAAATTTGTCCAACAAGAAAACGTTTTACTGTTGTCTCTCGATGAGCTGAAAATGTCGATAAATTTTCAAACCCGACCGAATTTTGATATATTTTTTGTTAATTCAGAAAAATTTTGCCCGCCACTTTTCAACAATAAATTTCCTTAAAACCTTTAGAGAAAATCACTTTGGAGAAACTCTGGAGAAAGAATGACTGTGATGAGCTGATAAGTTCGAACAAGTTTGAGTAAATTTTGAGGATTTTTTTAATACTTTTGCTCTTGAATTTGGATGCCACTAATTAAAAGTCGATATCTTGCAAGCCCCTTTACATGTTGATTGGATTCGATTGTAATAAGAATGGAAAACCGGTTGATGCTGTTGAACCTCGCCCAAGTAGTTCAGTAACACATGTTCTCATTCGAACAAATAAATTTTAACTGGATTCTCTTACTTAGGGCTCCACTGAGAATTGTGCAAACAATCCGGTCAATTTGCGATCGACAGCAAACCAACAAGCACGGCTTTCCACAGCGCATAAATTTGGAAACCAAAGCAAACAATTTGGAATAACGTAATGATTATGGGGCGCGATATTTATTACGAGTGCTGTTGTTCTGGAATTTATTATCCCCACATGATACTGCCCCATATTGACTTATTTAATTGTGTCTCATAAATCACTTGGTTCAGTTGAGATCCGGTCAATTTGATGAATTGGATGTACAAAAAATCAACTGGGCATCACACCCTAATAAATTATGACAAAATGGAAAAAAATTATTACATTTTTGTTCACCAGAAGGTTGTAGATGGTGATATTTGAAATTTGGCGGTATTTTTGCCAGCAGTCAATTATAACTAAATATTTTTTGGTTGCAGATCTGTGCTGGCTTTAAAACTGTGTTCTCTTAATGTGTTTTCAAGTTAAATTTCAAATAACATCTCACCCTGTTCAGGCCAACTGAAAGAACTAGCGCAATTTCCGTTTTAAGCACGTGATGCTATTAGGCGAATCGACGTAATGTGGTAATGTCGAAGCATTAAAACCTCCATGCTGGAGTATCAAGGCTTTCAACTCGTATTAATCTTAATTACGAAAATTGCGCCATTTTGCCCAAAAGGCAAAACCGCTCTAACATATTCCGTTTGAAACACCATCCTTGCTTTAGAATGTATTTATCTAAAATGCCCGATCCCGGTTATAGAATTACGGAGTTGAGAGTTGCTTCGCATTGAATTTAACATCACGTATCCTAGATGAATAAAGGGACGGTTTCATTGACTAAAAAAATGAAAATTCACGAGATTTTCCGCAATGTGATCTAATGAGACTTTGGAAAATTACCGATTCAACCCCGTACATACGTAACATTAACTTTCGGGGTGTTCCAAATTAGTTTTAGTTCAACACGAACACGTTGCACCGAAGCTGCGCCTCTTTATTAGCCGAACAAGCGTGATTTCATTAACGGGAGAGATTCAAACGAGATTTAGCGTGAAATTTTATTAAAATCATCCAAATTTGGAGAGATTATCACGTTTTGCCTGTGCCGAGCGATGCCAGAGCTGCGTAATTGGAATAAGGCTCTAGGGCCATTGATATTTAATTCCGAAGTGGCTCCGGTTTCCGATGAGATTGGAATTTATCAACTTTCTCAGACATTTTATTCCTGAACTCGACCTGGGCAAGGAAGAACCGGATATTCTCTTTGAAATTACCTTCAGTCGAGGTTTCAAAGCGGAGCAAAAAATCTGAGCGCAATAGCGAGCCTAACATTTATTTAATATCGACCAATTAAAAATATCTGCGATGTTCAAACTAACGCTGGATTTATAAAGAGGAATCGAGAAAAATTACTGGTAATATTAAATACGGCTGTATAAAAATACATAATCGGATTGTAATCAGATCAGTGGGTGATTTAGACCGGAAAACACACAAATATTGAAATTCTGCGGTCAATAACAAACTTTTAAACTTTGATTGGTAACATAATTTTTCATTTGGAAGATGTAACAAAACACGTAGTTCGAGATTTGGTAAATATTAAGATGCTTAAAAAACTACAAAATTTGAAAAATTGCTTTTGTCAAAATTTCATTAGTCTCAATTGTGCATTTCTGTATTTAAAAAATCTGCAACTTCCTAGGGGCGTTTGGCAAATCTTTGTATAGAACTGCTCAAAATGCTGCTGCATTCGCACAACAGCTTCAGAGTATTTCAAAAATTGCCTTGGAAAAATATAATTGTTTCTAATGCATTTGCGCATTTAATAACTTGTATCTCCTACATCTGAACAGGTCCGTTGAGCAACTTTGCCTACAGTTTATCAACAGCCGAGTCTAAAATGGTGCAAAATCTCACTTAGATCGAACAGTTGATCGACATTCGACAGTTGAAAATCATATCATATATATATATATATATATATGCTAGTAGCAACAATTAAGCTCCATATAAAATTACTCATTTTCAGCTTTGAACCGCCCACCCTAAGAGGGTAACTAACACCCAGTATAAACGCCAGTGAACAATGAACTCAACTTGGCAACGTCCCAGCTAAAAATCATAAATGTTGCAAAAATAAGTCGGCATTAATAATATTCACTCGATTATAAGCAAACTGTGTGTCATACTTTGGTAATTGTCAAAATTATTTAAAAAATTCTCAATATTTTATAAGGCATAATCTATTGAATTATGAAACAGTAACACTTTTGGGACGCATCTATTTTTCCCTCATATGCACCAATTTTGAGGGTTAAGATGGATTTTTGTAGTTTAAAAATCCCACGCTTTCCTGATTTGACTCGTACATCTTTTCACGATAGAAAATCCTAATATCTTGTTAAAATTCGATGTATAGTGGTTACAACGTAACTACCAAAATAATTGTATTCTTCTTGATTGACACAAGGTGAAATACTTCATGTTCATTCGGTAGAAAAATATTCTTATTTATTATTTTCGGTTTGTTCTATAAAGGTTTTCATTCTGTTTCTCTAAGATTTTAACTTTGAACCACCCACCTTAAAAGGAACACCCGGTATAAACGCAACTAAACAGTGAACTCAACTGGTCAATTTCCCAGCTAAAAATCATAAATTTTGCAAAAATATTTCGGGATTAATAATATTAATAATATTAAATCGATTATAAGCGAACGGTGTATCGTACGTTGATAAATTGTGAACATAATTTATAAAATTGTTCTATAAGGCATAATCTATTAAATTTTGAAACACTGATACTTTTGGGATGCATCTATTTTTTCCTCAAATGCACCATTTTCACGGGTTAAGATGGGGTTTTTTCGTTCAAAAATAACAGGCTTTTGTAACTTAAATTGTACAACTTTGTACGCAAGAAGGTCCTAATATATTGTCAAACTTTCAGAAATTTTCAGACCGACGCTTGAATTTTTACATGCACAGTCAGATAAATTTCAGTCAGTAGAATGCAGAACTTCTTTGTCCAATTAATGTGTTTAGAACTTCAGCTTTCAGAATCCGAAAAATTCAAGCTTCAAGCGTCCAAATGCGAGTGCAAGAATTCGGTTAAACTGATTCAAGCACTGAAAATTGTTCCCCATCAGGTTTAATTGGTTCAGCTGAATTTAACATAAAGATCAAAGATCCTCAAAGAAACGCCTCTAAGGCCTACCAACACCTGGAAATTCTTTAAATAATATTTGGCGGCTGCTCGAATCAAATCATCAAAACAAATGCACAAAAATTTATAATTTGAGCCGAAAAAAAAACGAAACTTTCAATCATTGAAATTCAAAGGACCCAAGAGCAATGAAAGGACAACAAAACAATAAAATGATGAAATAAACAAGACTTGGATTGCAGTGTGCAGACCAAGTTGGGGAACTCGAGGTGAAGCAAATTTTTTATTATGTTTTTTCAAAAAAACAGCTTTTATTTTGCAATTGTGCACAAAAATCATATTTTTTGGATAAAGTCAATCGAATAGATTAATAAATCAGATAAATATGATGAGTATTCTATTGTTCTAAAACCACCAAAAAACACTTTAGGAAGTGCCGATTAGAAGAAAGCAAAACCGAAAAACTATTTTAAATGGCACGAGGAAGTCAGAAAATTATTTTTGAAACCCAAAAAAGTCAAATGACAACGAAAAAACTATCTTAAGAAATTGAAAGCAAAAATTATGGCTGGCAGTGTGTAAAACAATATTGATGAATTGAAGTGAATGCGGAGCACCAAAGGGCATACAGCATATAAATTATGTTAAATTTTCGATAAAATAGATAACCATCGGTAAGAAAAAAATAATAAAATGAAGCCTGAAATTCTATGAAAAAGAAGAAAAATAACAATTTCTCCATATAAAACTGCGAAAAACCAGCAACTAACATATTATATTGTAATTCCAAATACTTTAGCTTGTTGCAAAGCTTCTTGGCCGTGAAAGCCAGGAAGAAAAAGTGAAAAGCAATGAAAATTCCGAAGCAACCAATGGAAAAATCACCTAAAAGAGAGCAGGCAAAAAAATTAAAACTTGAGGTCTTGATACTTAATAATATAATACGATAATTGAGGAAAATCAGCAGCAACAACTGAACAAAAACGAAACATCACACAAAGTGAGAATGTAGCAAATAATAAAGGCAAATGAAAGGAACTCATAGTAGACCAATTTTTTTAAATGTTCGTTTCCAATGCACAAAACACTAAAAAAAATACATTAAAAATTTGGGATGAGAAGAATTAAGTGCAGATTCCCATCAGGCGACCAAATTGGATTTGTTTGATCCATCTAACAGCGTAGCAGAACGTTTGCCGGGCAGAAAACCACTGGCCTCTTGAGGATTTGATCGGGAATTAATGGAATTCCCGAACTGAAATCGTCTGGAAAATTTTCTCCTTGTTATTTTAATCAAGTAGTGTCGCCGACATTTTTCAAATAAACCCTGCGTTTTGCGATTTTTGGGCGCTGAATTCACAATGGATGTGGAGATCTTTTGTAAATTTGTGGAGCGCACAGCTAGTTGAAAGCCTTGTAATGGATGTTTGGAAATTTGACGTCGACCCTGTTTTGTGTAAAAATGCCCGGTCTCCGGAAAAACGCTGTCAATGGGGAAAACGGTTTATTAAAGCGAAATGACTTGCCAGAAATACGATTGTGTTTATTTCGGCATTTTGAAATAAGCTAGCGATTTCGCTGCGAATTCGTTTGCTCGATTTAACTCCTGCGCCATCATTTACATTTTCCTCAAATTTATTCAACCAGTTTCCTAATATCATTTGCAATAAAAAGTGGATTTAATTTGAAAAGATTCTTGCAGCTGATTTACTACGTTTTCATAGGCTACAATTTGAATCCACGTTTTACTAAACGTGGAGAAAACTCTAATGGTTGTCTCTACCCACTAAATATTTAACAAATTCGTTGCAAAACATGTAAAAACTCACTGGTATTTTATCCAATTGTCCAGCTGAAGTCCAGAACTATTTAAATTGCCGCTCCAATTACGGATAATATCCAAGAACACAGTCATATAATCGTCGGTTTGACAAAGGTTCCAAACCCAGGCAGCTACATGAAGACTATAAGAACTTTGCGGTCCCTTCGCATTCGTGATTAATCGCTTCCGGACAAGATAATCGTTCCTCTATCTCCTAATTATAGTTGTCGGATGTACTTGTGGTATGAAATAAACCAGGGCAAAATGCAAACTTACATCGGCCAAACCGCTAGTTCACTGGACTGTTAGCTGTCCAAACACATTTTTTTTGCTTGACTCCAGACTTGATTTACTCCAGCTACACAGTCCCAATATCAGCGGTTAAATTGGTGAAAATTTGTGATCAAAATGTATAAAATGTTGAAGGTTTCCAAAACGTAAAAATTTATTTTAGTTCTATCTTGCAATGGAATTAATTTCAAATTTAATAATGAATGAATGAGAGAGAAGGATTTAGTGAAATTGTGGATATTCCAGATCACACTTTTTCCGGTCAAACATAAGAACCAAATTACTTTTTACAGTAGTACAACAATGCAGCTAATAGCTTTTGTGCAAGAAATTGACGGCAAACAAGTGTCTAAATTGCCCTGACAAGTTGATAAAAGACAGAATCTAAATTGGGCGCTAACGAAACCAAAAACACTTAAATATTTACAAGCAAGTTGAAAACCGGTCATTATAAATCAATAGTTAAAAAACGAGGAAAGTTATGACCAAAATGGTGAATGCCTGAATGGGCCTGAGCCTCTGTGATCATTCTGGGTGATCTTGGCGCCAAGTTCTATTGAACATTCACCACTTTGAGCATTAATTTTTCTTTGCTCCTCTTGTTAAATAATAGTTTACTAACTTCAATTTTCTTTAGCTGTTTTTAGCCATCCAATTGTTCCCGTTTGATTGGTTCAGCAAGATTCTAAATCTCAATCAAAAAACTCTGATTTCTTTACTACGTAAAAATATTTAAAGTTCGTCTCAAACCAATCCGCTGAAAATTATATGTATATTTTCTTCACGCAACTGCATTTTTAGATTTACGATTTTACATTAATTAGTATAAATTCACTTGACAATTTAAGATTTTTATTGCCCCTAAACCCGCGTCATTTGCATGACTTTAACAACGTCACAAAGTAAGTAATTTTATACTTTCTTGCAGTGTTATGACTGTTTTCGTTTGGCTCGAATAAACCTACGCACCGCAAGTTATACAATTAAACAAAACCCCTCCAATTTAATTAAATAAAATGTTTTATCACTGCAGGTGTATGTAGAAATTACGTTTATTCTTATTTCTGCAGGGTGGTGTGTAAAAGTTTCGTGCCATTTCAAACATTTTCCTAGGAATCGTTAGCTGAGAAATTGCTTTTAGGTGTTTAAGACAGTTTAAAGGAGAAACTAAAGCAGAAAGTTAACCAGAAGAAAGAAAATGTAAAACAGAAAACATTAGAAGAAGCTATTTTAAACCGGAAGGACTATTTATAAGTTGCACAATGTTCACTTGCAAACTCGTGAAATGCTTCTAGAAAGGAAACAGCTTGAAAATAATTAAATCATTTATACCTAAAACACAATTTGTTTGAAATTGATTTGAAAACGTTATAAAAAAATCTTGCGTATTCGTAGATTTTTAGTTTTTAGGTTTAGGTGTAAGTCACATTTTTTCAAATGTCATAATCCTAAGAAAAATTATTTATGGATTCCAAAGTGGAAAACATTTAACAGATCCCCGGTATTTCGGCTCGATTCGAGTCGTACAACTGTTTTTTCGTGTAGCCAACCATCCAGCCAGATAATAGTTTTTGTTCCTATTCCAGGATTGATTTAGATCCTCGCACTTTGCATATTCCCTAAGAGGGATAATATATTCCAGTGATATTGTGGCCCTTCCAGCTTTCCAGATAACCCGGTTCGTGTGGCAAGTTTTGTGGCTTGTTTAAGTTTTGGAGAAGAGGGTGCTGGTCCGCTCGGCTTTTTCGGCTCGACCTAAGACTCCCACAGCAGCCTTAGACTGTATCGGTTTTCATAACAATAGTGGTTAATAGAATATATAAAATCTATACATAATCGAGCTCAATAAATGTTTGATTATTCAGGATTGTTTTTGTAAATAATGGATAAAATAAGCAAAGAAAGGAAGAGATCCAATATATCCACCAGTGCGAGCGTGTCGAATGTTTGTAATATTTGCAAACTCGAGATATTTTATACCCGTTCATCCGCATAAATACGCTTTAAAGTAGGGTTTTCTTACGGAGTTTATTATGAGATAATTTAGATTGTTTTTACCATGAATGAAGGCAATGAACCGGAAAGACCTAATGTGAAAATGAAAACTCGTTCGGTAGCACAAAAATAGCAAAAAAGTAACTCGGCAGATAAGATCCAAAATGATGATAAACAAGATCTTGTGGATTATGACTTACCCAGTTCTACCAACACCACAGAAACTACCTTCAAGAGATTATGCAATAATGAAAGCTAACATAAATATAACAGTCAGGAAGAAAATTGTGTAGGGGAAAATAAGTATCAAACAGAAGCATTGCCCCAACAGAAGACAAAATCGGTTCAGAAAATCGAGAAACACAGGATACTCAGGAGTGCTTACAACAAGAGATCGAAAACTTCTTTCAAGAAATGAATGAAATATCAAAAATATTAGATAATGAAATCCATGCTGATGGAAACATATCAATCTCAAAAGAAGAAAGAAGAACCCTAAGAATCCAAATATATGAACAATTTATGTTATTAGTCTTCAAATTGGGTCAAATAAAGAATGAAAACCTTAAAATCAAGTTAATGCAACAACCAACTACAAACGCAAAAATGATATGGAACTTCACCAAGACACGCGTACGTATGCAGAAGTGTCAAAGAAGAAAGAAGACACTAAGAACACGATAGACGAAAAAGAAAACATCCAATGATAAACACCAATACTAAAAAAGAAACTTGAAACAGTTATTAGACTAGAAAATATAAGGGACTCAAATGAGGCGTTTAGATATTGTCGAAAAGAAATAAATGGGGAAGATATCGGGCGAATCTTCAAAAACATCAACCGAATGAATAATGGCGTAGTAGTGGTAAAACGTTTTGAAAACAACAACAAAAATTGAAACAGGCACTGGAAAAAATGACAAAATTGAAGTTAAAAAGGCCCTCAATCAAAATGCCACGTTTATAATAACAGGAATTCTCAAAGGATATTCAGATAAAGATTTCCTGGAAGAATTGGAGCGTTCAAATTATGAAATAGGGAATGAATTGGGAGAGAATATTGAAAACAAAATTAAAGTTGTGACGAAAAGACAAGGTCGAAACGAAATAAAACAAAATTGGATTCTGGAAGCACCTGCAAAGATAACAAAATTATTCTTAAAAAAAGGGACACTTTTTTTGATCTGATGAGTGTTAAAGTGGTGGAGCATTTTTACTTGGCTATTTGTTTTAAGGGCAATGGTTTTGGGCACGTTGTCAAATATTCTCATCCAGAAAGTTGTTGTTGTCACAAGTGTGGAGGAGCTTATGAAGCTAAAGCACGTAATGAAAAAATATATAAATGCCTCTACTGTGCCAAAATAAAACAGCACGAGCTCGAGCACTCAGACAGAGATCAACAATGCCCTGTTTACGAAAGAAGGCTAGAAAATTACAAGAGAATTATTAACTATAACACTTTTTGAAAGATTAAGAAGCAGGAAATAAAAATCAATGGATCTTAATTTTGAAAATGTAAGCAAGTATGAATGTGAAGTGTGAATGTTGAAACGCTCAATAAGACAATAATAAAGAAAGATAATTTGATTTTGTACCTTAATATAAGAATTTTGAAAAATTGGAAACTTATATTTATTATTACAAGTACCATGACATGCTAAAGTTGGAATTTGTGAATAGTGTAAAACAGTTTTTGTCAAAGCTTAGGGATACTAAAAACCACTGTATTTTAGGGAATTTTAATATCGACATATTAGAAGGAAATGGACTTAAAAATGTAACTGGTGAAAAAACAATTAGTCAGAAGTTTATAAATAATTATCTTGAATATGAATATACATATACCTTGCTTTAGAGGAATTATGCGACCCTCTTTAGAAATAGAGAAGGGCACATGTATATATGCGCTAATAACTGTATGGAAAAACTAGAACTTTCAAACTTGAGTCCTTTAAATTGAATGTTCCGTTTAATTACCACCACTATCCGCTGTTTATAAGTATGAATCAGCTAAAATTACAGAAAGTACCCGCAAATGTGTTCACTTACATAAATTATAGAAAATTAAAAAATATTGAAGAAAATTCGGTTCGCAAAATCATCATCAACGGCTTGTTGTTCAATCAGTCAATTTGCGTATGTTCTGCATTGCCCATGGTCTTGAGGCTTAAGTTCTTGAGGCAGTTGGACTTTGTACGGATGGAGCTTCAAATCCAATTGCAAAATTCGCCACAATGAGCCGTAAGACAAGCCCTAATGTTGAGCACGTCGGATAATCGGGTCTTCCTCCACACTGTGAGCAACAACAGCGATATTTTCAGTTGAACGAATGTTGCGATGATGCACAGGCCTTACAATCAGTAACCGATCCAGTCTCTTCAATTGTTTCCACTGTTCGAAATTGTTTGCTCTGTGGGTCGATTAGGTCGACCGTAATGTACTCGTAAAGCCGTAAACGTTAATACAGCAGAATCACCATTTTTACAGTAACATTTTATAATTTTTACGCGTTCTTCGACAGTTAAACGATCCATATTCCAAAATGGCAAACCTTCAACTAAAACAAAAACGCTTCGGATGACGTTTACCTTTGGCAAATATCAAATATAAAAAGGTTTTACTTTCCCAACCGCGAATTAGATAACCTGTTATTATTATATTTTGCTGGCATGATCATATTTTATATACAGGGTGGTTTTTTAATGCGATAAAGTCCATTATTTCCGATGGTGTTGAACTTGCGAAAGATAGTTTCAAATAAAAGTTGTTGATGCGCAAAGTGCGCACATTTTAAAATTATCTTATATGATACCTTACAAAATGTAGCAACTTTTTGAAATTTTTAAATAAAATAAATTATGATTTGAAAACGGTTGATTTCACAGCTTAAAGTGTAAATGCACATTTGTAACTTTGTTGTCTATTGACGTATTAATGTCTATCTATTGACGTATTAATATACACGTACTTCCATTTGAAAAACAAAAGTTATATTGTAAACACCCTTTACAATGTATTGATAGTTTGGTTCAATAGAATTTTTAACGGATCTGTGGTGATTGGAAAGGCGTATTTTTTTGTATCTTTGTTTTTTTTGCTTCTACATTCATCTATTTTTAGATACCATGTTTTTAAGCAAAGTTTTACTAAGATGGCGATAATCTGCCAACGTCGCAAGTAAGAAAAAAACAAATTTACGGCGCATATGCAGGGTTTCAAGCTGCATTCCATGAGCTAATTAAAATTGGGTAATTCGGTTTAAAAAAATACACTTTGATCTTGCCTCGCTTTTCTGAGACCCTCTGTATCATATAAGATATTTTTAAAATGTGCGCACTTTATGCGTCAACAACTTTGATGTGAAACTATTTTTCGAAAGTTTAACACCATCGGAAATAATCGCACTAGAAAATCACCTTGTATCTACCAAAATATATAAATTTAAACAATGCTCGTCCTGGGATTGCGATTAAATTGCAACTAAGATAGACGGTTCAAATAGCAGCCTTATTAGCTGCCAAACTCATTTGGCTGCGTCTCCTCAAAATCAACACCCTCAATCCGGACCGCAAAGCCTGAAATTGTAATTTAATGACATGTAAACATATTAATTCGATTGCGTATGGAATACCGAGCAAGGAAAGGGGGAAAGCTGCTGTTTGTACTGTCCAATCTGCTGAACAAATCGTTTAAAACAGCTTTTGGAAACGGACTAGACAGTAGCCAAATTATTGCGAATTTTCTACCATCACGTGTCCGAAATAAGCTGGAAGTGAAAATGGAAAAGCAATACATTGGTAAAACGGTTCGCAGGCAGTTTTTCGTGTCGGCATGGCCAAAGAAAAATGATGCCAGTTTTACATTGAGAGAGGGTCACGTGTAAATTCAACTGTCACTTCACGTTTTCCTAATGGTTTTGAATTTTTTTTCCGTTTTTAACCGTCGGTTACTTCAATATACTTTAGCATCATTGTACTTTATTTTCAGGGTGCGTTTTGTGTACTACAAATGCTGTTTTTGCTCCGCAACTACCAGATAATTTAAGATTCTAATAAGGATGAGAACTCAGCCAATAAAGAATCAGGTTTTATTTTATTTTCTTCCATGTAGTTTGCACTCAGATCAGCCCTTTATCAGAAACAATTTTTATTCAATTGGGAATCTTGCGGGTCTCTCGTTGCCATACCGGACTCTATAATAGATTTTCTGCTCAATAGAGCGCGTTCCGAAAATCTGCCTTCAGAAAACACTTTATTAACAAGTTTAAAATTCGATCTCATGCGCTTGTTCCAATTTTCCCATTGTTTCCCATTTTACCCTGTTTTATATTCACTCTGTCGAATCGCTATATCCCAGTGTAGCGCTCCTTGCTCCCGGCCTTGCCTCTCCCTAGGGACTCACTTTTTGACAATCCTTATAAAACTCTTAAAACGTCCCCGGGCTCTGCCCATGTCAACGTTTTTATATCTACAATGGGATTATTTGTTTCTTTTGCTTCAGCCCAATGACTACAATGTAATTGTTGACACTATGATTATTATTGGCTGGTATCTGTGATTCAACGTAAAAAAGTATTAGTTTCAAAAAACTCTAGTGTAAAAGTATGCGAGACATTCTGGCAAAAAAGGTCTGAAAATTGTCAATTCACGGATAAAGCGAATTTTTAATTAAACTATGTCCAAAATGATTGGGAGACTTGAACAAGAATTTGTAGGATTTGAGACTGCCCCTGCTCTGGTCCTGATCTACATGGAAGTACTATTTAATATTCAGATCATAATGTTTTGTCAAATAAGCATTTTACAAAACATTAATAAAAGTCGAGAATATAAAAATAAACTCGTCACCATCTCTCACACAACGGTGATTATTGGCGGATGTAAATTTTTGCCGAAAGCTAATTAAATGAAAGTTAACATTGCAACTATTTTCTTGCGTTTCTTTGCAACTATTTTTCAAATATCTAAATTTTAAACTTGTTAGAACCCAAAATGCACTTTAAACAATGATACTGTTCTAATCATGGCTTTCGCGAAACCTTTCCTTGTGGTTTTCTGGGTCCCTAATGTATTTTTTTAGTCATCCGGTACTTCAATTTGCATGAAATTTGGTCCATTTGTAGCTGAGTACTTTGTGAATAGTTGTCAAATATTTGAAGAAATGATTGAATCAAAGATTTGAATATTTGAAAATCGCCCCACGCAGGGTTTTGTTTCAGAACTTCGTCAATTTGTTGCTGAATATTTTGCAAATGCTCCATAGAGACTGGAAAGAAATGTTCCGGCCTACTGGAAAATTATCAATTTTTTTCATCAACCAGCAGAGACAGAAAATGCTGGTTATTAGGGCTCAAGGAAATGCCAAAATGCAACCCATTAATGGATTTAAATGAAACTTGAAAAATGTGCAAGCCTTTTAAATGTTCTGTAGGAACGAGAAATCAAAATTCATGCTCTTTTCGAAATGTTTTTAAATCATCCTGCATAAAGCGAACACTGTGGTTATTAGTCTCCAAAAAAAAACACGTCCAACCAACACCCAGTGCATGGAGTTAATCAAATTTTCCAGAGTTTGTAGTTGGATCAGCGCCAGTTAATTTGCAGAATAAAAGGATTTTGATTAAAACGCAGAAGTTCTGATTTTTTTTCCATCAGACCTCACAGGCAAAAATGGTATTTCTTAGGTCTCAGATGAGATAGTTTTCAAGAATCAGTCCGCTAATGAATCTGAACGAAATTTACTGAATTTATATTTTGAGGCTTCGAAAATGTTCTGCAGATTTGGAAATGGAATAATTGGGGTTGCTGATAGTCCATTGCAAATTTAAAAAATCCCTGGGCTTGACTTAAATTACAAACTTGCACTGATCCTTTTTTGCGATATGTTCGAGAAACTACAAGAAAATATTTTAATTTTTTTGAAAGTGAGATTTTCTTTCGTCCGGCTACAGAGGCTGTAAATTGCAACTTTCACCTTTTACAAGTGAAAACGACTCAAAAAATCACCCTGTACATAAATTTCATCCAAGTTACTAAAATTCGTAGCTCTTGTGAATATTCGGGAAAATGTTCAGTTTAATCCGAAGTGATGGCTTTTTTCCATCGATCTGCAGGGATTTTTGGGGCTCGAAATGGAACGACTGCCCGAAGTCAACGACTGCATCAATTTAAATAAAATTTTCTCACTTTGTAGCTGATCCCCTGTTAAACAATTTCGGAAAATAGCAAAAGAATATTTAAACTCGCATTAAAGATATGAAATTTTTCGATCGGCCTGCACAGAGAGATATTTGTGATTTTGAGCTCCCAAATAAAGAAATTCTTGAGACTGAAAGAGAATTTTGTGAAAATTTTGCAAGTTTTCAATTTTCTCCTGCAGACTTCAGAGGCCGTTTCTGTAAGTTTATTCATTTTTAACATTTTCTAAAGGCGCTTTGAATCTGAAGAAGCCTAACTTTTGTGCCACTGTAAAGCTTTTCGCGAATCCTTGCACGTTTCGGTGAAGAAACGAAACCCACTTGGAGTTTTAGGTTTTGTGAGAATCAATAGTTGGACTTATGAAATCCAATTAAGTGACAAAGCCTTACAACGTTTTATATCAAAAGAGGATTCTGAAGAACTCCAATAAGATGATCCTTAAGACACCAGCTCTGCATCGGCAACAAAGAAAAGGAAAACAAGCAAATTTCAAACGTTGAAAACCATTTGAATAGATGTAGAGGAAACGGGAAAATACCAATTGAGCTTCTTTGGTACATTCCACCGCTAATAATTTTTCAGTTCATTACTTTCTTTAATGCGTTTCTTATCTTCCACGAAGATACTTCTACGAACAGACATCGTCATTAAATGATACATCAGGAATAAATCTTGGAAGAAAATTATTAATTTTTCTCATCCACTTGCGAAACATTTGACGTCTGATAGATACCACCACTAAGCAGTTTCTTCATTTATCTTTTCGCAGTATCGCAATAATTAAAGATAGAGTCTAGAGCCTGATTTATGCAGCACGGCTAATAAAACCTAAAACGTATCATTAACAATTAATATTGATCGAACCAATCAATCTGCCATTATTGAGCGGAAAAAGTCGAAGCCCATTATCCGGGCAGAAAAATGTTTACCCTACAAGTTTAGTAAAAAAATGTAATTACGCAAAAAAAGACGAGAGAGAGAACCGAGCAGTTCATGTGCGATAATTTCATATTAACCAAGCAAAGTACCACACCTTGTGCGCCGGCTTCGCATTACTATTATCTGAATCGTAATTATGTGCTGGTACAATTTAAAACACGTTCCTCATACTCAGATAAGCCGAAATGGGTACCAGCCACAACATGAGCGTAGTCAGAATGGCGATTCGTTTTACAATTTAAATTTCACAGCCAACTTTAGCTGCAATGCTCCCGTTCTGAGCGGCTGAATTCGATATGCAATGTGCTGAGGCATCTTACAACTAAATCTGCACGTTTTATTTATGTTCTTTGCAAACAAACTAAAGGCTACTTAGAATTCCAACTTGCTTTGAATCGGGTTTAATAATTGACTAGCAGACATTGTTTCTTAAGGGAGTAAAGTGCAATTTTTATTCGATTCTTATGTTTTGGGTGCAGAATCGGTGTGAATTTTATTGCTGTGAAGCAACTACATTTTCTGACGAAACGGTTCATGCAGTACCAACTTTGTGGATGTTCGGGACAGTTTTCGTCAATAGGAACAAAAAAATATTTCTCTGTGTATTTAGATGACAAGCAAACAGTGGCTTTGTCAAAACTTAAATACTTCTTAAGTTTTGACAAAGATCAAGAGTTGCTGCATTTTTTGCAAAAACTGCATCTTTTTGGAAGTTTAGTAGACCAAAAGCCTAAAGTTTTCATTATGTAGATTTATAGTGTGAGTGATACAACCAAAAAACAGTTTTTTTATATTTTCGTGTTAGAAATTCGAATTATTTTTGGGTCAGTTACTTTCGTTTTAAATCAACTAATGATTCTCAACTAAGACGACTAACTCGACAGTTTAAGCTCCAAACCCATTTGAACTCGAAATATTCGCTTCTTCATCCTTATTTGACTTGCTTGTCCTGCCACTGATCCCTCTATATTATCGCCTCGTATTATGATCCCAAAAAAGGGCAAAAGAATCGTAATTGCCGGCTAGTGTGAACAAGTTCTGATCTATTTAATATTTATGCCGCGGCCATTGGGTTTCGTACTGAGCCGCACTTAACAAGTCACCGTATAAGTTCAAATACTTAGGAGAAGCTGGTTCCGAAACAAAAGGCCTTAGATAAGAAAATTTCTCGTTTATTTACAAAGAACTGGGCACGAATTATTCGGAATTGTTTACTGAGGGGGGTTTTATTGCCGCCCCATGAAAGACATCTGCTTTCAATGTGTTCATGTTGAGTAATCTGAAAATAACTTATCGCAGCCATTTGTCATAATTACTACACTCGTTTTTTCTTGTTAATTAATCACTTGTTTAGATTTCAAGCATCGTCTAATTAATGACGATTCGCTTGGTGCCATGGGAATTAGAAATCTAGCAACATTTTTTCATCATGGCAAGGATAAATGCAAAAAGCCTGAATGGAGATTTCGTTTGCCTAATTAATTAAAACATAGAGTGTGATAGAGAAGAGAGTTTGCTCTTATGATCAGGGGCTAATAAATCGAAAAAATTTATCTACCATGTGACTGCAATAAAACACAGTTGCTGTTTTCCCAGTTCATTAATGCGTTAACACATAGACGAAAATATCCGAATTTCCATATGGTTTTATTTCGAAAGATAACACACGCTAAGACGACATAACGATTTGAGGTGACGACAAGTAAATGCGGTTGTCTTAGCATTTCGTAGTCCCACAGGAAGGCTATCGTCTAAGGTTTACACGACAGGAAGGACACAAAAGGGGTTTTAACTAGCTGCCAGTGCTATAAAGGGATGTTACCTCACGTGAATGACAAAAGCGAAGCATTTCGATACGGTTTTTTGCCAAATTTCTTATAGAAATGGGGGATTCGCATGACCAATAATCAGGAATATGGGGTTTGTTGCGCTTGTCCCGACCTTAGTGTTGCGCTCGTGTAGTTGAACGCGACGGAATGCTCCTGGACAAGGAATTGAACAGGATCTCAGAATCGAAAGCTGGAAGTTAGAGAGGCGAGAAACGCGACATGAAACGCACCATTCAAAGTTTCAGTTTATCTGTTAGGCATCTTCAACTTTTAGAACAATTTTTCATTAAAACTCTTCTGAAAAAGCTGGAAGACTTCAATTGTATCCTATTATGCACCCACAGTTAGTATTGATATGATGTTTTTTACCATGAAAAGTCCTTTCATTTGCAACCATTGTACTCGCATTGCTCGATCATTTTAATGCAGGAATTATCTTTAAATATTTTATTTTCCACGTATTATGCCTTTGCAAAATGTTTGCCCTCTGTAATGGTAATTTAATAATGTAACTCCGTGTGCATGAAAATGAACAATTTGGTGCAGATGGCATTTTTTGTGATTAGCCCGAACAGCGTTTCCTGAAATGTGCCTTCTGGGATTCTGTCCAAAACATTATAACGAATTTTAATTTAAAAATAATGTAACAAATGTCTCGCTCAGACTATAGGCTTTCACTAAACGCACATTAACTGAACTATTGACCATTTATGAATTTCGATTGACCGGCAATTCCAGTATCGTTCGAATTGCGTGTATTCTATTCCATACTGGCACTCTCCAATCTGAAGCGCTGCTTTCTATTCTGGACAAATCAAATCGAGTGCAAATTTAACAGCAACATTCATTCTTGTGTTCTCGTTAATTTTGGTTTGGGTTAGTGTAGATATAAGTAGTATTTTTCCTTCCTTTTGGAGAGGTATCAGTCGCAATGATAAATATATTATTTTAATTTGAAAAGATTAGAGAAAAAAGTTAAAAAATTGTTGTACTTAAATAAATGTTCTCCAATGACTTAACTTCATCAGACTGGTTCATCCTTATTGAATGCCTAAATTTCAATAGAAGATTCAAAAATGTATTCAGTGTGATCATCAAAAAACGAAATCCAATGTCGTAAAAAATGTTTAAAAGGAATAAATTGGAGGTTAATTTGGACAGTTTCAACCGTTAGGTGGACGAGTTATGAAGGAAAGTACAAAGAACATCTGTATTCAACATGTGTCAACCACGTATCCAGAAAAGGAAAAGTCATTTAAATAAAGTCGTTTGTTCTTCTTTGTCGCACTATCAAATATAAAATGGTGTTATATTTTTTGAGGACACTCATATCTTGAAAAAGTGACGATGATGCTAAAAGATTCATGGAAATCCTGACTGAATTTATGTGGTGTCGCGAAGAAAACAGAAAGAAATGTATGCTTTTCAAACGTCTTGTTTTAAACATGAAATTTTGACACAATCTTGTACTTAAGTGTCTTATATTAAAATTTCGCTTTCTGTGTCAAAACCACTGGAATTTCGTCACTCATGTTGTTATGACTGAATTCCACGATGCCAAAACGAGTTATGTGGCTCAAATGGGGCTTTAGGAACTTCGAAAAAAGCATCGCCATGTTTGAGTCGATTTTGCAACTCAAAAGAAAAACACACAAATTTAAAACTTCTTGAAATCCAGACTTTTTTTAGAAAGCTGCCAACCTTTCCTTATCGATGGTTCACTTTCTAAAAAGGCCATTTAGTTCTCTCTGGAATGATGTAAAAATCAGCGATCTTGCTCATTTTGATTCCGACAAATGAACAAAAACGGGATGGAAAACATGAAATTTTGGCATCATCTTGCACCTAAGTGTCTGATATTCAAATTTTGCTTTCTAGGTCAAAGCCACTCGAATTTCTACTACATTACCCCCCATACTTGAAAGCTGTATCCGCCCCTGTTCAAGTGACGCATTTTCAACTTTGATGATTGACAACTTTCAAATTTTTGACTAAGATTTTATGTGACTGAACTTGAACTTTGACTTATTACTTTTGCTACACAGGTATTTCCATTAGGCTGTAATAAGAAAAGGTGCATTATTTACATCTCGGCCATCAACTCGAAAGTTGTTCCAACTACTGAAAGCCGAAAAACTAGTTTATACATTAATGTTTTTTTTCTTATCTAAAGCAGACGAAGTCGACAACAGTGTTAAAATCTTTAAAACTCCTCGCTCTGTATCTAAATCTTTATGATCGCTGATTAAGAAAGGTAAATCTAAAGTTTTTTGGACGTAAATGGACTCACGGGCCAGCACTAACGACTTTTATCAAAGTTTCAAATGTTAACTTGGCCAATAAACTACTTTTGATCCTAAACCGGTTCTACTAAAGGCCGGCTCACACCGAATGGCCCTATATCTTGAACGATCAATAAATAATGTTCCTTTCGGGTAATTCATTTTATTGTTTTATATGCTCAATGACAAACGAATTTTAGTTTTTTCATGTGCATGCTCCATTTAGTGTTTGTGCCTTAGAACTCTAGGTAGATTTGAGTCCCAAAAAAGTCAACTTTTTATTAAAACATAAAGCATGCAGTACAAATTTGTATATCGTCTTTGTGAGTACATTGGGTTTGAGTCAAATTATCAGATATTTGTTAATTTTTGTCACAAATTCCCTGTTGCATAACACGCAGACGAAATGAGCGTGAAGCCACTTTATTTAAACGAACCAACTTTAGAAAACAATTTGTAGCTATTTTGCTGTTAACAATCTATTTTCGCATACCTTTAGCAATGTTATTTTTTAATTTTCAATCAACAGGCATAAATGTTTTCATTCTGATTGAAAATAACGAAATTATTAATATTAAGACGGTAGAGTCAACGGTTTTTCCTAAGTTCTGAAGCACTTAATTAACATTTGTGCTTGAATTTGCCGAAAAAGGTTGCAAATTTGAACAGGTTTTATTTTGTGAAAAAAACTGTTTAATTTAATCTAAAATAGCGCTTTTCAAAGAACAATTTTCCTGATGGCATCTGTTTTCAGCATTTCTCAACCTCGCTCCGTCTCTATGCATCAATAGCAAGTTATATTCCTTTAATCGGACTATCAGAAAATTATATATTCACATTTCAAACGGCTGACTGTATAATCCGAAAGACATTTCTGTGAAAATACCTTAACGTTTAAGTCTTTCGCCTATCAAGAACTATTTATCGTCCTATAATAGAGATAAGGATTGATCTTGTTACTTAATTCTAAAATTAAAAGGGGGTTTTAAGCGCGCACCTCGCTATCTAAAAGAAATTAAATTAACCGAATAGTCACAATATGGAACACGGAAAACCTTTTAGAGTTTCAAGAAAAATAGTTACCTAATTCGACCCATCTGTCCGTTAAAGAAAGCTGGTTTGCGGCCGACAGTTGTGCCCAGAGAACTTTTATTTGCCTTAACTATTCGAACAATCCATTTTCCGTTCGACAATCAGGCCAATTGAGAGAAATCACCATATTGTACTCTTTGTCAGGAATGAAACAAATGGCCCATACAATGTTGAGCCCGAAGCTGTTCCTTTCGAATTAGGCAAACGGGCGGCATTAGGTCCTCCCAGGCGACGATAAACTTATTACTTGCTTATATTCCATCCACACATTTCATCCCTTTCTGGATGCGAAATTTGCCCCGGTCTTGCCCATTATTTCCGAATTATTACGGCAGCAGTTGGTATGGTTATTTTCGACCTTTCCATTTGGGTCCATAGGCCTGGATATCAACGATATGAAGGCAAATTATAATCATTATTCAGTAGCCTAATAGCTAACAACCAAGCGAACCATATGGAATGTTTGTTTCATTGTCTAACTGTAATTAGAGGCTCAATCAATACAAGATTTGATGGCTGAAGTTCGGAATAATCACCTGCTGTGGTTCAGGGCTGATTAAAGTTTAAGACTCCTTATAGAGTTGGCTTAAGTTCCAGCAGATCGTTAGAAGATATTTTATGAGCCGTTGTTTTAAACTAAAAAGGAAAGTTTGCGTCTATGGACTAGAGGACCGCAAAGGCCTCGTTATCTACTGGGAGGACATGAGCTGTTTTTGTGGTTTAATGCGCCATTGAGCGGGTTTTGAAAGCTAATTTAAAAGTTGATCAATCCTTACAATGAATCTTAAAATTATTAGCAGATTTTTACGTAATAATTATAAGGGAACTTGTTTGTATTCTAAAAGTTGCCAGTTCTCAATGGAGCACGAAACTTATAGAGAATGAGTGCAGGTGAGCAATCAAAGGTTTCAACAACAAAAAATGTGCTGATTTTAAGAGCAACTGGTTTTCTGTAGTAAACGAAATTTTATCCGAAAGCGCAAGAGGGATTCCTTCTCGATTTTTTGCCTATGTGAAGAGAAAAACGTCTCAAAAAGATGCATTTCTGGGGTTAACTTCCAAAATCAAAAATTCCAAAAATTGTTGGCTATTTTTTATGGCAGTTTTCTGTAGTTTTCTTCTGATTTTTCCAAGCGTCTTCCACTAAACATTTTTTTACATAGATACCCGCATGTCTTGCACATGCGGCAGATTAAAACGGGCTTTAAGTCATTGTTGTTTCCCTGATTTATCTTCTTGTTTTATACGATTTAAAAAAATGCAACTTGATAAATGTCCTGTCCATAAATAGTTTGTATTTTAAATTAAAAATTTCCTTATCGTCAACTAGTTTTATAACAAAGTCGCAGTCATTGGCAAACTTGGGTTCTTTTTACGCCAGTTGTGCGATTCAGCGATTTACCAAAGTAATTTTGCGAAGACTCGCGCCAACTATATGAAGGCTATCATTGTTTTTCCTTCTTTCAACTCTTGTTCTTGCCTATTCACTGGTCAAGACACTGATGGCCCGATCCGTTCCCGGCCGGCTTGTTAGATTCCGATGTAATTGCATTTCTGCACAATCATTTTTTTCTTTTCAGTCTCACTAGGAGCTCAACAGCCACAGGTTTGGACTTGCGTTAATATCAAGTTTGCTCCGAAGTGTTTGTCTAAGTTCATCTTACATTGAAGCACAAGACTTTTCGAGCACTAAGGAAGAGAAAATGTTTCCATGCTCACCGGTTGAATCTGCACACAAGGGCGTAATTGCCTATTGGCTTAAGCCAAACCTGGTGGTCTAAACACAATAGAAAATGCAATTCTCGAATGTTCCTTCTGAAGAACCAGCACCATCGAGATAGTACTTGGTAAGGTGTTATTAGGGGCACTAAGCAGGTGCCGAAAGAGGCAGGGCGCACGTCTGCTTATTACCGAAGCCTCATTATATTGTTTGCGACTGCTAAACGAGGTGGAGCCCCAACCACAATTGGACCATCCGCACCAACGCACCCGATTTGCAATCCTGAAATTCGATCTGATACCTTTTACATTTAAACGTCTGCGGGTCTAAAGTTTTGAAAATTCAGGCACTCATTCACAGAGATCGTTTGAAGCCATCATTCTAAGGCAGAAAAGGATAATTCCTCTCCGAATTAGTACGATTCAGCGGTCAAGTTTTCCGGTAAAAGCAATGATGATTAAAGTAAAGTGTCGTCATTATCCTCATTTCCTTTAAAAGAGCACACTTTTAGCACAAGAAAGCCCCGTTCTACTTATCAAGGAACATCGTCGATACAGCCAGATCGGAAATAATAAAGAGTCGACCGAATTTAGCTGCCTTTGGCAACAACTGGCCAGACACACAGTAGAAAAGACAGCTGGGACAAAGAGAACGATAATTGATTTGAAGAAAGGAATACGCAATTAGTGTCATCATCTATTTTGGCAAGGCCGCAAATTAAAAAGCGAAACTTGGGCTCGTAATTGCAAGTTTGAAACCGACCACAGTCGGCCATAATTACTGGCTCACAGAAATTGAAACACTTTTTGTCGTGCTTTGTTCATTTAACAATATTTGAAAAAATAATTGCTGCAGTTTCAAAGTGGACCATCATGCAAGCAAACAAATTCGCGTTTACTTTTAAAGTTTCAAAACTTACATGTTACATACATAACTAAACACTAAATAAAAACCGTTGAAGAACGTCTTCAAAACATTTGTTTGACGTTATGGAATTGTCCTCTTTTGCTCTTGAGAAATGAATTGCTAAGTTACTGAAACTGGAAGAACTTGGGATTAAACGTCGGTAGTTCGGACCGTCGAAGCATCACAATTAATTTCGATTTCGTACTGCACAGTCATTCACACTCGCCTTTAGTGCCGATCATTGCAATTTATTGGGACAAGTTATGATAATCCCTCTTTTCGTCTCTAAGTCCAGATAACAGAATTTTTGTCTGTCAAGTAGTAACGACTTGACGCCCCCCAGACAGCCCCTTCTTTTATTTACCCCCAAGTTAATCTCCCCTTAATATAAGTCGGATCCATGTATGAGACGCTAAGTCTCCAGAGATTCCAATGATTAATTCTTCTTTGGGGGTGAAAATTGAGCAAAATTCTTTATTATAGAGGAGGATATATTGCGTCGAGCAAAAATGTGCTACTGTTCGCTCTAGATTAATGCAATTCAAATACGAAACTGAAACCTGAAAAAGTCGAAATTTAGAAAGTAGAGTTAATACCTGGCAATAAAGTTCAAACAGCAAATCTTCTACGTCGGTTAAAGTAAACGGAAGCGACGAAGTTAATTTAAATGTTGAATAATGTAAGGCCAATTAAAATGCTTTAATGGTTTCCATGAATTATTTGTCTTCAACTAGTTTCAGTGCCTAAGTAGACGTCTGACTGCGAAGGCATCCTTTCGAGAAAAAAATATTTATTAAGAGTTTCAGAATTTGATATTAGTTATTTTTTAGCAATTTTAATGGCTCATGCTGGATAATTGAAACAATCTTTGAGTTTGTGAAAATTGCACAAAAATCCCTATTGCAGTGTAATTATTAATATCAACGCCTAATTTAATTAAAAGTTCTTAAGTTTTCCAAGATTTTTTACCGCCGACCTGTGGTAATTAACATCTCCTTTTTTCGCTGGAAATTTCCGACGATAACCTGGAAATATTGCCTTTGGCTTTTATCTGGAAACCCTACATACTCTGGAGCAACTTTTTAAAGTAATAAAAATGAAAATAAAGCTCCCCATGGAAATACTATGCAACTTTATCTAAACCTTGCAGTGTTTGAGACTGGATTCCGGATTTTTCTATCAAAATAACTCGGTTTTACGTGTAGCTTACGTTTACTATTATACACAGTCAGCCAATGTGCTTCGCAGTGCAACCACCCGGCAAATGGATACAGTTTAGGTCGAATATTACCGATTTTCCAGGTATGTCCAAAATTCAAAATATTTTAATTGGCGTGGGATTTGCGAGGAAAAGCAAATAGGGCAGGACCATTCAATTCCGAATTTCCAACCGTTAAAAACCAATTGAAGCGTGCAAGCACAAATAAAATTTGCTTAATCAAATATTGACAAAGGGACCTGCCTTTTTAGTTACCGATTCTCGGCATGTAATGCGTCTAAATTTGTAGTAGTAGCAAACTGGTCGATTTTCTACATTCTCCAGCTCGTTTCCAGCTGGATGACTTTACAAACCTTCGCGTATTTCAAGAACTTTAACGCCAGTTCTCTCGAATAATCTGGCAATCGAACGTCGGCTTATTACATGGGGTTTTCGTAGCAAAAAACATGTATTTTAGCTTGCGATTTCGAATCATAGAAAGCAAACTTTTTTGAACAGGGACAAAACAATCACGAAAATTATGGAAATAGACAAAAGGCATCAGGAACAGGAAAATGATGAACATCAAGACAGCAAACACAAAATTCCTAAGAACAAGCCACAGAAAAAATTGTCTCGAGAATTGTGAAGGTAAAAAATAAGGATTGGAAAGAGATGGTGGAAAAAGTGGGAGAAAACGATGACAGGGATTTTAGAAAAGAGAAGAATATTAAAAATGGGTCTGAAAAAGGTGGCAGAAATTTGTTTGCGAATGACTATAAGAACCCGATCCTTGGTAGGGTACAAACGTTACAAGGGGGGTGGTTACAAGGTCATTTCTTTTGGGCCTCAAATCCCACAAAAGGATTAACTTTTCTTTCGATATGCACTCAAACTCCAACAAAAAACAGCATATTCCTTAAATATTCGCTGAAATTTTTAGGTTTTTCGATGTTTCGAACTTCTGATCTTTCGGTGGAGAACCTTTTCGAAACCGCCACAAAATCCTTTGATGTTTCGTCAAAAGAGACGGACGATCATCCATTTTCCGCCGCTCGGGCTCGGCTCACACTCGGCTCGTTTGGTCTGGAGGCATTACATTTTAGACAACGACCAGAAAATGGAAAACACATTAAATTAGTCAAACTAACGCTGAGAATAAATGGAAAACATTTTGCATTTTGGTTTCGTAAATTTGCATATTAAATGGTTTCCGTTCTGCACCTACGAAAAAAGGTAGGAACTGATGGGAATGCGTACCAACATGAGCCAATCATACGGCCGTAATGGGGTACGGGCCCACAATTTCCGGCCATTATTTTCAATGGCGTCACCCTATAACAAGAAGGGAATAATGAGGAGATAATTGGACCGGAATTACTATTTGGTTTAGACTGCTGGGGAATTTGTTTTTAATTTGCCCGGTCCGCCACGATAACTAACGAGCTTTTGACCTGTAATTATCTATTTAAAATGTCGCCTTTACGCTTTCTGGCCTGTTATGGGCAGCCGAAAACGATCTCCATGGAAAAAGCGATGGTCACTGCAATTATTTCCTTCACCTGCCTGCTTTTCCAGTGAAAAACGTGGCTGAATTTCGAGAAATTGTTGGCAGCTAATCCAACATTGTTAGCTACATCCAATCGAATGCACTTCTTTGTCTTGTGCAAAATCAGAGGATATTGTCCTCGGACTTGTCGAGCTTCGTTCTATTATAACGAAAATTCTGCTTAAGCCTGCTCCAAGTGGGAAACCTGGATAGTCAAGTTTCCAGTGTATTTCGAATTATTTGATCGAAAGCGGATGCGAAAAGTTTGTTGAAAAGGTGCCTCTTGGATTAGAAAACTTTCCATTATTCCTGAACAATGGACGAGAATAAAGTCAAGAAACGGACATTGAAAGTGCACTGATTTTGCAGATTGATTAAGTTGAAGAGTTATTATTGACACCGAATATTTTGAGTAGCAGAATATTTTGAAAAGGAGAACGCAATTGAATGAAAACTTTCATTATCGGGCTCATATTTTTCGGCTGGAAAAAATCAGGATTAATTAACCAGGGCATGGCTAAGAAAGCCACTTAAGACTGCAACTAGTTTCTTCTTGTGATGGATGATAACATTCTAATATAGGGTTTCATACATATTTAATATTCCATTAAAGTTTTTCTCCATCCTAAAATGACGAGTTCGGGGGCAACTGAGCCGGAATGCAAAATCCCATTTGGATATCGTTGGAGTAAATATTCATTCAAGGGACCCGGTGAACGTTATTTTCATATTCATTAGGACATGAATAGATGCAGCGTCGGCCCGTGGTCATATCAATTATATGGCTTTCGGCTGCTGCCCTGACATCTACAGAAGGCTCGACTGCCACCGGTGATAAATTATCTTGCCTGATGACAAACACAACTGGGTCGAATCCTGTATTATTTTCGCGTCTGATATTTGCCTAATCATTTCGAAAAATCCTCAAAAAGTAGGTGAATTCGTACCAAATCCTCCAATCATCCAGGGCACGCAATAAGGAAATGAGCAAACTGTTCTTAAAAATAATGGCTGGAATTTATGAATTTGACCAGTGGTAGAGTCGATGTTCTCTGAACCTGAATTTACCCAAAATAATCAGAGTTTTTTGCAGGTCGTTACCAAGTGCTTTTATTTTAATGCTAAATACTGCTGTGACATTTTTTATAGGTTAGATTTATATATGTTTATCCGTTTTTAACTCAATCTTAACCCATTTTATTGTTTAATTTTTTTTTCTTTAAGCTATGTTTTACTTTTTAATTATGTAAACAACTTTTGTGCAATTTGAGTAATAAATATGTGCTTTCTGCATTGTTTTTTCTGTACAAATCACCTTTATTGTTAGACAACGTGTAAACTGATTAATTTGGACGAAAAGTAAACGTTGACTTGCAATGTGCGCATAAATTGGGTCAAGACAAAAACATTTCTGAATCTATAACAAATTGTTGTTCACATTAGAAGCGGAGAAAATGTTCGCTTACTCAAAGTCACTTTTTACTTAATTAGCGAAAGAAGCAAATCCTGGCCAAACCAGTCCATAAAATTGCAATAAAACTGCATTAATATTAAACACGTTTTTTGAATATCTGCTTCTCACTACACATAAAATGTCCTGAAACTCGTTCCTTTCATTACTGCTTAAGTATGTTTTCTCAATTAAAGCAGTCTAAACCAACTTATTATTGCAGATATTTTCTGAAGCAAATTCGTATATTAATAAATATGCAATCCTCAATTGCAGCAAAACCGAAACAAACCTGCCTAGTTTCCATAAGTTGTAGAAAATCAGAAGTATGTACTAATTTAAAAATACTATAAGTGTTTCGAGGCTCAAGCTTGTTCTACGGATGAGAAAAGTTTCAAGTGTTTATTGGTTTTGGTTTAGAAAATGCAAATTCTCAAAGGAACGGATGCAGTTAGCTGCAAATGGCCATTATGACACGTGCCCACATTCACTAAGCTCAAAAAATCAGGATTCTATACGCAATTTACAAAACTCCCTGCATTGTTAGTATGAAAGCTCCTCTGAAGATACCGAAAATTTAAAATTCGAGCTAATTTTGGTTTGGAAGATGCGAATTTGTACAGACGAGCGCGCAATTGTATGACAGGATTTAGAGCAATTTGTACAAAATGTTGAACATCTTTAGGATTAAATGTCTCCAACCGAAGCTCGAATTTTCAAGTTCCTGATGGTTTTTATTTGGAAAATGCGAATTTTTTAAGGCTACACCGCAGTAGAATGATAACGTCTATTAAGAAACTCTCATGTAATAAGTGCGAAAAAATCAGGATTCACTAAGATTTTGTAAAACTCTTTGCGTCGTTAGCAGCAACTTCCTTCTAACGATTCGGCAAGTTTCAAATTTCTGTTTGTTTTGGTTTTGAAGATGCAAATTTTTGACGAAGCGAACGCGGTTGAATAAAAGCATCTATTATGCGAGTGACACACTCACTGTCAGCAGACAAAATTACATTTTATGCTTATTTCATAACACATTGAGCATCTTTACTATTGGTTCTCTTCTAAAGACGCTGCTTACTTTCGGTTGATGATGCGAATTTTCAAAGCGAGAGCGCAGTGGAATGAAAACGCCCATGCTGAAATTTTTTTGCTGAGGATTTTTGCGAAATCAGGATTCTTAGCAATCTTTATAAAACTCGCAGCATCTTTTGCGTAAAATGTCGGCTAAAGATGCTGAAAATTTCAACATTTTGCTTGCTTTCGTTTAGGAGATAAAATTTTTAAAATAGGGATAGCGCAGTTGAGTTAGCGCGTCCATTACAACACTCACATTTACTAAGCTGGGAAAAATTACTAGTTTCTAGAATTTTTATGGTACGCTCAGCATCTTTAGGATCAGGTGGATCAGGTTTCCTAAGAATGCCGAAATGTTGAAATTGCTGCTTGCTTTGGCTGCGAATGACGGGAATTTTCGAAAGCAACAGCGCAATTGACTGGAAACCTTCATTATGAGACCCAGATTTACTGAGGTGGCAAAAATCAGGATGCTGTGAGATTTTCATGAAACTCTCTGCATCTATAGACAAGTGTCTTTTAATAACAGTCAAAATTTCACATTCTTGCATGAGCTCCTTCCTCCAGTCAACATTTTCTTTCTCCAAAGTTGGATAATTTAGTCTAAAATCACGTCCTCGACGGTCCTGACTCGAACAACGACGGTCATTGTAAATCGTGACCGTACATCTGAAACTGAATTCCGTGGATGTTCGTGAAATATGGAGCTTCATTCACAGAAGAGATATTATTCTGGCCGATGCTCAATCGAAAGTTATTGATGTATGAATAGAAATGGGAGCATTTTTCCCATTCTTATCGCCGTGGTTTTATCTAGTTGTGGTCTATTTGCAGTCGAAGGCACGCACCCATTAGTACTTTATCGGATTTCAGAGCAAACAAGCTCGTAAACTAACTCTGAACGTGATGACTTGCCAATACAAGTCTAGGGTTTCTGCAAATTTTCAATGCTGTCGCGCAATCAGCATTTGCAACAGCATTTTGAAATTTAATCCCACGGAATTAATAAAAACTCTTCATTTCGTTGCTTAACTAATTACTTAAACACTTTAAAAATTTTAGAGTTTCAAATAACTTGAGCTGCATGCTGGACCTTTAGGTTCGGAAAATGAGGATTTGTTACCGACCCTCGGACTAATTTAACATCTTCAGAGCATGCAAGTGTGGACTGTCCTCTGGGATCGAAAGGGCCCAGAGGTAATATTTCGCAGGGGCCTCTGCAACAGGTCCCTTGAGATTTTGCGTGATACGGTTGATAAGAGAAACCTTCCGCAATATGCCATTGGCCAGATGCTAAATCTCAAGCCCTTTTATGCCGGATCATCATTATTCTCTAATTTCTCATTACGGTTATGCAGAAAACTAGCCCGCTGTCCTAGCGCAGAAAAATGTTCTTGAGCGCTTTAACAGGCGTTCATTTAGCTATAAGTCCTCAATACGAAAATGCATCTCTAACTTGTGTTAAGATTTGTTAAATTACAAAATAATGTAAACAGGTAAGTGGATGGGATCCTACATAATATTTGTATGGAGCGAAACCATTTGAAGTCAAAAATATTTAGGACACATCTGGAACTCCAGTAACACAAAGGGATTTTTTCGCGGCTTAAACCCACCAATAATTTTTGGAATAAGAAAATTTTAACTCCAAAATGTTGAGAATCAAGTGGGTTCTTAAGATGGTGAAAATTTCAAATTTCTGTTGGTTTTCGTTTGGAAGATGCGAATGTAAGCAAAGAAGCACATTTGAAAGAAACCATTCATTCTGAGACTGATAAATATTAATTTTATAAAAATCAAAATTTGGTGAGATTTTTATAATACTCTGAGCACCATTCATCAAGGTTTTTCTATGGATGTTAAAAATTTCAAATTTCTACTTGTTCTAGTTTACAAGATGCAAATTTTTAAAGAAAGCAGTTGAATGAAAACGTTTATCATAAGGCGATTCGAAATCAGGATTGAGTGCGATTTCTATAACATTAGACATTTTCTAATGATACCGAAAATCTGAAATTTCTGCGTCCATCTGTTGGAAAAATGCGAGGTGAGAAAATGTATTTAAATGTAAGAGCGCAGTTGAATGCAAATATCCATAATGAGACCCACATTTAGTAAGCGGGAAAAGTTCCAAATTTTACGTGATTTTTATGAAACTCAGCATCTTTAGAATCAAGTATCGTGTCTAAGGCTGCTGAAAATTTCAAATTGCCATTTTGTTTTGGTTTCAAAGACACGATTTTTAAAATGCGATATATTATTTCGGTAGAAAAATGCATTTTGAAACCGGTATTTCATAAGCTAGCAAAACTTCGGATTTAAAGTGATTTTCGCCAATGTCTCAGCATCAGCAATTAGCAATTAGTCGCAAGTGTCTTACAGAGATGACGAAAATTTCATATTGCTACTTGCCTTGGTTTGGACGGGCAGTTGAATAAAAACGTTCATTGTGAGACTCGCAGTTATTAAGCTGTAAAAAAACAGGATCGAGTGCCTTAAGATCAAGTGGCTTCCAAAGATGAGGCAAATTTCAAATAAATTTTCGCTTCATATTGGCGGATACAAATTTTTCAAATTACAACTTTTTAATTTTCCATTGAAAAATCTATAGAAATTATTACACGTTATCCATTCTAACTACTTATATTTGAACGCAGTTGCATTCTACTCAACAAAATGCGAAACTTACAACAGAAAATCCTGATAATCCTTTTTAATCTAACCGGCAGTCCACTCACAAAAGGTAACTTTGCTTAAGAGGATTACAACTTACAACCGAGAGATAACTTCCCATTTTGAAGCATGCCACTTAATTCATTTGCTGACGCAAATTTGTCGAGCGCCGTTTGTCTTTTGTCTTTGATTTACTGACTAACTTCACATTATTTCCAAGAGGAAATATTATCTATCAGCAGTCAGAACTGTGCTTTGAGAAAAGAAAATTACTTTTGAAGATGGTTCGCGTTGTTTTTTTTTCCGCAATCCAATAGATAATGATGCAAATCACTAATGGTGAAACTTTGAAACTATAGATAATAAATCACGTAGGAATTTGGTCGTTACCGGATATCGCAGTATATCTTTTGGACGGGACTTTAAATTTTGTCTAGAACAAGACAATAAGTAATATATCTTGCGAGAAAACTCAAGAAACTGATAAGAGCGGAGACACCGAGGTCTGCGCTAACGAAATAACAAATTTTATGTTTGCAAAGGGGAAACGACTCGAGCTTATTTGTTTCCTTTCGCATATATTCGTGAAATTGATAAATATATATCCTGCCTTCGAATAGATAACACCCCCTAGACAAATATATAAGTACATGTCCCTTTTGTGTAGTTCTTTGTTTCGGCTTTTCCCTATTACACCTGTTTCGGTTTGAATTATCGCCGCCCATGGTTGATATAGTAATCTGCTTAAAAGGTGGGCTCAAGCAAATATTGAACTTCCCAGAGACAAGGCATTTTTTTGTCAGAAATCCAAATTTCGAAAACTTTGAAAGAAACAAGCCTCTAAACTTTCCGTTTTTCTTCAGAAGAAAATAATTAACTAAATCACTTCCTGCAATTTAATTGCTTCCTTCTCATGCCAAGAAATTTAATAAACTGAGAAAAATAAAACTAATTTCATTTCATTCGAGCTCACTAAATGCCTTCAACCATGTGCTGAAACTTTTACTGGGCCGTATTTGTTGCCACCGTAAAAAATTTACGAGACTTTAAAATTTTCTGTCATTAACGGCTCATTCCCAGTCTATTAGTTCTTGGAGCATGCTTTTAGCACGTGTTTCTCGTCGCAGCCATCAAATCCGGAAACATTTGAAATATTTCTTCTATGAATCGTCGCATTAGTTCGACATCTGAAGAGGAAGGACAGGTCATTAGTAAAACGGGCGTTTTGAAGATAAATTTGCACATTGGCACCTGTGGCAGCTTAAGAATGCCATATGTGGCTTTTCCAGTAGGTCAGAGAACGGTTTAGCTCACCTAGTAAAACCGCTGGTTAAGCCAGAAGCTTCCTTTGCTAAGCCCAAGAGATTTTTTTAATACGTGTAATTTGAGATTTAGAACTGGAAGCTGTTATATTTCGGATAGGTAAATTTTATGGAGGAACAGCAGCATTCAATCAAAAACGAAACTTTATCTGAAAAATTGAACAAAATGATATTTCTACATTTTTACGAGCAATGAAAAGAAATCCTAGCAAATACCGCAATAATTGTAGCTAAAGTCTTATTGCTGCCAATGAAGGGAGCCTACCAATAATAGGCGTTAGATAATAAGGGTGAAATTGACACTTTTCTGAAGGGTGAATCCGGACAATTACTTATAAAGTTCCTTGGAGACCAGAAATGTGATGCATTCAATTCGCTTGAGATTCGGATTTATATCGAGAAGAGGGAGACGGACGTGAAACTTTGGCGATAATAGAGAATAAAGCCGGTGATATTGGATTTCGTAAGTTGTCTAATTCGTTTGATCGGAAGCTTTGGGAACTTTTGCGCTATTCAACATTTCAGACAATTAAGGCTAAACAATTCGATTTCAGTTTAAAAAATAATTTCATAAAATATTTCTTCTGCACGAAGATTATGGTAAATTTCTGCTCATCAACATGCCTAAAGCAACTTCGTGTACTAGAAAATAACCGCATTTTTACACCGGTGTTTATAAGCATCGAGGGAAAAATACATAAACCAAATGCTAATGTTCCTCTTATACATAGCAAGCAGTGTGCATCCACCTACATACCCTTTGGCTAGAAATATTAAAAATATTTTAACTCTTCCGGTGGAAAGTAGCGATTTTTACATCAGTTTTACATGAGTTACTGGGATTATAGATCGTGATCTGGTTTTCTCGATGATTATAAAATTGAAACGCGAAATATTTCATGGGTTTCAAATTGGCGTTGAAGTCTGGTAATAATTCGTTATTTTTAAATGCTTCAAGGGAAAAATTGGATGTTTTTTTCATAATCTAACTAAAAATTTAAATCCAAGACCTTCTATGTTGACTGGTTTTCAACGTACAAACAGTGTCCTGATAGTATGGAACCTAAGAAAAGTTTACCAAAATGTACTCCCTTTCATTGAACAACAGGAAAAGAACAAGCTAAAAACCAAAAAAACACGATATTGATTAAGGGTATGCTGAATTTGTGTAAGCATTTGAAAGGTAGGAAAAAAACCTGCAAAAATTGCAATACCATACAAATGACGTCAAGCATTCTGTTTACTGCTCAGGCCATTTCATCAACAAATTTTTTAATTTACTTTCTGCATTTACAGATTGGTTTAATTTCAAACTATTTCATTGCTGTCGTCTAGGGTTTGTCTTATTTTCCTCTGTTTAGATATTTGTAGAACCTGGAAGTGAGGAGAAAATAGTGACTGAAAGTTCATATAAGTTATTCTAAATAAGAATGTGATGTAAAAATTGCGTTCAAAAATGCATAGTAAAGAGTATTGATACAACAATCTGAGCTTTCTCTGATTGAACTCAATTTGCGCAAATCCGAAGCAAGCTTCTGGAATAACAAAATTTCCACCCGCAATATTTCCATTAGGAAATGAGGAAAAATAAATAAACATCAACAGTACGTGGTAGAAGACGCCGAAATTTCCAAATGGTAAACATAATATTGCTGTGGTGTTGCCAAATAGAAAAAGCCCCCAGAACCCATATAAGACCTTTCATTAATTTCCTTCAATTTTCCTCCGCAAGCCGAAAATCCCCGCCTAATTTCGCCTCCAACATTAATAATTATTTTCAAACAGATCTGTTGTAATTAAAATTGGTGGGAGCTCGATTTATTTACAGTTCTAACCAAGTCGGTGTTTAAGTTTTGTTCAGTTTGGGAGTTGGGCGCTCGAGAGTTGCAAAGATTTAAAGAACTTTTGATGCAGAGGCGTCGTGAAAATCGGTCCGGTTTTACAAAGAAATAAGCATAGTTAGTTGTTCAAAATATCTTTGCACCAGTAGCTTTCGACTGAAAGTCAAAGCTTTTAATTAAGTACTCATTATTTGCGTCTTTATAAAAACAGCAAAAGAACATTAGACACTCCGAATTCCCATTGTTCTTTTGGGCAAATTATTAGTTTCTGCTCAGAGTTAAATTAATTACCCCTAAATCACTTTGCGCTCACTAAAATTAGTAAC
>NW_026017110.1:49256146-49310232 GCF_020466585.1 Dendroctonus ponderosae | reverse complement strand
TACAGTGGCACAAAGAAATAAATTGATAAAAAAGAAAAAATTACAGGCAAAAACAATCAGTGACAAATCACCTTCCCGCACAGAAGCAAATGATCCGATTTTCGTTTGACTAATTTTGCTTTTGCGAACATGGCTTGATTATCTGAGACAGCCATAAATAACGTGGCTCAGTTAGAAAGTTATCGCCCTATAACTTGCGTACAAATAAGATTTACTTATCTTCCAATTTATAACTCCGTTTTACGACACGCAATTCTCCCAATCAGAATAAATCGGCTCACTAACCCTAGTCGAAATCCACCCCAGAATTGGGACTGGCGGTTCCCTTTTCCACAATTTTACAGCCCTAATTTTACGATATCCATTATTTTGTAGCTACGGAGATCCGCCATAATCTCCAAAAATTGGCAAAGTTGGAAACGGTTGATTTCGAATGTGATTGACATTCCGTTGCTCTCAGCGATTCCGCAAAAGTTTTAATAGTTATTTGTCTTTGTTGAATGCTTGCTACTTTTACGCGACTGTTCCCTCAATTCACTAAGAGCTTTCGCTTATTGCTTGCGCAATTTCGGAGTTTGAATTATGGTGGTAAAAGCGAGTCATTGGACTTCGAGTTCCAATTAATGAAATAATTGCGACATACGCAACTCCAACCCAAGTCCTATTTGGCAATTAATTGAATGATGATCTAAGAGGCACTGGCGGTTCTGCTAAAACCGCAATTTGCATTGGTAATTGTTCTAATGCACGAGCTGTCGCAATACGAGCGACAGACATTCGATATATTTTTATTATTCCTTATTGATCTTGGAAACTCAACGAGATAATGCGGCCAAAATCAAGCAAGGAACGCGTTTAAACGTGAATGTTCGCAAATAACCAAATATGAATGGTTGTTCCATTATCTGTGAAACGCAGAGGACTTTTTGTGGAAATATAATCCGTCCGGGCGCCGCTTGCGGTTTAAGATACACAAACTCGTTTATAAAGGGTTTTCAACAGTTTTGCAGATGATTTATTATTAACAGTCAGAGAAAAATGTGTTCGATGATGCGGTAAATCGAAAAAATTGAGCGAAAATTCCGATATTTTGTCAACGAACTCGGTTGGAGTACATTCGTGTTTCCGGATAGGTGGGTTTGCAGGCCTAAATATTGAGGAATATTTCATATATTCATGTGTATTAGCATAAAATATAAATTTGGGGTCTGAACGTCAAGAACCTTTTTCAGCTCACCCCCATTGCACGTCAAGACTGCCAATCAAAAAAAACACCATCCTACACTCGTGACTTTTATGATCTCTCCTCCAGCCATAATTATATTCGTGTCGTATTTCGCCATTGCCCTTCTCAAAGCCGCACAAAGCCCCAATATAATTTTCATACGACATTTATTTTCAATATCCAGATCCCACTTTTCCACTTTTTGCCTTTCCTGAGCTCCGAAAATAAGCAAAAAGCACCTCTCTAAATGCATGAACATACAAACGTCGTTTACGTACATTTCTTCGTATAAAATAGGAGAGGCGGAAAGCTTTCGGAAAGCTAATTTTCGAAGTTCCGCTTATGACAATCCCAGGTTTATGAGACGACTGACCCTTTTTCTTCCCGGCTTTGAAGCTCCATTCATACGAATTTGCCAGGCCACAGTTGCCGCGTTTTAGGAATATGGAATTTTTGCCTTATCGGAAAATTATCAGTATTTGGATCACATTATTGAATGGAAAAACAATGTTTTACAAGAGAGTTTTACTTGAGATTCCCAGAAAAATAACGGTGTCATTTGTATTTCTACTTTAAACGACAAAAAGTTTCGTAGAGTTTTGTCTTTATTTGTGTCATTTACTGCTCTATCCAATGCTGTAGAAACGAAGGCTCTGGCTCCATCTGTTCCTGAGAAATGAGCAAAAAAGTCGCGCAACACATATAATCTGGCATCTAAATGTGTGAGATCGGAATTTCACCGTTTGTGTGAAAACTGAAATAATTTTCTCACGAACGTTGCACTGACTAAATGGAGCCTCTAATTCTCTTTACAACGAGAGAAAAAGGAACTATGTAGCTCCAATGGTTCTTGAGAAACGCTGGTGGCGCCATTCAATAGCACAGTTTAAAAGCCACCGTGAAACACTAAAGAAATTGATGAAAGTTCGGCTTTTTCTGTAAAAATTTAGAACATTTTCCTAGCGATGTTTTAATTAATGTTTGTGTAATTTAATGCTCTATTCAGTGGTGAAAAACTGTGTTTTCTAGCGTAAACAGTCCCTGTGTAAAACACGAAAATTTAGCCTAATCTTGCACCTAAATGTGTGAGATCGAAATTAGGGTTTTTTGTGTGAAAACTGAGCGAAATGTTGTCTTAGGCCTTAATACCGCAAAAACTGCATAGCCATCAAGGGAAAACCTGAAAATAATTGGAATCTGCATAGAGTTCTTTTGAATTCAGGCAAGATTTTCCCTCTCAAAACTGAAAACCTATTGACATTAGAATCATTGAGAATTGAGTGAAGCGTTTTAAGAAAATAAGCTGGCAACTCTGACAGTGAGATCGGAGTAATTTGGACTGGCCTCGCTTAGAGCCCGTGCACATTTCCTTTATCAAACTCGAATCCACTTATTACCGTCGTTGCTTTAAAACTGCTTAATGCTATAAAAGCAGCGCCGCTAGATTTCCTCTTATTAAACTTTCCAACTTATTTGTTCCATCGTCGTTATTCTTTGGAAATCCCGGATTAAATTTTGACAGTCTTGAAGGCTTCGCAGTGTTTATTAGGTCGAAATTAATAACTCACTAATTTTGAGAAATTTAGGTAAAACCTCGTCTAAGTTTCAGTTATATTAAGGGAAATTGTTGTCTTAATATAACTGAAAAGTTACATAGAAAGTATTTGAGGCGGCCTTTCAGTATCGGTTAATTCGAGAAATCTAGACCAACTACTGGATAAAAATTGGATCGATTAAAAATGTTGTTTCCATTTTTTTCTGATCGACTTTGGGCAATTTGTGGCAATCAAAACTGATTTTGCACCCGAGCAAATTGCCCGTGTCACGGGTGGAAGATTTATTGGACTTTTTCGCCCTGATGGGACAATTAAAGTTCAGTTGTTCCACACTTCGAGGCTTTGCTTGCAGAAATAAGTGAAATTATATTCATTGTTTAAAGTTGAGGAGTTAAAAATGTTATCAATGATTAAGGTTGCAATCGTAGATGGAGGAATCGGGCCTAAGATGTTCAGATGCATACATTCATGTCATGTTATCATGTTCCATAAAAGTCTTATGTTCCACAGATAGATTTCAACTGAATTTCAACAGTAAACTGAAAGTAGTTGAAAGAATGCGTTGAATTTGCTGCCGCTTGAGAAACATTGAGCAAATGGCTGGTTTGTGGAAAACAAGCTGCGATCAAAGCAGCAGGACCAATAACAACCGTATAAAATGTAATCGCGGAAATCTACAAGATCAGCAGCGTTCTTTATCGGTTATCTCATAAAAGTGACAGTGAACAACATTATTACCGAGCAATGGATCCGCTCGACGAGAGACGACGCCGAAACGGTCACGAAGTCAACAGTCACGAGTTTCGAAAAACGTGATTCATGAACTTTGTGTTCAATCACAATTGCCGGTAACTGCAGTAGATCATTGCGATCGAAGGCTTGAAACATCGACAGTTGCCCGCAACATTAGTGCAGCCGATGGACTCGATTCGAGACGCTTTACAATCGAAATATCAGAAACTTGTTTAATGTTGTACATTAAACTAGATCTGGGCTCATTAACTACTCAATTGAAGGAAACCAATGATATTTTCAGAGGATGCTATTGTTTCAGCTGCAACATTCTTGACTATTTTCAAAAAGAAGAGTCCTCCATACTGCAAAATAACGTTATCTTCTTTTAAAATTTTGTACCGTCTGATCACTGTATGTTTCCAAGATTCCACCTTTTGTTAACACTGAATCAATTTAAAGAGGAAAATTTATCCCGCTTCAAAAAGCCGGCAGCACAAATTAACTTCACAACATCCGCCTCATAAGTCTAGTCTCGACAGACGAGCCGAGCCTGAGCCGCGGCAAATCCTTTGATGTTTTGCCTTACTAAAACAGCAAAGACTTTCAGGGTTCATCAACTGAAAATCGTTGAAAGACAATCGAGTTTTTGAGCTTTGGAAAAATCAGCCAAAATTTTTCATAAACATTTTTTTTTCACAAACATTCGTAAAAAGAGTTGCATTAATAATTGGGTAATTCGGCAATTCGAATTGCCTAAACTAATTAAAACCCCAATTTGCCTGCAAACAATCTGGCGCAAAAACTGATTGATTTTGTTATTACATATTTAACTATGAGCCAAGAAGTGGAATGTGGGGAGGGCTTGAATTATCATAATTAATTCCCAATGAGCAGCGAATCGAAGCGCAACTAAATCGCAACAAAACAATTAATTAAACGATCAGATAATTTGCGGCCGTGTGATACTTAATGAGCCATTAAGCCACTGAAAGTAGTTGCATAAAATTAAGATAATTGTTGCAGATAGACGGAACGACAATACCTGAACGTGTAGCTCTTCGTTCATTTCGCCCAGTTGCAATTAAGGCAAACGGCAAATGAAATCGAGAAACACTATCTTGTGTTGAATAAAAAGGCGAAGATCTGGAAATTGCGACACAAGTAATTAGTAGGACATCCAGCGTTTTAGTTCGCTTATTTCTAACCGCTTGATGTATGGCGTCAATTTGTCACAGTCGACGGAAAACTCTTTAAATTAGTGGCCGGGCACTTGTCAGTTTATATACGTCCTGAAATAGAACTCTTAGATGATACAGCCGTACCAGCGAATGGTTTCAATTAAATACTTTGTCACTTTTAACTTGTTCCGTTTACTGGACATTATTCCGACATTCAAAGCGCTTTAACAATCTGGTTAGGTTTTTGTTCAACTACAACTGAACTTCAACACCAATTTTATATCTTTGTCTAGAGTATCTAATTTTTTTCCCCTTTTCTCATTTTTGTTCGTACTTTCAAAGTTGAATCTGTCGATTACGTTGTTCAGTGGCTGAAATATTTGCGTTTAAGTGTTCGATTTCAGCTGCTACTGCCATTATTTCTCACTTTTCCATAACAATTCTCCCGATATTACAACTGTTTTACCGCTTTCCTGTGTTTAAAGAAATCAGAATACTCTCTATTTTATTGAGAGAGTATAAATTATTGTAAAATATTTTGTTTCTGATGCAAGTATTCATCCCAGTTTACATGATTTATCGTCCTTTGAACTGAAACCATTTTACTCATTTATATGCACATTGTAATCGCTTGGGAATCAAATTGCAAAAAAAATAACTTTGCTGCATTTATTTAGCATGCAAAGAATCCATTAAAGTTCAGTTGCTCGATGGAAGACTAAACTCAGTTCCAGTGCAACATTTATAGATTAGATATCATTCTTACCAGCTTTCCGCAAGCTGGCGCCCCATCCTCCATTTTCTACCCATATTTAACTAAACAAAAAAACCGCGAAGAAACCACTTAAAAATGAAACTATTTCTCAATTTCCGAGCCATGATAGAAACCTGTCAAACTTTCTGATTTGAACAATTATTCCGTCACAAGCGCAATTCAAGGCGCGACTATTTATAACTCACCAACTCAAAACTCAAAAACGCAACTCAACTCAGTGTTATCCTGGACTAATGTGTGCGTACAGTGAATGAAATTAGCGACATTATTTTAACATGGAACGGCCTACGTAATATTCACCTATTAATTAATTATAATTACGTTTTTTGGGTAAACAATATTTTTCCATAAAGCCGGAGGGCTTTTCGCTTTTCTTTCACTTTATTGTATCCAAACCGCCCAAGAAGACGCTTCCCGTTAAGGATATTTAATTAGAATTCATCACTAATTTAAGGTGTCTTATGAATGCCAGCAACAGAAAAAAAAAGGCTTGCAAATGAAAAAGGGATCAAAGCACATTTTTTGCGCCTGTTTTAAAACAGTGAGAAAGTTGGCAACATTAATAAATGCAAAATAGAATTATCGCTGCTTGGAAAATAAAACGTAATTTTGCCTCTGGTAAAATAATTCTAATATATTACACGCATCATTCCGCCAGAGGTAATCACTTAAAAATTACGAGAAGCTTTTTAAATTACCCGAGGTTTATTGCAACATCACAGAACAGATTACCCTTTATAAGCCCGGATTTACGTGGGCAAAACTGCCTTTGCGTTTTTTCCCAACTTCGTCTCTGAGGTTTTTGTGCGAATGAAAATAGTTTTAGCTGGCGGTCTCCAGAAAAGCGCAGAATTTTTTAACGAAGCGGAAAATATGCCCTAACAGAACCAGGGCTTTTGGAACGACCGACTTGTAGGGATGTTCGGGGAAAATCGTTTCGTTTTACTCAGAATCAGTCAGACTTGCTTCTGAGCCAGATGAGCAACTGAAATGCTTTAAAAAAGCCGACCGAGAATTCCCTAAAATTTTTCAACCTAAAGACTTATTTTTTACATCTTTTTAATTGAATTATTCACGTTTTCAAGCTTTCGAGCATATTAAACAAATCCTGCTTTTTTCTTTGCAAGAAAAGCCAGCAGCTTTTCATTCAGTTTAGCCCATTCCTACCTGCTGCGGAACATTTTCAAAGCCCCAACTTAATTTTCCGGCATGTACGCGTCTCCTTTAATACCAGAAAGGTGAAATGACTTGCATTTCATTTCGTTTGTGGTGGAATTCTTCTTTTTCCTCATCATTTATTTATATTGCTAATAATAGCAAATATGCTGTCGTCCTTAGGGAAATTACAACTCTATTATGGTGTCGCTTTGCAGTTGAGGAAATTTGAAAAATAAGCTGCATGTGTGTTTTACAACACAGTTTTGTTAAATAAGAAAGAAAAAAGCCGCGTTTACCATAAAAGTGTAATATAATTAAATAAGTGTACCTATTCAAAAAATTAGAAAAGGAAATTAATAATTGGGCAATAAAGGAAAGGCTGGTAAGGGAATAATTCCAAAGAAGAAATGAGGATTCTACTAATTAAACGCTCAAAGAAAGCCTTTTAATATCAGTCCTATATTAAAACAAAAAAACACAATGTTTTTTATCACGTTCACGGAGAAAAAAGCCATCAATACACTGGGTGTTGCACAAAATTCTAGTTTTTTCCAAACAGTTTTTAAATAATATCGATAACTGAACAAATCTCGGTAGTTGGGTGTTTTTACTTAGATGTAAAGGGCATATGCCTTGAGCATACATTTTAGAGCAAAAATATCAATTGCTTTTTCATTTTTACATCCAAAAGGTCTTCGATTCAAACGTCGCTCCGATCAACCGTTTTCGAGACATTCTGGTTTAAAGTATGCTCCTTTAAAGTTTAAGGTATGTAAAATGCTCGATGCACCGACTATTTTAATTTTCAGTTAGGTAAAACTAATCTGAAAATAGAATCATTTTAATAAATTCTATACTGTTTTGTTGGCAGTTTCCTGAAATGCAATTTTTTTCTCGTCAGTGGCTTAATTTCCTGTGAGAAATTCTGCACAAAAGAGCTTTAACAAAAAAACTCAAAGCCGAAAAACCCAATCATACAAATGAACATACTACATACAAACCCCCTGGAACGGGAATTTGAATTGCAAATCTCTAGAGTTTCGCTCACACACACACCCAAACCAGAATGTCGGTTTTCTGATGATTTATATTCAATTTGGTAATTGCAAAGGCATCCATTTTTTCGAACCTATAAAGGGGATTGCATCTATTAATTTCGCAGAAAGAGTCCATTTAGGTAATCATCGAATTGTATGATAAATGTGGGCGTTCCGATGGAGATACCGTTGAATTATCGAAGTCCATACAGCGATGAAACTTCGGGGAAAGGATGATATTGATTGGGGGACGACCTAATGTAAGTGCAACAATGCATCAAATTGTTCAGGTAGGGCCAACATTTTATGATTTTTAAGGCTACATATTTCACTTTTGAACTTCACAATTAATTCTAAATGTCTTGAAATATTTAGTGATAGCACATTTGACATAAAGGAACCTAAAAGGGGGGAGTTAATTTCAAAATTATTAAAGAGAGCAAGACCGGTTGCACTAATAATAAATAAAAGAGGTTTGGATGTTGCATCAAAAGTTGCCTGTCTGGGCACACAATTGGCGTGTTCCATTTGAAGAAAAATACCTTTGTCGGACAATTCAAAGTTCTTCAGATCAGTTGTGTTCGCTCAATAGAGTTCGGTCCCGTGACAAATTCGACAATGGGGCTGAATTAATTATTTCCCATTGTGGCAGCGAGATCTTCATAATGAAATCTATTAAAATTACGGCGAATGCCTCGTATACAATTTCGGAAATCGGGGCCCCGTACAAATTCACCATGGCTAATTCTGATGGGTAATCTGGTAGCTATTAAAGCCCGATCGGCTGAAAGGTATACCAGTTTTTATTGATCGAACATCGTGGACCGTGAAAAATCGAAGATATTCACCTTTATTCGTTCCATTTTTCGGTCAGTGTTTATATAGGAAAGCGGCGTTTCTTCATGCAGGATATTTGCAGAGGTAACGCGATACACACGAATGCACTTTTCACCAACAAGCAACTTAACGAACCATAGGGGTGGCAAAGGAAAAACCTAATACTTCCGTCTTGCTGCCGTATCGTTTCCGTTTGAGGGCACCGCAGAACGGCCTGCGAATTTGCCCGGTTTCGATGCACTTTTTCGCCAGTTTTAATTAATGCCCAAAACTGAAAAATAATAACGCAAGCTGGCCATTCCTGAAGACTATTCATCTCAGCAAGCAGAAATTAATTACGCAAAAAATTCGAAGAAAGGAGCACTATCCAAGAATATAATTTTCTTTTTAACAAAAGATAATTAAAACTTATAATTAATGAAACTAGTGCCGAGTCATCGCGAACATTCCAGCTAAAACTGCAGAAAGAAACACAACGAGTGGAATGGAACTATGAAGATTCTTAGTTTATTTAAGTAGACTACGGCTACTTTTTATATTCCGCGATAAAACTGACGTGGTTTTCAACGCAAGTCGATGGAATGGAAATTTCTTGCCTTACGAAAACACATAGAGAGATGCATAAACTGCCGAATATACAAAAATCAAATTAACGCACTTAAACTGTGCAAGAAAATTAAATCACACAAATATACACAGCAAGATGGGCCCAGTTCAAATAAACCAACCATTCAAAGCTACAGCGAGGAATTTCATTCCCGACCAAAAGTAGATAAAAATGGTAGAAAATGCCGTAAAAAAACTAAGTTCAATACTTAAATCTTGCAAATAAGTTCACCTTCCAATTTGAACACAACAGAAATGATTTAAATTTGCTATAGAATTACCGTAATAACTTTCGTAAGAAGTCTCATAAAATATAATATTACTTTGTCGATTTTCCACAAAAAAAACTACAATATATAATTTCACCGATGGCCTTTCCGCAATAATAACCACGGTAGCCTGAAAATCACGCAAAAGATTGGTTTTACAAAACCGTCTGTCTCGACCGTATAATCAAGAAACTCAGATGTTCGTCCTTTTAAAAAATAATTGGATTGCGAAAGACGAACCTTTGGCCGTACGTGAACGGACAACCGATTCCAACATTATCCATGTACGCCAAAGACTAATTTAGAAGTTTGCCGAGAAACAATTTCTAATCAGTTAAGGAATGTTCCAGTTTTTATGGGGCTAAGCAAAAATACATGCTGACTGACTTCTACGTGTAGTGGCCAATTTAGTGGTAATATCACCAGCATCATGCACACGCACAACAGCTTCGCAAAGTTCAAAAATTAACTTGGAACTACTAGCTCGAATATAATCAAATTCACGCCACGCCTCAACTAGACCTATACTGGATCAACTTCTGATGTACTAAAAACGAGGTTTCAACTAGTTCCCAGAAGCAAGCTTCAGAAGGACATGAAGCAAAAACAAAAATGCACAAAAAGGTTCCAAATTTCTCAAATTATTTACAAAGGAACCCGCAACTCGAATTTAACATAGTTCACAATCCGAATACCACGAAGCTTCTTTTATGGATTGCTGATGTTTAGATTGCAATTCCTCAAGTTTTGATTTAAATACGAGGTTTAGAAATACAGGGAGCAAAAACTAAAACGGCTCAAAATGAATTAATTAAAGTATCAGTTACTCGAATTAAAAGAAATCCATACCTCAAATAGGCAGAAAACTCTTCTATAGAGCTTCAGTGTGCGCATTCGGATACCTCAAATGGTTACTCAAAAACGAGTCTTGAAATTGCGCAAAAGCGAAAAACATTATCAAATTTCGAAAATTATTGAAAAAGAAATCACCTACTCTATATTTTCAAAGCTTTGTAATCCAGTAAAAGTGAAATCTAATTAAACCATTTTCAAGTTCGTCGTTGACGGTTTGTTTGAAATCCACTCTTCATTTAGTTGAAACTTCCAAAGCTTCAACCAGAATCATCCTTGTTTAGCTTTGGTAAAGTTGTCATCGTTAGTCTAATTCATTTTCTTATATGATTTATTTTACTGCTTAATTTTACGTTCACATTTCCTTCGTCTACACACTGTTTAGTCGGTAACGAAGGAAAAGAGTAATTGGCGTATCGTATGCAGAGCATCCAGCCAGAATTAATTCAATGATGGTGTTTACCGTCCAAATCCAGTAGAGATCAATGTGGTGCAGCGGCCAAAACAAATAGTTGCGAATTTCTCATCTTGTTGTGTTATTTTCCGGTGGCGTGTCAGATTTATGGATGATGTAGAAACGATATTAGTCTGCAGGTGTTTGCGTTACGGTCAAATCAGGAGTCGGAAAGTAATACACTGGGGCAGACTTCGAAGAAGCGAGCGGTACGGGTGGGTGAAACGTCGTCAATTTTTCTTCAAACAATTAAAGGTTCAACTGGAAGTTGTTGAAATGTGCTTGAAGAAGTCACTGAGAGTACATGATTTTACTCAAAGGAGAAAATCCCGGATCGAAGTCACCTCTTCTCGTGGCCTCCAATTGATGAAGAGTTTGTACGTTAAAAAACCTTGGTTCTTCATCAGCTATTAAAAGAATGGCGATCACTGGAACCACACTGATTGCATTGATTGTCGACTTACAGCCACTTCTTAGGGTGTTTCATAAAACAACCAGAAACTAGGCTTTTTGACTACTGCAAAGGCGCCGCCACTGTCCGAGCATCTTAAAAGACGTTCAAACGATCCGTCGTCTTTCCTTCTGGTGCAGAGGGAAGGAATTCCCGAACTAATGGTGACAAACGACCCAAGTGTACCGTCCTCACTCGATTACGCGTCCCTCCATCTTTCGCATGGTTGTTGGACTCCATGACTGAGCTTAAATGACGTTTATTGCGCTTCTTTGGCCGAAACAATTAACTGTAGATTTCATTGGTAAATCAAAGTCGAGCAAATTGCAAGTGACTCATTAGACGTTAACAAGGACTCAAAGAATTACCACTCTGATGGACTTCTAGTTGAACTTCGTCTACACCATTTAAGTGCAAGAAGAACGGAAATTGTACGTATTTTTATGTGTTTCATGTTCAGCTTTACCAAGGATTTTTGCATGCACTTATTTTATTAAATTATTATTATATAAATTATTTACACAAAGGTTTCGATCGGTGGTCATGTAGTCATTCCGCAACTGTTAGTGCGTGCCAATAAAAAGGTGACATTCATTGAGAGTCGTTTTTTCTTAAACAGCTTCCTCAGATTACAATTCATTGCTTAATGGCAAGTTGCGTTGGGTATTTGTTTTGTTAAAGTTTCGCTCCACGAGGCAATCTTTCATTTGCCTAGCTCAGTTTCTTATTGGTAGCTCCTTATCTCCCAAGAAAGCAGCTAAACAAGAAATCCTGAACTTACACTGCTGTAAACTTCCTCTTTATGCCACTATCCCCCCTGGGCAAAATATCAGATCTGAATGACAATGACACTATCGTTATATCTGGTTATAAAATGTGCACTTTGCTTGTTTTCCCAACGCCATGTTTAGCCAGCTAATAAGCGTTCGTCGAGTAATAGGTATTTCCGTTCGAATCCTGATCGATTTCACGTTTTTTTCTTCTCTTAAGTTCAGTATTCTCGACTATATTAAAATTCCGCGCCACATCTTTGCTCGGTTTTATCCGGCCTTTATCCCCAACACGAGGTCTTTTTTGTGTCTATTTGGTTGAAACTTTATTTGAAAAGTCCGGGCTTAATCTCGATTATCAGAGCAAAACTCGAAGTTTTATTTTTGTTGAGGCGTTCCGCATTGAACAAATGTGCAAAGGAAATAGTTCACTAAAGACAATGACTCGGCAGAATGAACTTTCTATAATGTGCCAGTTTCCAGTTTTAAATCGATAGATTTATCCAAATGTCTACTTTTTTTTTCGTTTCTTCGATATTTTTTCGGAATTTCCCAAATTTTTCGTAAAGAAGCTGGCAAAAGTGCATTTATAAATTGTTTGGATCAATAAACAGGAAGAAATCGTCGGTTAAAGACCGTGAATGCTCAAAAATCGGTTAAAATATACAGAAAATATCGATTATTTCGGAACTAAATCTTCCAGTGTGTTTTGCAACTGGTTCGATGCATTTCTCGCTTCCTTGAGATCAGAATGATGAAGATTTGAAGGTATTTTGAGAAAAAAAAATATTTTCCAAAAAATCGACCACCCTTAGAAAATTTTCACTCAAGAAGCTCGCAAAGTACATTTAGACGTTGTTTGGGCCAATGATAAGGAAGAAATGGTCGCTTAAAGATCGTGGATGCCTAAAAAACGCAAAAAACGGACCGAAAATATCGATTATTTCGGAACCGAAACTTCTGGTGTGATTTTCAAATAGTTAGTTGCATTCCACGCTTCCTTGAGGTCAGAATTATGCGGATTTCGAGGCATTTTGGGATTTTTTTTCCAAATCCCAAAAATTGACTCCATCAGAAAATTTTCGGCAGAAAATTAAAATTTCGCATGCGTGTTTTTGGGGCTCAATCGATTCCTTTCACCTTAACAGGCTCACAAAAGTGCATTTCAATGCATAAAGTGGTTGGACCAATAATAAGGAAATTGTCGGTTAGAGATCGAGAATGCTCAACAAGTGCATAAAATTTACCGAAATTATCGATTATTTCGGAACTGAAACTTCTGCAGTGTTTTTCAACTATTTTCTTACATTATTCGCTTCTTTGAGATCCGAATGCTGCAGATTTCAAAGCATTTTGAGTATAAGTAGTAAGTTTTAATTTTTCAAAAAATTGACCTTACAATTAGAAAATTTTCAGGAAAAAATCAAAATTTCACAAAAAACGCAAAAAATTTACCGAAAATATCGATTATTTGGAACCGAAACTTCTGGCGTGTTTTTCAACTAGTTCGTTGAATTCCTGGCTTCCTTGAGATCAGAGTTGCGCAGATTTCAAAACATTTTGAGAACATTTTTAATTTTATAAAAAATCGACCCCCACCCTTAGGAAAATTTCGGCGAAAAATCGAAATTTTACATGCGTGTTTTTCGAGCTCAATCGACTCCTTTGGACTCGAGAACCTCACAAAAGTGTTTTATCAAAAGTGTTTGGGTCGATGATAAGGAATAAATCAAATGCTCAAAAAACGCCTAAAATGTATTAAAAATGTCGGTTATTTCGGAACTAAATCTTCTAGTGTGTTTTGCAACTGGTTCGATGCATTCCTCGCTTCCTTCAGATCACAATGATGGACATTCCAAGGCTTTTCGAGAAAAAAAGTATTTTTTCAACTGACAAAAGTGCATTTATAAATTTGGGTTATAAGTTTGGGTCAATGATAAGGAAGAAATCGTCGCTTAAAGATGGTGAATGCTCAAAAAACGCCTAAAATGTACAGAAAATGTCGATTATTTCGGAACTAAAACTTCAGATGTGTTTTGCAACTGGTTATATGCATTCCTCGCTTTATTGATATCACAACAATGTGGATTTCAAGGTGCTTAGAAATATTTCGGCAAAGCAATAAAAATTTGACATGCGTGGTTTTTGAGCTCATCGACTCCTTTTGACTTAAAAATCTGATACTCTGTTCTAGTTACTATCGGCGAATGTTGGCTTACATTCAACTTCAATTTATCTCAATTTCCTTTTCAACTCCTATAACGGATCTTTTGTTTATGGCAATGTGTAATGCACTCTCGTATATCAGAGCATGTACGCTGAATTGCACTTTCCGTAGGAAATTGAGGCGTGATAAGTGTTGCAGAAGCATGTGAATGGATTTTCAACGCTTTTGTTTCGCAAACCCAAGATTACGATAGTGCTAATACGCGCTACAACATATCTGAACCTGTAAAACAATCTTCAAGTTTACGGGGAGTTTAACAAAAATTATTCCCATCTGAAATGGAATATTTGTTGAAAAACCAATTTGAAACGTAGTAAGTGCGACACTGTGATACTTGCTTCAGATGACTATGCCTCAAACCACCATGTAAAATGAAAATAATTCCTGCTGTTTTATATGTGAAAGACATTAATAAGGGCGGAAAACAAAACCAGAGCGAATTTGCCAAAAAGAATGCTCAGCACTAATTTTTTTAGTTTGTTCAGAAGCGTCTATTTATTATTGTGGCATTGTCACTAATTTTGCCTCAAAAAATTATAGAAACGCCACTTTTTCCAGTGGCGAAGTACCAGAGGTTTGTTTAGGCATAGTTTTCAAAGAGGAAGAAGCCTAAGCAATAAAACACTTCAAATTTACAAATTTTTGTTTAGAAAACAAAATATTCCTGAAAGAAACGTTGCGGATGAATTTTAGGCAAAAGTCAGCAAAAAAGGTTATTTTTATGTACCTATACTATTTTCAGAAGTATGAAAAGTAAGAAAGCAGGTGTCTCGCCCTGTGTATCCATACTTGTCTGATTATTCAAATGCAAAACCTGAAATAGCGCCATACAAAAGACAATACATTTACATCAGTTTTAAAACGGGCTCAAATGGGGGCAGTTCGAGAAATAAAGATTCACAAATAAGTCAACAAAGTGAATACGATTTAAAAGCTACGAGCGTTCATTTCAAAACAGACAAAAACTAACACACAAAATAAAGAAAGAAATAAACAGTTGCCAAGGATCAATGCCAAAAAAATGCCCGAATTGAAAAAATCAATGTTGACTGTGTAATAATCGACATCAACTTTGAAATCGACCCCGGCCAGTCAACTGGTCATTCCCAATTCTTCCACAAGAACAAATCATCACCCCTTTAAAGGTATTTCGTCTTTCTTGGATCTGCTTCATAAGGAGGGGCCGAACGATGGTCGGCGAGCCCTCGAGAGCTTTCGGACCCGTTCGGGGCTCTAAAGCTCATGGAGCTTTTGACTGTTCGCGTGTATCATTCACTGCAGCACAAGAGGCGCTAGTTCAAATTTGTGCGCTCTTGTGTACGGTCGCTCGTCGTGAGATCGCATGTGCCACATTCGTCACTAGATCGGGCGTGAACAATTTATTTAAATTTCAAACGGAAAACTGTGCGTGTGTTTAGTGTCCGTGTCCAATGCATCACCGGAAGCACTTTTGCTCGTAGTGCCACAAACATTGCAAAAAACTGCGGAAAAATGATCATATCACTAGTGTTGTTCTTCGGCTGCTCGCTAATCAACTCTGGCCATGCCGGCAATGACATATCACCCACGGATTCGTCAAGTGGGCTCAGATACGAAGCACCAGATGATTGTCAGTGGTGGGTGCGAGATCCGTCTACAGCCAGTGGACAGGACGAGGTCGCACTCACCTGCAAACTCCGCACTATCAACAGTGAGTTCGACACGACCAACTTCAGCGTCATACCATCTGAGCACACAACTTCCTTGAGAATCGAGTGCAATTCGGACATAATGTCCCGTTCCAGTCTGGACGATCGCAGTTTCGTCCACTTGAACAAACTGCGAGCTTTGGAGCTGGAGCATTGCAAACTGGCAAGATGGCCAGCAGCCACCCTGTTCGGCCTAAGAGATCTGCGAAATCTCACTGTGCGAACACACAACACCGATTGGCCGGCAATGAATCTGGATTTTTCGCGCGATAGTTTCACCCCTGTCAGACAGCTGGAGCGTCTGGACGTGTCGTGCAACAACATTTGGTCCTTTCCAGAGAACATCTTCTGCCCACTCATCAACATGGTGTTTTTGAACGTGAGCGAAAATCGCTTGCAAGACGTGAGCGACTTGGGCTTCAGGGAAAAAGCCCCCGGTTTACCCCAGCCGTTGATCAGTGTGGCCGAAGACGAAGCTCATGTTCCAGAAAACACCAGGACATTGACGCATCCATGCAGTTTGGACATTCAGGTACTGGACACGTCTTTTAATCACTTTGTTCTCATTCCCGCCAACGGGTTTAGTGTGTTGCGTAGACTCAAGGAGTTTTACATTCATAACAATGAAATAAGCATGGTGGCCGACAAGGCTCTAAACGGGCTTAAGGCCCTGCAGATTTTTGATCTATCCAATAACAAAGTGGTCGCTTTGCCCAGCGAACTGTTCAAGGACTGTCGCGAGTCAATTAAGGAAATCTACTTGCAAAACAACTCAATCAGTGTGTTGGCCCCAGGGCTTTTCGCCAATCTCGATCAGCTACTGGCTCTGGATATATCGAAAAATCTCCTAACCAGCTCCTGGATAAACGCTGACACGTTCTCCGGCCTAATTCGACTAGTCCTGCTGAATCTATCATATAACCGAATCTCCAAATTGGATCCGTCATTCTTCCGCGATTTATACACCCTGCAAATTCTCAACTTGGAGCATAATTCACTGGAAACCATTCCCGCAGACACATTTGCCCCCATGAATAATTTGCACACATTGATAATTTCATATAACAGGATCAGCTACTTGGACGCGTACTCTCTTAATGGGCTCTACGTTCTGTCGCTGCTTGCCCTGGATAATAACGTACTCGAAGGCATTCACCCCGATTCATTCAGAAACTGCTCCAGTCTGCAGGACCTGAATTTAAATAGCAATCACCTGAAAGCGGTCCCGTTGGCCCTGAAAGACATGCGGCTCTTAAGAACAGTTGATTTGGGGGAAAATTTGATTACGTATCTCGACGAGCCGGGCTTTCGAGGCCTGGACAATTTGTACGGCCTGAGAATGCTCGGCAACAAAATACAAAACGTTAGCAAGCGCGCGTTCGCCGATTTGCCGGCTCTGCAGATTCTGAATTTGGCCAAAAACAAAATCGAGCGAGTCGAACAGGGCTCGTTTTCCAACAGCCCCAACTTGCAAGCCATTCGACTGGACTCCAATCAATTAATCGACGTCAGCGGATTATTTGCGGATATTCAAAGCCTGCTGTGGCTGAATGTGTCCGATAATCAACTGGAATGGTTCGATTACGCATTGATTCCGCAGAGCCTACAATGGCTCGATTTGCATAAAAACAACGTAAGAGAATTGCGCAATCGGTACAATCTCGATTACGAATTAAGATTGTCCCAATTGGACGCCAGCTTCAACAAAATATCGAAAATCAGCGCAAGCTCGATGCCCAGCAGCATCGAGCTGCTGTTTTTGAACGACAATCTAATCAGCACTGTGGAGCCGCATACTTTCATCAAAAAAACCAATTTAAGCAGAGTGGATCTGTATGCGAACCAGATTGGGAGCATGGACTTGAACACGCTCCTGCTCACACCTGTTGACCCGGAGAAACCTCTCCCAGAGTTCTACATTGGGGGCAATCCGTTCCAGTGCGATTGCACCATGGAATGGCTGCAGCGAATCAACAAACTGGACCATCTGCGCCAACACCCGCGAGTAATGGACTTGGAAAGTATCTACTGCAAACTGCTGTACAACAGGGAGAACAACTACATGCCCCTGATTGAGGTCGAGTCCTCGCAGTTTCTCTGCACATATAAAACACACTGTTTCGCTCTGTGCCACTGCTGCGACTTTGATGCCTGCGACTGCGAAATGACCTGCCCAACAAACTGCACTTGTTATCACGACCAACTGTGGAGCTCGAATGTAGTGGAATGTTCCAGTGCGGGCTACACTGAAATGCCAAACACCATCCCAATGGACGCAAGCGAGCTGTATTTGGACGGAAACAATTTCGGAGAACTCTCCAGCCACTCGTTCATTGGCCGCAAGAATTTGAGGGTTCTTTACGCGAATAACTCCAATATTGCAGCGATTTACAACCACACGTTTAGCGGACTTCGACGGTTGTCCATTTTGCATTTGGAGAACAATCGAATTAAGGAACTGCTCGGCTTTGAACTGGCCACTTTGGAGTCGCTTCGCGAGCTCTATTTGCAAGGGAACATGATTCATTTTATCGATAACAGGACTTTTCTCGAGTTGAAACACTTGGAAGTGCTGCGTTTGGATGAAAATCGGCTGTACTCGTTTGAGGTGTGGCAGCTTTCATTGAATCCTTATTTGGTGGAGATTGGGTTGGCTTATAATCACTGGTCTTGCGATTGCGGGTATGTTGGGCGGTTTAAGTCGTGGCTGAAGCAGAATTACGCCAAAGTGGTGGACGCCACCAGAATCACCTGCGTGGTCAACAACTCCACCAATCTTCTGGGGCCGAAAATGTCCGATTTCAATTCCTCCAAGTGTCTGCAGTTCTTTTCCGATGGAAATCACGCAATTGTCGAGCAGCAGGTCATGAACGATTATCTGCCGTTACTGTTGGGAACAATGTGCGTTTTTATCGCAAGCGTTGTGATCGTATGCGGCGCCTTTTACTACCGCAGAGAGCTAAGAGTATGGGTGTATTCGCGTTGCGGCCTGCGAATGTGCTACAAAACTACCGCGTTTGACGAACAGCAGGACAAAGAGCGTCTTTTTGACGCTTATGTTAGCTACAGTGTAAAAGATGAAGTGTTCGTTAGTCAGGCTTTGGCCCCCGGATTAGAAAGCGGCGATCCTTCCTACAGACTGTGTCTTCACTACAGGGACTTTAACGTGTCAGCCTATGTGGCTGACACGATAATTGAGGCAGTCGAATCCTCCAAGCGAACTATCATTGTGCTATCGAAGAACTTTCTTCATAACGAGTGGTGTCGATTCGAGTTTAAAAGCGCTTTGCACGAAGTGCTAAAAGATAGGCGCAAGCGGCTCATTTTCATCGTGACTGGGGAATTGCCTTCGCGGGATCTCGATCCCGATCTAAGGCTGTACCTCAAAACCAACACGGTGATCGAATGGGGCGACCGGCAGTTCTGGCAAAAGCTGCAATTTGCCATGCCAGACGTGCGGAAAAGCTGCATGCATCAAAGATCTTCTGTGAACATCTACGCCACAGCCACTCCTTCGCATCTAATGGACCGATCCAGAAGTCCAGTGTTTTCTCCACCGCCTCCTCCTGGAAAATTGCCGCCGTTCCTGCCGAACTCTTCAAGTTTGCCACGTGATTCCCGCACGATGCCACATCCTTTGTGGGCGTAGCGGTTCGCATTTAGCAGGTAAGAATTTATTTATTTTAATTGGAAATTAGTTTTTCTCTCTCGAGTTCAACGTAGTAGACTAACACTAATTTCAGTTGATTTATGGTCTTGTGGGACTTTAATTTAAAAGCGGTCAATTTGCGGCTCTTGATGTGAAACCCGAGTGGAACGATTCAGGCTGCTAGTACCAGTCAATTTTTATTTGCAAATGCCTTATTTTTCATACCGAATTTATTTACACACGCTGGTCCACCAATAAGGTACGACCGTCACCTTGTTTTTTTTTTCGAATTCCCAACTGTAATAATTGCTCTTGGATGAGAAGTCGGAGGGGACGATTCTGGCTGATGGAAATAGAAATAATGTTGCGATTTTCGACGGATCGAGGGTTCAGATAGATGAGATTTTTTTTGTTTCAACTTGATATAAATTTCCATGCAGGAACTTGTTATTTTGCTACCTGAAAAAACCACTTTGCAGACTCGTCTCATATATAAAAGTCATCTGCAATACATTTTTCATCAACCAGGAGCTCACTCTCCTATTTTCTCCTTGACGACACTTCTTTGTCCTCTTTTCTTACACACAAACTCTTAGGGAAGGCTAAATTGAACCGATACACCCTTTTTTTAGATCATCTAGCCGGCGGGAAGCAATTTTATGACCATTTTGAATCTGATATCGCTCCGGGTCATAAATTTGATTTTTATCTCTGAATAAAACGATTGGAATTATTTACTTGCTTTGGCTTCAAAGACTATTAGACGAATTTCAATTGTAAAACCATTAAGATATCAAGTCTTACTAAAGATCAAAACTCAATCGACATTTTTAGGTAATTTCGCCTTCTTTAATTCACTTTATCGTGTATTATTTCGCATTCTTACTATTTTATTCGTAGCTCATTACGCAAGTTAACCTAGTTTTGTTTGCTATAATTCCGAGTTAATTAATGTTTAGCTTGCTTAGCGAACTTCGAATTTGTTTTTCGGGTGGAATAATCACTTATTCTAATGATCTGGTAACGCTTAATTGCTTTTTCATTCATTCCTCAAGTAGTTATTGGTTTATTCGTGGCGATTGTTAAGAAACTTTTACAGGAAATGCCAGATATAATTGCTTTTGAAGTGCAACAGGAGCGATCTGATGAGTTAACAATTTTAGCCAATGTTTAGTTTCTTTTTCGAGTATTTCAGAAAAACATTGAAATGAGAACTTGAATGGGTCTTTTCGTCGCATAGTTTAAAAATTGGGTTTCAATTCAAAAGAAATTTTTGAGCACCTTTGTTTCTGTGTTCGATCAGAAGAAAATGTACCTAATGATGTGTTTTTGGCAAAACAAACTAATTTCACGAGTCTTTTCACTAAAAAGTCGAAATAATTTTTTTTTCAGCGCTGTGGGTAATTTCACTTGCCAGCGTTCCGGGCAAAATAATAAAAGATATTTTGAGTCTGACCTATACGTACTGAGGGCAAAAAGTCAATAATTTTTGCCCTCAAGCCAATTCCCCTTTCAAAAATCGGAATTTTCAAGATAAAGCGACCAGCAATTTGAAGTTTTCAGCATTAGCAGACTATCAGAAAACATACGTCACCCTTCCTTATTTTAATGATTTGATGGAAATGCATTTATGGCCCAGATTATCATTATAAGTAAAGCGTGTTCTGAAAGTTTCTGTATCGAGCGCATGCAGTAACTTACGCCTGTTAGCCAGACAGGAAAGCATTATCTCTCCAAGTTTCATTTTTAATTAAGAAAATAATTTAACAAATGAGCGAGACCTGAAGTGGCGGTGCGCGGCTCGACTAGAACGCCATCCACGATTTTAAATATAAATTATCTTATTAAGACACCGGGCAGAATGAAATCACGATCTTTAATAAATTGTCCCTAATAAATTTCCTTGAACTACCCCTCATTAAAAACGAAACTACCTGCTAACAAGCTGCTTCTTGAAAAATGCCAGCGCCTAGACGGGGAATTTCGATCGCTTTTTAAAACTGATAACATCTTATTTATTGCAGTCCGACCACCCTATCAGATTATGGGCTTCCGTGGAACCTTATGTGACATAATTACCACCTTTAAACCGAAACTCTAACTATTCACTTCCATATTTTGCTCGAGTGGAAAAGCGTCCATGTTTTCCTTGGGAGTTGCCGCGCTGTTCCTTTTCGAGTTATTGAGTTCCCTACATAATTCTCTCTTCCTGCAGTAAAAGGCGCGAAGCTACAGGACATTATTACGTCTGTCCGGGATAGAAACAACCCATAAAGCAGAGAAGAAAAGAAGCTAGTGGCTCGGTTGTTATATCGGCAAGGCATGTCAAACGCGGAAAGTTTTTGCACGACTTTCTTTTTAGCCCTTGTTATTCGGATTTTTGCTGATGGATTTTATCGTCTTTGTTCGTTTTATTTTTTCCATGTGCATCAAGAACAAATCATGTTTTGTACCGATTTATTTGCTAAGGTTAATGACTGGGTCTTAGAATCTTCTGAAGAAGTCAATTTATTGTACGTACATGGTCGTTTTTTTTATTCAGTTCAAGATCTTCTAGAGCAAATTTCGTTATTTCTACAACAGTTTTCCTTGCGCAAATAATCAATAGTTTTGGTGTTTCTCCCTTGACTTCAATAAATCTCCTCCCATACTCTCGACTCAGGCAGTATATTCGGATGGTGCAAATTCACCAAGACAATATAGGTTTCCGGAACGATTTCAAGGAAAGGGAGGGACGAATTCTTTGTTAAAAAGTCGACATGCCACTTGCGGGATGAAAAGGGATACAACGATGTGTATAAATCAAGATTTATTCGATCGAAGGGTCCATATATAAACTGGGGGCGATAGTTTTTGACGAGCATTACTGTTTTCCGGCTATTTACAATGTCACTTGGATGGGACAGACAGATTAAGGATTCTATTTGCCTGTTTTCAGGAAATTCAATTAAATTCGCAGCTTTTTGGCGAAACCATGTGAGGAGATGAGGCATTTAATGTGTTCTTGGGCAACAGCAACTAGGCAACATTGTCAAGCTTCTGTATAGGAAGTATTCTTCATTACCGTGATGTAAATTACTTGACACCTAAATCCACAAAGCTTGCACCTACAATTCAGCTGTAAGTGGCTAAGTTTATCTAGATCATATCAGAGGTAGAAGTGTAGAAGTTTAATGTTTCCGAGGTTAAAGCTAAAAAAAGTCGGGCAGTTATTTCTGTGATTCTTTCATTTTAATTTTTTAGCTGGCGAGACTTTCCAGCTTATAGTTTATCGTAGAAAAGGATTTCTGTCAGAGGTTTTGCTTGCATCTTCAGAGGTAGAAACACTAAGAAAAACTCTTTTCCACACCCCCAAAAACTTAGCGGTTTCAAGCGATTTTGATTCATTTTGTAGTTTCGGAATTCCATTAACTCTCACGCCAGTAAGTCTGAAGATTACTATAAACTCGCTCTTAATTTTATTTTATTTTATTTTATAACCGAAATTGTGGTTTGCAGGTTTTACTGCTTGTGCATGTCTCAGTAAGCTGTTACTGCGATTTTTATTACCTTGTGAACCAATAAAGTCGTCTACTATTTCCGTTTGAATGGATAACACTGGATTTAATATCAATCCTACCTGTATTTCAAATCAATCCACACTTACTAGAGAGAACCGTTACTCTAAGCTGGTTGCTACCCTTACACTATAGGGTGCGCAAATTTCAAGTTGCTACCAGCATTGGCGTGGAAGTTGGAAATGGTTTTAGGCGAGTGTGCAGTTTAGTGTGAATGTTTATTTTTGGCTCCCTATTTAATAAGTTGCCACACGCGGGGGATTGAAAGTTGGGAATTTTTAAATACGAGCGTGCAGTTTAGTGTGGATGTCCATTTTTTGCCCATCCTTTGCAGAGGTTTGCTGCTCGAGGCTTCCGCTATACGGTGAGCTAATTTCAAGTTGCCCTCGACTCTTGAGGAAAACTTGCAAATTTTTAAGCCAGAGCCTCCTGTGGAGTATAAATGTTCATTTTTGGCCCTAATGGTCATTTGTAGGGTTGGCTGACAATTGAATTCCATGGTATTCGATTGAAACTAGTAAAGTTTCAAGTATCTTCTGCGGGGTGAGCAAATTTCAATGTGCCGCCGTTCCTGGATTGGAAGTTAGGAATTTTCAAAGGTCTGACATCTTTGGAAATGTCGATTCTGTTAACAACGTTACCAAAGTTTACTTTGTTTCTTAACCTGTCTCAACTGTTTACAACGGGAAATGTAATTTTTGCCGAAAAAGTGTATTTTGTAACTTTTCCGTTCTGTAAATGTTTTTTTTATTATTCCCTGAATTGAGTCCGTTTTTTTCGAGACAATCGAACGATCGCTTTCATCTCAGGTCCATAATAGAGTCGAAAATGCGTGCAATTGTTTGCGTAAAAAGGCTGAATGTTTGAAACCGGAATTCAGTTTTACAATATAGATAATCCGTAAAAACAATTAGAGCTCAAAGACGGTTTTGGGCCCAATAGATTAGTTAGCAGGCATTTTTTTTAATTTTTAACAGTCGAAGACGTCGTTAGATAAAAGGCATGTCGTGATAAAATTTTAAAAAAATGCACAATGCCGAACTATTAAAGACAGACAAACATAGCGTATTCATTAAAATAATAACTTCCCGGAACAACTAACATTTATTACAACATCAAATAAAACATGACCATTCTTAAAAATGCGCTCAGTGGTAGGTGATTTTATGGCACTGTTTCGAAGCCAAGTATCCCTATGAGGTCAGTGTTTTTATGTCAAGCACAATACCGAAATAGAGATGCTTGCAGAGAAAACGTAATTTATTCCAAATACGACATGGAACAGATTTTGTTGGGTCATGATTTATGCCCATGTTAGATAACTATTTCCTGCCACTTTCTATCTTTTTATTTTTCGGTTAATTGCTATTTAATGTTCGGTTAAAGCTGGAAAAACTGCGCGCAACCCAAAATATACATTTATTCTAAACAAGACTAGATAGAGCACGTGTCAGAAGAATGGGAATGCCTAGAACAGCTCGATTTTATTATTCATGTGATGTCAGTTTCCTTTTCTCGGCCATTTACTTTACAAGCTGGAAATACCACAGACATTTCGTATTCCAAAGGAAAGCAGAAAATTATTATATACAAAGTTCTGGAAAAATTGAAATTCAAATTGCATGCCAGTGGACCCCAGTTTCAATTTGATTGTTTAGCCTGAACGCCGACAGTTGGAACCCAATCAGGCCCAATAAAGAGGGACCTTTTAATTTATTTACGGTATTTTTTTGACTATAGTTTCCACCCTTCCAGCCCCTGGCATTGTCCAAACCTCCCCGCACAATAGCGGATGATAATCCATTTATATGAAACAGCGATTGTTGGAATAACCATGTTGCCAAACACCTAAAATCGCAGTTAGGCAGCTGACGTATAAAGTACACATTATGTGTACAAAACCTCTCTTCGTTTTAGGTCTCGGCTTCATGGGGGTGTTTATGTTCAGGCTTAAAACAGGGGCGTACATTGGGCCAACGTATATTTAGCCATCCAACAGCTTAACGTTGCTAATTGAATTTGTACTGAAAAGTTTACTTTTTTGGAGCTAAGTGGATTATTTATTTTTTACATTACTTGGATGCTTATTTGAAGCTTATTTACGTTCAATAATAATGCCTTCCGTTCGAAGGGATGGAAAATTCTAAGTCCTCCTCTCGCTAATTTAATTTATCTAAATTTTATAAATCATTCGCTCAGCTCATTCGTGTGGGAAAATGGTATCAATTTTTCATTTTTTGCAGAAAGCTTTGGCGATAGCGAACGGTTTTATGAGGCTCATCAATATCAGCGTTTTATCAAGACTTTTCGCTTTTCAAGGCTCCTTTTCGGAGAAAACAACTTATTGCCCAAAGTTTCCACCGATCATTAACTTTCGCAGCTAATTTATACAGATTTAAATTTCATTCTCTGTGTTGAAGACTCCAAGAATATCGACAATTTTTTCCCATTAATTCCTTCTGTTCATTATAGAATTTAAAAATGTTAACAAAGAAAGACCTGGATCTTATGTTAGTCAAAATTTTGTCTCTTCGCTGATACTAAAAAAATCTTAATGTCCTATAATTTGATGATTTCTTATTTGCTCGAATTGCAGCAATCGTGTTCCTGCTCTTAGCAAAGCTTGAATGTTTTTTTGTCCTCGAGCACCCACTAAAAGATTTTTTTATTTCATAATCGTGCAGCTTCGTTTGGTATTGGTGCAACCTCCAGGCTTATACGAAACAAACATTGTTCATTTTTTAATTTGAATTTATATGTATTTTTCTTAGACATTAAGCACATTTATAAAATGAGAAACTAAACATTGAACAAACGCTTTTACTTATAATTTCAATCACTCACGTTCACTTAGAAAAAATCAGAAATATCGTACTTTTCTGAAGAATTTGATCGATATGATCACTAAAACTTTTGGTATCTTGCTTAGATTCTTTCCTAATTTTAGTTAATTAATCCTGCACAAAGACTGCCACTTTCAAATGACTTCCAGGCCAAAAATCGTGGTCAAAACAATTTTTTGCTTCAAGCACTGATTATAAAATTCCGAAATTATTCTATACATACTTTAATAGAAGAAAATCGGCTCTATAATTACAATGTTTACTTAGGAATTTGTCAATCAAGCCTCCAAAGGTACAAAGCGAGACGATTCCATCTCATCTCGTTTAATGCGATTAAATAACGAAAAAATATTACACGAAGTGTAATATTTCATCGTTTTCGCGTGTGAACTGAATAGTAAAAGTGGCAAGTTTTCCCACTACATCCACAATTTTCAAACTTTCTAGGGTCGCACTGGATACACCAGCAAAGCCTAATTCGCAAAAAAAAACAGTTCTGAAAACAACTCAAAAGTGAAACATTGACGGACATTTTCCCAAGAAATCCACAATTCATCTGAAAATCTTGATTATTCAGCAACCATTTCTAACTGCTTACATTTGGCTTTTGATAAATGGAAAGAAAATGCGCATAAAATTGGATTGAAATTTTGGAAAATCAGACCATAAAACTAACCAAAGTTACAAAACTACGCCCAATTATTGAAGGGAAGAAGAAAAATTTAAGGTGAAAATAAGAGAATAAATATAAATGGTACAATTTTAAGTCGACAATTTCTTCGACACTTTAACAAAACTAGTTTGTCTCTTATTTGATTTTTTAGTCTTTTTCTTTTGAATTTAATCAAAAGGTTTTTCAGCTGCTTCTCGACGCCTTCATTTTTTTCTCCTCGTTTCTTGTAAAAGCGAGAAAATGATGTCGGCTGTGGTGCCTTACAAAAAAATCCTCTAGGGAATATTTGTGTGGAATTCGATTGAAATGCTACGAAAATTCATAAATTAAGCTGAATGCAAACTGTAAAGTGACCGATTAAGAAAACTAAGAAGAAATTTGCAACTTCTGAACTCCTGAGCTTTTTGAACAACTCAACTGAAGAACACAAGAAAAGAACGTCAAGGGCATTTAAAATAGCCAACAACTTTAAATGTGCTCATTTTTCACTCCAATTTGTCGTTTATGCCTGAAAGATCTTATTGTTTTTAGGATTATTTTAGTATTCTGTTCGCTCAACTCCGGTTTGCAAGCAATTTTGCCCTGGCGCTCTTAAGTGCTAATCTTATCGAGTTTAACATTCTAGGTACTCCAAACGTTAATTATGAAAACCCTGACTTTTCGCTTGTATTTTCGTAACTTCATCCGTTTAGAAGATCGGGCGCACTGAACACAAAGACCAACACAATGTCCCGTTTTAGATACGTTTGATTTTTCTCATCTACCCTGTGAAATTTGAAGGAAATTGCCAAATGAAATGACTCGCTTCAAGATAGGAAAACTTGATTTGAATAGAAAGTTAGTTTGGGTCAGAATGATTTAGCATTGAACATTGTGGTTTTGTTCACGTCATATAAACGACGCATGTTTTGACCCCAGCAATGGCCAATTATATAAACAAAGCTTAATAAATCGCTGTTTAATGGCCCATTTGCTCTTCGTATTGCCCTAAGTGGCTTTTCAATACTTTTATTTGCCGTTACGGCCAAGCATGTTGCTCATATTTAAGCAGTTTTGGTGCGTAAAAGAAGTCGGGAAAATACGTTGTTGAGATGCATGTAACGTACGCTACTGGCTGAAGGACATTACAATGGAAAACACTGAACATTTCACATTAATTTTCCTTTTCTTTTCATTTATGCCTTCTACAAACAATTCTCAGCCGCTCTTTATTCTGCTGATTCTATTTCCAACTACGCAGGCCCCTCTATGTGTTGATGCAATTAACTGGTACTTCTATCATGCTGGATGTGTGCGCAAAATGAAGCTTTATCATCGGTTTCAAAACTCTGCCTGGAAGCACCAGAAACAGGGGTGTTGAAATGGAGCCAAGAAAACGTTTGAACACTCACTAAAGGTTACAAACACCAAGGTGTTATTTATAATACGGTCAATCAGTTGACCTGATGTATTACGCAATTAAATCGCCTTCAAGCCTTAAATGTTTCGAGTGTCTGGCCGATAGAAAATAAGACGATTAGTCACAAATGTTCTGATTCCTCGAATGTAATTACTTCGCAATCAGACGTGTCTCACTCATCACAGGGCCCCATATTTATTCTCGAAACCCACATTAACATTCCAAACAACGTGTATAATCCTAAATTAAAACCCTGTGGAAAATGATAGTGCCGGGGTCTAAATAACGTGAACATATCCGTAGAAGAATATTTCTCTAAGCTCAGACACTGGCATTTTCAACGATCCCTTTACTTAATGACATGGTAAATAGTTCGGACGCATTCTGAGAACGGGAGTCTTCGAAGAAAACGGACATTTTCGTGCTTGAACTTGACGTATAATTAGATTTTCCTTTTGTTAAATATGACGGAACATTAAATATTTCGTCCCGTGCACGTTTATTTAGGAAAGCCGGTTTATAGCAAATTAACCAGACCAGACGGTCGCCGTTGAAGGTCCAGAAAAATTGGGAGTTAATACGTTTGATTATACTTACAATATAAATATGTATTTCATCCTCAAGCAAATGTTCAGATCTAGCAGTCCTGGTTTCATAACACTCAGATTTTGATGCAAACTTTTGTTGTTTAGTTTTTGCTCTTCCTTTTCATTATCCCTTATTTAATTGTGTTCGAGACTGCGTTCTTGTAAAATAGAAACACAGTTTTCTTCAGAAATTTTCCGGATTCTCACATGGAAGTTACATAGACAAATCAAGATTTATTGCATTTAGATTTGAACAAAAGCTCCCTGAAATCAAACACTTGCTACCTGCCACCAAAACATAAAAGAAGTGAAATTTTCGTGTCCTTTGGTGCGCCATTAACTACCTAAAATCCGAAACTTTGAAAAGGCACATTCAAATTTAAAGGGTTGAAACGCATTTTAGAAAGACAACGCCACAAAAGGGTTACAAAAGAGGGAACAAAGAAGCCGAATGCACCAGTAATAAATTTCAATTTGACACGGATGCAACAGAAAGTGAAAGTCAGGTAAAATAACCCGAAGATGACAAATCAGGGAACATTTTTAGAACAGAAAGTGCAGTATGAGGAAACATTTACGACCCCAAAACAATCAAAGAGAAAAGGAAAAGAAAGTTTAAAATAACACGAAAATATTGAAACGATGGCCAGATCTAAAGAAAAGTTAACAGAGCGACAAGGAGTTCCAAGCCAGGAAAATTAAGCATGATAAATAAAAAAGAGTTGACTAAATCCAATAAAATACAAACTACTTTGCAACGAAAAACGAGTTTTTCAGTACCTTCAGAGAAATAATTGTTTAGGTTCTTCTATTGAGTACTCATTTAGCTGCACCTAAAATTTACCTCGTTAAAAATAACCCTAATAGATTCGAATCTGAAAAGCACCAGGAAACCGGAAGTAAGGAAAACCATTTCACACAATTTTAAACAAAAGTGCATCGAAGAGAAGCTCGCAGGAAATGGCAAATAAGGAGTTCTTCCAAAAATAAATCAAGAAATCTTCAATTCTCGTAGTAAATTATTCGTTAGTAAAAAATAATAATAATGGAGGATGGTCAGCAAAAAGGAGTTGAATAGAGCAAAATAACTACTTTTCAACGAAAATCTGTAAGAATTGTTTATACTCAGCTTTTCACTTTTTACTTGGTTCCACAAATTTAAAAATCACCACAGTACCAACAGACAATGAAACAAAAATGAAAGCAGCAATTATAAACAAGAGAAAAATGTAAGTGAAAAGATTTAAATAAAAGCAATGGCAATCAGCGATTTGTTATCAAGAAAATATAATAAGGGGGGATAATGAATAGAACTTGCATAGCTTTGCATAGAACCTAACCTTTCTAACGAAAAACTGTTAAGTATTTCCAGCAGATAATTGTTGAGACCCGTTTTCTGAGCTCTTTAATTTTAAGCCCAAAAAGATGAATCAAGAAAGATTTAAGACAATTGGAATCCAAAAAAAATTCGAATGGAAGAGGAGGAATAAAATAGAGTGAAATAGAGCCAATAAATCAGAAACGAATCGGTTTATGCAAACAGTTTTAATAATTTCTCATTTATGACGAAAAAACTGACTATTTCTTGCCATTGATTGAAGGGGAATGGGTGAAAATGCCAGCACATGAATGATGTTGAAAACGCGCCAAGAAAATATAATATTAATTACTCTATTGGAGTTAAACTTAATAGTCCAAATTACTGCCTTTTTGCATAAATTTATTAAAAAAAAATACTTCAGGATTTCATCACTTATTCTAACGATACGTGTTATAAAGACATACATACATAAAGGAAACTTGTGTTTAAAATAAAGATGGCCATTGAAACATGACTTCCAACCACCGGGTCGATCCACATCGTCTAAATCAAAGTATATTTCGTGAATAATTGAGTGTCAAAGAAATCAAACTCGATACCGAAAAAAGCGGGTTTCTAAAAGAAAACACTCAAAATAAACGCCGAACGTAACGACGAAACCATTTCTCTTATTTAATGTTGCTTCTGGCCGGGATTTTTTGTGGAATTTGGGTTATCGAACGAGACGGCTTAGCAAACCTCGAGCCTACAAAAAACGAGGATCGGTTTTGGGCTAAGGGTCCGTGCCCTTGCCGAATCCGAAAGTAATTTCTGTGTTATATTAAGAGCGAAGGGAACATTGTGCGTGCTTCTTCCAGACGATGTCAATCGTGTATATGTTGGGGCTTAAAACATTCAAAATATCGACATCTCTGGATCTCATAATGCCTCAACGAAGCATCTTGCATGAAAAATCTACTAACACTACTAATCTTCGTCTGTAGACTGTCGATTAACTGCCAAAATAATTTCCAGAAATTCATTTGAGATGATGACGAACACTGTGGAATCGAAGACTCCGAGTGAAGCTGCTGTTAATTGGGAAGACTTTTGCTAAGTGAGCCAGAGAAATGCTTTTGTGAATTAGTTTAAATTTTAACTGTGATAAAAATAATCTCCTATTTATTATTCCGTATTTATTTAAGACTGTACTCAATGTTATAGATTTAGGCTTCAAGTACTACCTCAAAGACATTATTGCTCGCAGTTGACTAATTGGAACAATGAAGTTTTTTGTAGCCTTTCATTATTTCCTATAGATCGAAATATGTAATTACGTGAAATTTGTTAAATTCGATGAATTATATTGAGAGTGTGTGATGCATGCAGATTCTAAAAAAGTGTAAATATTGCATTCAATAGCGATTTCGAATAAATTTATTCGAATTTATACGTGCTGGCCAACGATGAATTGTATAAGGCTTTTAGGATAAATATTAATTTATTATTTCCATTATCCGAAAAGAAAAATAACCAGATATGTTTGTAAAAATGTATATAGACCTTAATTAATCACACTAATATTTGCGACAACTGTGATAAAATCTACTAAATATGCTAATTATAATTTTTTAATGTCTTTTCCGTTACACCTGGTGTGTTAAGGCACAAGTTTAATAAACGAATATTCGTTTTTGATCTAAACCCTGAGTTTTATTTTGAAAGTCTTTGGTTCATTAATTTCGGACTACAACTAATTTGTGTAAGTATTCAAGCTTTGATTCCTCAATAAAAATCAAAAACTTACAATTCATGATTGACGTAAAAGAATATGCAAGAGGGACAAGGCTGGGGTACAAGCGCGTGCAAAGGACAGAGAAGTGACACCTTTGAAGGCAGGGCTAGCATTAACAACGAAGAGCTGATTGGCTGGTAACTCAACCTACATCTGTTTGGTCTCTTCTTTTTCTTACGCAGCTATTTATCTTTCACACATATGACCTCTTTGTTTCACACATATGACCTCTGCATTTAGTAGTTCTTTCTTCTAGAATGCCCATACTCAAGCACTTAGAATAATGTCATCACAGACCTAAACATTTCTTGCCAATAAAATAATTTGAAACAATACCCTGGCGGCTTTAGCTACACTTGAGTACTTCAATTATTGTTTAAATACTTCCCATATAAACACAACTGGAAAAGTATGCAACTCGAGTACATTTCTAAACAGCATAATAGAATATATTGCAGCATTCAAAGGAGAATGGCTCTAAAAGCCATTAAGAAAAGCATTGCTTCCGGAACTTTATTAATTCAAAATACTATTTTCATGTAGAGAAAATTCAATTAATTTAAACGACTTACTCTATAGAAAGGAACTAAACTGCCCAACTTTCCTGCGACTAATTAAGTTTAGAAATATTGTGCACTGCAAAGCGCTTCCGGAAGAGAACTTTGCCCTCCCAGGTTGGAGATCTGTATTATGGACATTATAGTTGGGAGAAGAAATAATATTCAAAGTATATGCAGCAAGGATTGCTCAAAATGTATCAACTGTCTATTTCCTTATTTAACGAAGTAAAGCCATTCGAATTTATAAAGCAGTTGATTAATCGATGAAAAAAAATTGTTTTGAAATGCTTGTAATAATTAATGACTTTCTTCTAGAGCCACTTTACACGAAACAACAGAATTTCTCGGAATAATCACAGAGAGAAAATTGATAAATTTTAGACACAAAACGCGGAAAAACGTATCAACTTTTCCATTTGATTCTGAGGACAAAATAGAGGAAAAACACAGAAGATTGGCGAGCTTCAAAGAGAATAATTCTCCAAATTGCAGATGAAGATGAAGTTAAGCCGAAACCTGCAAATTTGGTTCGATTAGAGCCGGTGCTTCTTCAGAGCGGTTTTTGCCTTTTCCAGCCGGCTGGAAAGAAGAACCATTTGAGGCCTACGAATACGAATATCAGGAAGGAAGATTCAGCTGATTTGGGTGATGAATCTCGTTAAATTAGAGTTAGAGTTAGTCGTTCCTTTAGCAACAATTGTTAAACTTAGCAAAGTTTTCACCCGATGTATCATTTCTTCGTCACGTTCTTCTGAAGATTGCCTCTAAAAAACCATTCGAGATTTCTAAATGAGGATATCAGGAATCGAAAGAGCTTCAGTTTAATTGCAGCCTGAAGGCGGTTTCACTTTACTGACTGGTGTTCTGGCGATTAATTTTTGGAACCTGGAAATTAAGCCCGCGATTTTTGGTTCTTGTATCATTCTCGTCTAATGCGTGTTTCTGAAGAATTATTTTCCAGTTCCCAATGAAGGCCTCAGGAGTCTATGGAGGATTTCCCCTTTTACTTTTAGCGCAAATTTGGTTCAATCTGAGTAAAGAAATTTTTCATAATTCATTTGAAAGTCTTTACGCAGTTTTTTGTCTTTGCACTTTGCTCTTCTGAAGCTTGTTTCTAAAGATCCACTTGATACTTCCCAGTCGGGGCATCAATAGTTGAAAGGGAAAGCCTCACTTTAACTGATCGGCTGACTTTGGTTCTATTAATGCTCGTTAATTGGCTCATTCAGAATTAATTTTTGAAATTGGGATTTTTTGGAGCGATTTTTCGTTTTTGCATCATGCTCTTCTAATGCTCGTCTCTAAAGAACCAGTTTAGACTGCCAAATACGGAAGTCAGAAATCGATAGACGAGGTCCTAGTTAAAGTGTGGTGTAAATTTGCTTCGGTTCGAGCTAGTGGTTCCTTGATAACTGATTTTTGAAGTGTCGAAAGTTTTTTCCACGATTCTGGTTTTTGTATCATGCTTCTCTAATGCTCGTCTCAAAAGTAGCATTTAGGGCTGTCAAATGTAGGCCTCATCAGTCGATAGACGAAGCTTCAATTTAGCTGAAGTGAAAATTTCGAGCCAGTGGTTTCTTCGTAGTTAATTTTTGAAGCCTGGAAATTTTTGCGCGATTTGTTCTATTTGTGTTATACTCGTTTAAGTCTCCTATCTAAAGAACCTTGTGAGTCTTCCAAATGCGGGAATAAGGAGTCGACGGAGAAAACTTCTGGTTACTAGACTTCTAAATTTGGTTTGTTTCTAGCGGGTGGTTTTTTCATAATCATTTCTTAAACTTTGAAAAGTTTTTTGGCGGTTTCAACTTTTTTTAAGCAGGCGCGCCTCTGAAACACGATTTGTGGCATAGTGCCAAAACAGTGCCAACTTGCCATCCTCAAGCTGTGTATAGTGTAACGTTTAATCCATGAAACATCAATTACCTAATAGAAATATGTATAGCACATTATTCCGCACAAACCGAATGGAGATGCTTTTCCCCAAACGCGACAAACTAATTAGGTGATTGATTTAGTTTATTGTGTCATTTTGCATCGATGCGTTTTCAATACATCGATAGAGAGAACCACTAATTTCCAATTTATTGTGTAATTTCCATCTGTATGATCTTTGATTTGGATTTGTACGTTTGCATAATCGTTTTTCAGCAGAAAATTTTGGTCAAATTATCAACTCAACATGCATTCAAAATTGGCCGTTTATGGCTATAAGCTCCACTTTTGAGAAAAGTAAACTGGCTCTTTTTAGTTGTTCCTTTGTTAATTAACCGGGCACAACTGAAAGTTTGCCGAAAATTCCAGTTTTCATTACGGACTTTAAAGGCGTCTCAGTGCCTTTCATAATGATTTGTTATGATGAAATATTCCCTGACGTTTGACTGTGAATATTTTCTCACTCAGCGAGCCGATTCGAATAATTTTTCGATCGAATCTCAGCTCCATTCTTGAACAAAATTCACGTTATAAGATGGCAGCATTTAAACACCCTCTCATTATTTATTTCATAACTCAAATTTTGTTCAAGAATAGAGCTTTGATTCGATCAAAAAATATTCCAATTGGATCACCGACTGACAATTTTTTACAGTCAAAGTTAGTCAATTTCTGTGTTTAATGAACTTCATTGAGCGTGGACAAACATAAACAGTAATCTGCTTTTTTTAGAAATAGTAAACGTAATAAATCATGTTCAAGGCACAATTATTTTCCACTTATCTCTCGTTATTCACTATTGAAGCAGGCATGTTTACCCGGTCTAACTAAGCGCGTCCACTTCAGTTGGAAAAATTTCCGATCGTATTTGCTTTGGTACTTTAAAGGGCTCGCCTGAGCATTCACCAACTGGAAATATGTCAACCGATATTCCTCAAGTCCGTATATGGTAGTCGGAGGGTGCAGTCTTGAATTGCTCCATTCTCTCGCTTTAACCATCGTCAATTATTTGACAAAGAAGTGGGACGGAAGATGTGATTATGCGAGGCTTCTTTCAAGTCTAGTTTGCTTTTTGAAAGTTTACACAAAAGGGACGATCGTATGGTCGTGCTATTGAAAACGGTAGTCAGTCGTTCAAAGGGACAATGCTGCTTGGCGACATTGAAATTTAAAACGATCTAGAACTTGGGTAGCTTCCACCGGTGACATTTCTATCGGCTGGGAATCGACTGAATAAAACCCGCAAACAATGCAAAAAAATAATTCCATATAAAATTTTTTGTCTACACACGATTCAGCTGCAGAAAATCATCGGGGAGATTTCATTAAAATGTCTGGTCGTTTTACAACTAACCTCGTTTGCGAATAGATTACTTTGGTCAGTCAATAATCCAGTTTACGGAACCGAATCTAGCTCTAACTGAATTTCCGAGTAAAAGCGAATTTTTCGAGAACCAAAATTGTAGGATCGATGTTTGTGGTGTCGGCGACACGCGGTCTGTTTCCGTTTCCGGTCGAGGAAGAATGACGACGGCTCCGGCCAGACTATGTGGTTTAATCGAGATCTATGGACAGTTTGCACAAGAATGTCGGACGAGGTTTAATTGAAAAGGGTCCACTGATATTTTCACAGATTTGTTTCAATAGGTGTAAGTCCACTCTAAGCAGCTGAAGTGTTTAAACAGAACTTTAGAATTTCACTAGCAAAACCAGCATTACGAACTTCGTTTGCAGAACCACATTGGATTATTCAGAATTTGTTGTCGATGTTTTCATGAAAAGTTGAATATATTTACTAAAGACGATGGAAACATCTGAAAAATTATTCTCCTTTGCAGCGCCACAACATTAATAAAATATTCATAAATTTCCGGAAAATTCAGATTTCCCTTTTCCAACTTTTTAATGGAAAACGTGCCTGCTCTTTCAGCTTCCAATCCATGGAAAATAAAGGTGAAAGCTTTAAAAATTCTATAAGTATAGTTTTTCAAACAGTCGCAGTTTCAGTTCGGTAAAAATTGTCTACCAAAGGCAAAAAGTTTGATAATAAAATGCGTATTCCTTTGCATTAATTTTTAAAATACAGGGTGTCCCGTAAGCTAATGATCAAAAGGGTACTGCGATATTCTTTAGACCAAAAGAAGACGATCTGACCTAACTTTTATTAACAAAAAATGTCTGGCTCTTGTGCTATGGTGGTAAAGGTTCTTCAAAAAAATTATCTTTTTTGAAATATCGGGATAATGGAACGATGTGTTTTAGTGAAACTCGCTGTGAATTTGTTCTTATGTAAGGCTCATATTTTGATGAAAAAATCGAGTTCAGCCGTTTTACACAAGTGATGAACTACAAAAACTACCAGAACTTTTTCGTTGGAAAATGAAATCAACTCATTTTTTTTAGGTTGATGCACTAATCATTTCTTCACAATTTTGTGCTCTTTATAAAATGTTGTAGCATTGATAGTTTTTGCGAAAAAAAATATTTCTGTTTCCTTGTCACTTAACAATGTTAGCCATTAACTGCAAATATCGTGGTACGAGGCATAAAATCATTGTCAGTCAATCTCACCAATTCGTTTCGAATGACCTTTTCTAATGAAGAAGTGACCGACATGGTCAAAGTATTAGGGTTTTGCAAAGACAATTTGCGTGAAAGCGTACGCGTTTACGCGGCGTATATTTGCAGTAAATGTCTAGCCTTGCTAAGTGACTAGAAAACAGACATATTTTTTTACGCAAAAAATATGAATACTACAAGATTTTACAAAGAACACAAAATTGTGAACAAATGATTAGTGCATCAACCTAAAAAATGAGTTGATTTCATCCTCCAACTAAAAAGTTCTGGTAGTTTTTGTACCACGACACTCAAGAATTCACCACTTCACCACACTCAAGTCCAAACCGGCTGAACTCGATTGTTTCATCAAAATATGAGTCTTACATAAGAACAAATTCACAGCGAGTGTCACTAAAATACATGGTACCATTCTCCCGATATTTCAAAAAAGATAATTTTTTTGAAGAACTTTGACCATCAATAGCACAAGAGCCAGACATTTTTTGTTAATAGAAGTTACGTCATATCGTCTTCTTTTGGTCCATTGAATATCGTAGTACCCTTTTGATCATGAGCTTACGGGACATCCTGTATATTGGAGACTAAACCGACATTTATACAATTTTTGTAAATGTGCAAATCTAAATGTTCGTTTTTTGTAGTGTCAATTGTGTTCGACTCTCGAAGGTATTGAAACTGTGCCTCTTTAACGGAAACAGTGGATGGGTTTACCATTTTTTTTCTTAAACTTGTATGTTTTTCTTTGCCTAATTAATACACAATTTTTCGCTTACATTTCGAAGTAAACAGTTTTCCCTGCAGTGTTTTGCAAAAAATAACCTACAATTTACCACGGGAAATGACACGTACAAAAAAGTTATTGATTTTTCAAAAGTTCAGATATTAGGAGGGTAGTGGACGCTACATCCCTCAAAGTCGTTCGGTGATTCTCATTTTTCTTGGCTCTCACACCCTTTCATCCCTAATAGAGAATTGGACGAGTCCCGAAAACGATTAATTTAATTAGAAAAATTATTTGTTTGGTCGCGCGTATTTGAATTTTTGCAACGATCTAATTTGCAAATGAATTGGCGATGAAAAGTTTTACAGCAGAATTACACTTCACTTCACTTAGAGCCTTTCCACATTAATCTGGATCACAATCACTTCTCAAGCGCGTAATATTAGTTATAATTAATATAAATTACAACTTCATGTGCGGAAAATTATCTGGCTCTGAATGTTATGTGAAATAGCCAGCCAGCCAGTCGTAAAGTCGAATCTATGAATTTGCCAGATTGTGTCCCGATGCTATTAAAAACCATACAAAAAGTGGACATTCTAGACAATCTGGATATGATCAAATGGAAATTGCTGGCATACTGTGGAGCTTTTTGCCAGAACCCGATTTACAGCCAGAAGATAAAAGGGTCAATTTGAGGACGAGGATGCTGATAAGCGCGTAACAGAGAGTAATTTTTGCGGATTGTTATTGTGCTTTTATCTGTTTGGCATTTCTTATTGGAAAAAATACTCAAATACACATGAAGCAAAGAACTTCTGCCTGAAAATCCTGTACCCGTAAAGCCTCCCCTCGCAATTGTTAGGCAATTAATACTCTCCTAAACAACGTCTCACTCAATTACAAACCTCTTTCAAACCAGTTTCGTACTTAACATTATAATTTGCTCCACAATGAACCGATTTTCGTTCCAGCTGATGGAAAACTTCTGAATTTCAAGCAAAACAGGTAGTTCTTTCACATATTAGCGGCACAATGGGCGACCGCAAAACCTTTGAATGCAAAACCGTCCTTGCGATATCAAAGACACTATTTCTAGGGATACTTATTCGGGCTTTGTGCAATGTTTTGCTCGAGTTCGCTCGACTGAACATTTGCAAATTGTGTGATTGTTTGCCATAGTCAACATAAAGGACAAAACTTTTTCAGGACCGCACTCCTGTATTTATATTAATACGTTAACTGGATATATTATGGGCTTTTTATGTAAAATGGTCCCCAACAGTTCAGATTTCCATTTACAAAACCAATAGGTTAAGGAACATGGTATATTTCCACTCTGTTTGGTTGCACAAGAAATTGAAAAATGGCCGACAAAGAAAAGGAAAAGAGCAGTAGAACTTTACTTTGCTGTTTAAGATGACAATAAATAAAAAAATGTTCGGAAAAGTCCTAAAAAATAAATGATCAATACGCAGACAAAAAATAAGCGCCACTGGGATGGACCAAAACTGTGAATTTATTGGCTCAGTTTAGATTCTTATTTTCCAAACAATAATGGAAATTTCTTCCCAGATAAAACTTATTTTTTATTTAATGCCGTTCCTATAAAGAACCATACGGCACCCGTAACAAGGTGACTCTACCTGAGTTCTATGCTCGTGACAGATGCAAGAGTTCTTTTGAACTTTCCCCATCTTGAGCTGTTGCTGACATCTTTATTGCAAAAGCGTTTTAAGCTGAAAAGTACGCTAACAAGCCAAATGCAAAATGCATCCTACCTGTGAAATGAATTGCACATAATCAATGCAAATTGGAATCCAGTAGAATAATTTGTTTTGTTCGAATTTAAAGTCAAGCGTAATCGGTGACCTGTATATGAAAAAAATTATTTTCCTGAAAATTTTATCGGGCATTCGCATTGGAAAAGTATTTCCAGCCGTTGATTATACATATTTGTTGATGGTTGGATTATTTTCGGCTATTGTTGTAAAAGCTGCAGCTGAAAACTGATCAGTTAATGTGCAACATTTAATACTCCAGTGGAATATTAATTTTTCATCAACATATATTTAGGCATAATTTATTACTCGTTGGGATTTAAACAAAAATATAGTTATTTCAATTCAAGTAGGAAGAGTCTTAATTTCTGCAATTTCCATTTCGCTAATCCGAAAAATACAGCTGGGCATTTTTCATAGCGGCTTTCCTACCAAACCCCGACACAAGACAGGTAAATCCACTATTAATACCTCCAATACCAACTCGGTTTAGAAATATGTCAGGTATTTAAGCTGCGAATATCGGTGTGTTTAACATGCTAATTAATATAAACTACAGCGGATTAAACTGGAGTTGCGTAAAATTAAGAATTGTTCGTTGCTGCACATTAGCATTCATACTTAAATCAAATGAGAATATACAGATATATTCAATAAATAATTTGTATAATGTTGCTGTATGAACTCCTTTATTATACTTAATTAAGTTGTCTAAGAATTCATGTACATATTTAATACAAGTGAACCAAATCAAAGCAAAAGGAAACCTGAAATGTCTCAAACTGGGAACTGGAACAACAACTTGATTTCAGAATAAAAATAGACAAAAGTCAAAGATGTGAGTGCGAAATGAAGCAGAGAAGAAATAAATAAACTAATAAACGCTTTCAAAAAAGTTCTCTGATGCTAGAGAATCGATTTGTTTCGACGGAAAACGAGCAATACCGAAGACTGGTAGTTGAACAAAAAACAAAGTTGGTGATCGATTTCTGGGGACAATCGGAGAAAATCTGGAAATTGGAACGAATATCAGAAACGACGCAAGCATGGCTCACCATCATTCGGGAAGATAGAAAACCAAGTATATGCAAAGAACCATTTTCAGAAAAAAAACGAAGCCATAGCAATTTAGGAAAGTAATAGGTTGATGGGAATTAGGGATCAGTTAATGTCTAAGAGACACATTGAAGCTGATACGAAAGTTGTGATTGAGAATATGTGCTAGTTTGTTTTCCATTATTTCGATTTCTCGATATCTCTTTCCATTATCGTAATAAATAATTTCAGTTCGATAGTTGAGTTGTTGTTTTAATTTCAATCCACGTTAAACCGATTTTTAATTTCACGCCACTCGTCGCGACAAAAACGCCGAAGAGGATTTTCTATGCTTAATTTCGAAAACGGGACGCTAGTTAACTGTAGGCATGAACGAGACATTAAAAATTAATTTTCCCATAAAAACTCATCCGATCGGTTTTCTTATGGCGGATAAATTCGATATCGACGAGCATGACGTTCGGTTATCGTCGAAGCGCAAAGTTATGAAAGGCACTGCAAAGTCACCTCCTCGATGAATCACACTGACGTATCTGATACCATTCATTTTTCTTTATCGCTGTATTTAGCAAATGTAACGAATAATGGGTTGGAACCAATTTCTTACGTCGCGGAAAAAAACTGGTCTTGAATAATAACAATCCGTTGCAGAGTCCTATGAGGACGTGCTCGAAATACGCCCTTCTATTCTGCAATAAATATTACGGTGAAAGACAATGGCTTATTATAACATTCGCTTGATTTTTTGCCCAGAAAAAAGCATCCCAAGCTGGGACACTGCCAATTTATAGATATGTTTCTTTTTAATACTACGTAACTCGATTCCAACAATCGTGAATTCAACAAATAAAACGTCCAGTTTTTTATATAGTATTGAGCATATCTTTCGTGTGATTATTCAAAAGGTTTCATGAATTTATCTTCTGGGTAGTTACAACTTTGCAACAACTCGAAAATGCTTTCATTCTTACGCGCAAACCTCGTAATTTCCACTATGCCTAAGTAGACCCGCAAAGGACCAGTTCAGTTACATTTCTTTAAGCATCTGCTTATCTGCTTAAAGTTATCGAAATTCGTTAATTTTAAAAAGTCTGAACGTTTCATTCTTCATTAAGAAGAACTAGGAAATTTTTCTGATTAAATATCAATTTTACGTGGGCGAATGCAGCAACTAAGAACAACGCAAATAGAACGACAGACTAAGAAAAAGTGAACTGGAAACAGCAAAAAAAAGATGGAAATCAACAATGAATAGACGAATTTGAGATAAATGGCCTATCACGTTCTATCAAGCAATGTACGACGTTATTGAAAGAAATAATCGAACAGAAAAAAATACAGATAAATATGAAAACTCAAAGGATGAAAATTATATTAAGCTTAACAAAACGTATCGATAGAGAAACAAAATGCAAAACCGCATTGCAAAGGTCAAAACCCAAGAAATTGAGTCAAGCAAGATGTAGAGAACAGGAGAAGGTGCTTAGCTTTGATGGATCTGCCGCAAATTTTATAAATTTTATTTTTATTTGATCTATTTTTTCCTTCTTTCTGACGCTACTTTGAACGCAAAAACACTCTAAAGTTCTGTTTTCACCTTGACGATAGGAAAATAATTGTGTTTATTTTGTGCGGGGGATTTTACTTATTTATTATTTATATTTTATTACTATTTTACCGTTATTCTATAGTAATTATTACGCCATTTGCGAAAAAAAGCATGTATTTCTGCAATCAATTTGTATTCAGTGTAAAAAATTTGTAAAAAAATTGAATGCTTAAATGAAGAAAGGCTGAATCTGCAAATGTTTCTGGTTTCCATAAAGCATAATGATCAAAATATCTCAAACAACGACTAGCAAGGAAAACTGAAGGTTTTCACATTGTATGCTCAAATCTGGAAATGTTCATATGATTGTGGTCTCGGTTCAGGTTCGAATTTATTCGAATGCAACCAAATGTTATCAATGGAAAAATAAATTGTGAGTAATAAAATAATTTACCCTAATAATCGTCCGCCTTTAGCCAATATGGGATAATGATTCAAATCTTATACGCAACGCTGCAATTAAGATTTCGCTATCAATGATGTGCGATTCTCTAGACAATGGAACCAGATTCCATTGAATTCGCCCAAATATCATTATTTTGCCAAATAACGAGCTTTTCACATAATGGACTTCCTTCCATTGGTTAGCTGGGCAAAGCACTCCCACATTCATTGAAGATCGAAATATTTTACGACCATTCAGCCAAGTTCTTTTAATTATTTCACAAAGATTTGAGATAATTTTACCCATGTTTTATTCACACTTTTTCGCTGCCTTCCCATGGCTAAAATCGGCCATTCTGCCTCTGCGACGCCCGAGATTTAAAGAGAATCTAGAAGATACTTGACCCATTTTCATTTATTCTACAGCAAATCCGCGAATTTGTTTGCAGCTGAGTTTTTAATTAAGCGGTTATGATTAGTTGGGAGTCTTTTGTTTCCTATTGTCGCTGAATGATGATTATGCTGAAATGTGTGTCTTTTTGTCTAGTGAAAATCGGCATTTTGTTTTATCCGTGCATTCTGCGAACAGCACGATTTGCCATAAAAAGATGGTTTGTGTTGGTTTTGCTGCATGAAAAGAGTTAAAGGTTTTCATGGTAGATCAAATTAAGCATTGAATATTGCTGATTTAGTCTGGGTAGGACCCGACAGTGAACTCACAATAATCAGCACATGGGCAATGTATGCAAATTACCATTAAATGACGTGTAATTGAGCTAAACATGAGAAAAACTACTGAAAGATACCAGAACAAAAAATAACGGGAGAACAGAAGCAGCAAAAACGACTGGTTTTGATATTTTGCAGTCGGGAACCGGGGTCGTGGCTCCGCTCTAGCGAAAAAGCGACAGCAAAACCAAGTCCAAGACTCTCTGTGCAAGAGCAAGATGAAAAACCTGCTTAAGTTTAAACCAAGTCTTAAGTCAAAGAAAGCCCTCATTTTGAAATTTTGTGCTTGTCCCATTGCCGGTAGCAATCGGTAATAATAAACCCAATAACCACACTATCGTTAGTTGAAAGAACAAACTGAATATGCGTTACAAATCTGCAAAAACTCATAGGAAGATTAGACACAAATTAGAACTGCGAATGGCCGCTAATACGAAACTCATGCAGGATAATATTGCAAAATGCAACCGTAAATTAGTTCGCTTAAGCAATAGCGGCGAAATATTGCAAATGTCACGCCCTTCTCGTTATTAACACGTTCATATCAGTAATGAAGTGCTCCATATACAATGAAAGCGGATCCCATTAGGAAAATCTCCATTTCGTCGAATGGTCAGACAATGTTAAACTGCATCCTGAGCTTTGTTTAGATTAGGAAAGTGTGAATCGTCCTCCTGGCTTTTAAGTGCCATAAATGGATTTAGCGGTCCTGGGACGGAATATTGCAATAATATGGCTTCTAGTTGATACCGTGGATTAATTCCAAAGTTTCCCTAGTTCTACTGGATGAATTTTCTCAGAAGTACCAAAGTTAAATTAAAGAGTCTTTATTTTCATTTATTTGATAGATTTTCACATTTACATACAAACTATTCAGTGTAATGGAATAAGTATTGTATTGTGGATAAATAAATATTAAGTAATATATAATAAAGTGATTTAAAGCGTCTTCTACTGAGAAAATTAGACAGTAGCTGTTGCATCGCTGAACACTTTATGGTTTGGTCCATCACCACTGAGGACGGCTGTTACAACTGTAGACGAAACATTTTCAGAATGTATATGTTTGATAGTCTGCATTTTGTTTGCAGAGTTGATTTCGTGTCGCTCTGGTATTTCTTTGTGTTGTCTTATTGTGCCGTTATTTGTTTTTGGGATGCATAAAAATCCCCTTATTTGTTTGAGAATGGTTCCCGATAGCAGTTCTTCGTCTGTCGCACTAATGTGTTCGTTTCTTTTTTAATTTTTCAAGAGATTTAAGGGTTTTTGTTGCCTGATCATTTTTATAAATTCGTTCTAATCTTGTCCCAGTCCTTGTCCATTTCGCTTACTGATGATTTTTCTATATGCGCCTTTAGTCGATCTTTGCACAGTTGTTGTGTGGATCCATTCCATAGAGCCTCTATACTAATTCGTGTTCTGTTTGTTCTTGCTCTGTTTGTAATGATGAAATCGATCATGAATTTTTAGAAAATACCGATTGGCCGTTATGTAATTTGACTCATTAGTGCCACTCTATTTAAATAATAAAGATATCAACTGTCGACTCCCAGCTCGGTCGCAATGACTTGACAAAGCTTGCGAAGCACAAAATTAACTAACTGAATAAATGAACTTTATGTACAAACAGTAAATCATAGCGTGCACGCCGAATTAAGGCCTAATTTCCGAGAGACTTTTAAGGTAATTGGTAGCAAGTTCTGCTGTTTTAGTTTATTAAAGTATCAAGGGCCATGCGACTTTTCGGGTCAGCATACTTTATTATTAATGTTAACTTTTTACAGCTTAGGAAAGGTTTATGTTGAAAACAATCCCGCTAAGCTCTAGGCTTCCAAATGGATTTTTTCCAGCTTAACTAAACTTTAATTTCGTCGAATTTCATTTGTACAAGTCACTAGACAAATTGGCTATTAATTCGGAAATAGCTTCCCGCTAGGTCGGAGGCGTGTCAGTGCTGTTAAGCAGCCTGAAATACCTAAACAAAAATAAATTCTCGTAATTACCAGAAAACGAGTCTTCACCCCGAAACGTTTTGTTGCCTTTATATTGGTGGGCGACTGGACGTCTGTCCAGTAATACCGTTCTGAGATTAGAACCGGATTAAGATTGACAAATTTCAGACCTTCAAGGTGGGTGGCTAAAGCCCACTAATACCAGATACAATATGGTCCAGAAAGGGTTCACGATTTATCGGTTCCTGGTACTGAAACCTTCCGCCTTTCGCTGTTACAAAAGTTCATATTTCAAAAACACAAAGCTCGAATATTTTGGTCGAGTAAATTTTCTGAAATGCATTAAAATCACCGGGCGTGATAATAACCATCTTCCTGTTCTAAATCGTTCTCACACTTTTTGCTTGGAACGGGGAATATGAAACGAGGAAATAATTGCTCGTCTTTTGCACTTACAACTTTTATCTTTGCAATGCGAGTTTTTAATCCTCTTCTAACTTCATTATGCGACAGTAAAAGAAAAAGGTACAGCTGGAGTGTATTTGTTTCACTTCACGTGAGTTATTCTGCTCACCCTCAATGCGTGTTGTTGCATTTGAATCATTTGATGTTAAAGTTTGAATGGGGATTTTATCAGCTCAAACACTTTTCAAGCAAAATTTGATCTTAAATGTTTTGTAGTCGATTTAAAAATTAGAAACTGGGTTGGCATGGACACGATTTCAGAATTTCTGCGACTCATTTTGCATTTATTCCTTGTTCAATATTACAGAAGAGAATAATTCGTGTTCATTCGTTCAAGGAAAATATCAAAAGCTATTCGCACGCATTATTCCCCATCTCGTTTTCATTCCGTCGTTCCCGAAAATAATTTAGAATTATGGGCGAACGTTTGGTAATTGAAACGACATAAATCTTTGTTAGGGCCAAGTGCCGGGGACATCTGGCCAACAGTTATAACTTGAGAATTTCATGGGATACAAAATTTGCGCTCAAGTAGGAAACTCCCTCGTTATGTTGGACAGTTAAATTAGGCAGTTTTCGCATTGATGTTCATAAGAACCCAAATATCCTGATCAGAATTGCACAAATGTAATTTCCCATTTGCTCCTGAGTGTCACATATTAATCAATTTTCTCGACTATAATGGAAAAAAATTCATTCTGTTCAGTCTTAAGCGCGATTAGAAGGCATAATTTCTAAACCATTCGAAAGAAGCAACGAATTTTAAACAATGGTAAACCTTGGAAGTAGCAGGACTTCTCCATTATCCATATAACAGAACGAATTCCACTGGGAATTAAGCATGAGAAAAGCTAAGAACTCGAGATACATTGACTTTAATTTATTGTTCACAAAAGCCATTTGCAAAACTTGGCTTGAAGTCATGGTTGGTGGAAATAAAAAATTCTGCAACATACACACCCGAATATGCACATCCCGAAACATCACAATTGACCTAAAAAAATGTTGGTCTTAAAAAATCTTTTAACTCAAGATGTTTTGAAAAAGATGTTTGTGTCTCTTCCCAGTCGCACACAAGCATGAAAATGATCTCTAAGTCATAAAAAAATTACTGAGGAAACTCGAAAATAAGCGTTCATTCATCTCATGTAATACACGAATCCTGGCGATTAAAATTAGGGATCTTCCTTGCCTAATTAGAATTTGCATGGTGGAAAGCTGAATTTTCTCCGTCGTAAAGATCAGCCCTCATAAATGATCCCCAAAATTTTTGAGCTTGCATTATTTAGAACCAGATATGAGCAAAGTTATAAAGAGAAGCATGCAATTTTCATAGAACTTGAAAAGCAGCGGATTTGATCCAAGTTGCAAAAGAAGCTAGCAGTTGTTCTCAGCTCGAAAAATGGTCTATGGAGATAATTTTAAAGTCAAAGTAACAGGAATTGTATTAAATATAATTAACTCTATTATACAAAGTTACTCCAACATTATTTGACCCAAAAGAAGAAATAATTCAAAAAAATATGTTTTTTTGAAAAAAACGAGAGCACGATTCTATGGATTTTACATGTGTGATTAGTTGTTAATTTATTTTTCTGTAAGACTCATATTTTGCTGAAGCAACCGAGTTCATCCGCATTGGATTTGTGGTGAATTCTTGGCACAAAAACTACCAGAACTTTTTGTCGTCGCTGGAACTTCGTCAACTGAATGTTTTTTCGTTGATTCACCAAGTCTTTGTTGACATTATTCCACTCTTTGTTAAAATTTGTGCACTCATAATGTAAAAATATTTGTTTTCTTCAGACTAGAAGTGGCGCAATCGAGTCCCAGATCTGACGCCTCTGAACTTTTTCTTAGGGGTCATTTGAAAACCATTGCTTGCAAAACCGCACCTAAGAGTGAATCACAAAAATGCAGATGAATGCGATTCAAGGATTTTGGAGAAACTCTAGCTAGTAAAGTGAGACATTAGAAAAAGTGACTTGCTGTGCCTTAAATCCATCAGATCCTGGCAAATTAAGTCGTCCATATAAATGGCTCAAGGTTGCAAGGAAATATTAAAATATTTTGCTAAGCATAGGGGACAGAGTGCGCAAATATTCTCAAAAACCGCTATACCTCTAAACGAAATGAAAATTAAGGCCATAAAATCCACAAACCTGCACATGCGAGCAGCATAAATGCTATCATTTAAACTACAACCCTGGTTGCCATCTACTTCTACAAAATAAACTGCTGTCCGGATCCAGACCGTTGAAATCCCCTAAAATCCCGTTGTATACCCAAAAAATTCAACGTCAGTTAGCGGCTTAAACTTGGAAGAACAGACGAAAGTCTGACAATAATCGTGGTCTGGACCACTCACAGCCTGGACAGCAAAAAAACTGGAATAGTCGGACAGCGGATCCTGACCGCTGAAATTCCCTAGCACGAATCATTTGGCAGCAGAAATAATGATGAAATTTCGAAAAATAGCACAAATCCTAAATTATTAGGCGAGGATCACTTGCAACCTCTTAAGGCGCTATCCGCTAGACCATCACAAAGAAATAACCAACATTTACATACCTTTTGGCAAGTTAGTCTGGATTCTCGAGTATTATTAGCTTTCGAAACCGCAAAAATGGAACTCTACTCTACTATAATTAAAGTCGTGTTCGCAGCAGAACACTCCTATTTTGCATATGTATTGAAACTATGTACTGAAAAAGTCTACTGTAGAGAACCTGATGATTTGGCTAATCCCTACTAAGAATTTCCGAGAACTGTTTAATTTATGATGCAATTCATAGCAGAAAAACATCAAGAGTTGATAAAACAAATACCTTGCACGAGAATGAAAACTGTAGTTCACAGATGAAAGACTTTGATTGTACCTACATTTAGGCTGTAAAAGTTCATATGAAACCAGAGTTAACTAATCTTCATTTTACAAATAAAAATTTGAAAACCCGATCCAGAACCCAGAAAATCCCTCGTTGTTCCTCGTCGAAGAAATATTAAATGCAGCAATATAAGAAAATACAAGTTAACAATATGGGACTAAAAGATCTACATGGCAACCAGGAGCAAAGTAATGCGAAACTTACCGAAAGCTGCTTCGTGCCACCTGGAAAGAAACAAAAAAAGTGGTCAGTACGGAAGGAAATAGTACGGAAGGAAAGCCATTGTTATAAGAAATCAGAAAAGCAATAAATAGAAAATGTTTCAACTTCAGTTGCTTTTCTGAAAACTTAACTCAGTTCCAGCTAACAGATTTTATCTTATAAAGCTTACCAGTTTTCTGCAAGCTGGCGCCCGATGTTCCCTTATTTCTCAAAACAACTTTTTGAAAAACTGCTCTGAGATTTCAGATTTTTTATTGCTCAGTACGTTGCAGCAATTGCTTGTATGGCAATGTTTTCAAAGACCAGTTTCAGGTTCCAACTTCCAACTAGTTTGTGTGAGTTGCGTAAAAAACCAGTTTCTCGGTAAAGCATAAACAAATTCGATGAAAGGGCGGAATAGCCCGTTTTAAAATTAAATGCTGGCTATGCAATAACTGGTTTTATTAGATTTTTATGAAATATCGATCTATTTAATTGACGACATGAATGCGCACTAAATGGCGGACTCACATTCTATTGGATAATTGATTTAACAGGATTTTGCTTAAGTTTTTTGCCGGATTTTCGTCAGAATTTTAACTTTTGATGATGGGTGTTTGTCACGTTTACTTAAATGGTAGATCCTGATTCTCTTATTTTAAGATTTATTCTCTTCTCCTTCCTTCTACCATTGCATAAATACATTAAACATTTTCCATTTGGGCCGCGAATAGTTCAGTCTGTTTCTTCTAAACCATGTGAATAACTATATAGTTTGCTTAGGGAAATATGATTGAAATTGATGATAAAATTCCTAAGGTGAACAGCTTATCCTCATAAGTTGTGAGCATATTTTTCAAAGTAGAATCACGTTATTTATTGTAGCGTGTTTATGAAATATAACGTTGAATCGACTAAAACACCCCCCCAATTCGGATTTCACAATGCAGTTTTGACCGCGATCATTAACATTATTACAAGTGGGGTGTTCTTATAATAGCGGGTAGGTTGATACGAACCATTGAGCCTCATAAAAGAGGGGAAATTTTGATTTCTGGTCCGATAACATTGTCAAAATTCCAGTTTGTTACGCCATATGGGGTTAGATGCTGGTAGCTGTTGAATATACGGACAACGAGGGCGAGTCTAAGAAACAACTCAGTATGATTTTGCTCGGAAAAATTATCCCATTTTCAAACGCCACAAAGAACTTTTGCAGAGAATACCAGGAGAAAGCGCTCCACAATCGATTTAAGTCAATTTCACGAACCCTTTCGGTCGGCACTCATGTTCGAAAATCATTCAGGTGGATTCGATCAGAAATAATCGCCACTTAGCTGCAACAAAAGAATGGATCCCGGCGTACTTTTCGTCCGACTAAGTCTTTTACGGAAACCAATTACTTATCATTTCTTAAGCCGATTCCATTTCTAATTCGGCCCGAGGAAAGTATCTGCCCTTTCTGTTGGCTCGTTGAATTTTTTATAAAGCGATTTACTTTCAGGGAGCCAATTCAAAAATTAAACCTCTCCAATACTGAGCTTTTGATTTTTACTTGTTTCGGGGGAAATTTGCCAAATTTTACAGGCATTGGGTGAAACACTTGGCGTATGTCTTGTAATCAAGGTTTTTCTCCATGTTTAATACCAGTGCTGTAAGTTTTTGTTGCAAAATCATGCTTTCTTGGAGGATTAGAAAAAACAATTTTTCACAGGGTCGGTTCCAAATTTCAAATCTAAAATTAACTAAACCATCGACTTTGAGCCGTGAGTTTTAGGGGCATTTTAACTCAAATTATACCGAGTCACCCTAAATGGTCCTGACGTCATCTGGTATGAGACTTTGTGACGTTGGCTCGACATGCCGTTTAAAAACTCATTAGTTTGGATTACTCACGCAAGCCCATTATTTCTTTCAGAATTTGTACAGTCAAGTTTCTTCTGTGATTAGATCCACCTTTCATGTACAGTTTATTCAATCGAAGGTGTCGCCGTACTGGCGAAAATACTACGAAAATTTGTCGATTTAATGAGGTCGGGATGAAAAACGAGACGGAAAACCTGAAATGTTGGGATAATCTTTGTACCTAAATGTTCAAATTTCGCTTTCTGGGTTAAAACTGCTCAAATTTCCCCACTCATGTTGTTCTAACTGACTCGAATTTTCAATCCCTATCCAACAATTTTTAACTTCATTCGATATCAAACGAATTTTAACTTCGAAAAAAGTACCGTCATATTTGAACCGATTTTGCAACTTAAAAAAACACGCAAATCTAAAACTTCTTGAAATCAAGACTTTTAGAGACAACTGCCAAGATTTCCTTATCGACGGTGCACTTTCCAAAAAGGTCATTTAGTTCTCGCTGGAATGATGTCAAAATGAGCGATCTTGCTCTTTTTGTTTCCGAGAAATGAGCAAAAGTGGGACGAAAAACATAAAATGTTGACATGTTTTGCACCTAAATGTTTGATATTCAAAGTTCGCTTTCTGGGTCAAAACTGGTATAATGATGAGTTTTATTATTCAAGTTTCATCCCCAATTTATGAGTCTCAATGTGATCTATTCTTACATCAGAAGTTCACCACAATAGAGGTCAATATTTTGATGATTGAATTGAACATAAATTGAGAAAATCGAATCAGAATTCTCTAAAATCAAACTAACCGAAACGATTGTGGCGACCACTACAGCTTCGACTCTATTATAAGTAAATGTGCGGCCATTGTTTCAGTCAAGATCCAATTCAGCGATCAGCGATAGCAACCACAATTTACGCGCCACTTAAGATAATTCACGAGGTGGCATTGCCGTCGTTTTGGACTTAATTGTCAACGACAGATCCGATACAGTCTCACTATATTTCACTATAATGGCGTTTCTAAAGGATGTGTGACACTAATTGTTGTAAACACCGATGCAGAAGTCGCCTACTGTTACTGCATAGCTACAGCCTTTTAGTGGAGGTTGCTAATTAAATAGCTGATAAGCTGAGTGAGGGTGCATGAGTGCCTGAGAAGGGTGACAGAATTGAAATTAATATTGTTATTAATATATGCACGTGGATGTGGTTTCTCTTGTCAAGGATTTTATTAAATTTCCATCAGGAAAATGAGCTCAGCTAGTCAGTCAGCTACGCTCGCAAATGTTTGCAAATTGATGCAAAATTTAGACCTTAAAATAGAACTGTAATTAACTAACTATGGGATCATGGCGGTCTTACAGCATTACATCGAAATTGACTCGTTTTGTAACGAAAAAACCTCGTTTTATTTTCCCTCAAGCTGCAAGCAAACAGAACGGGACGCGGCATAAGCGCTAAACCGGGATTAAATTGATGTTTTCCATGTTACAAAACTACCGTTTTGGAAAATTGTACATAAAATTCGTATTTAATTATAAGTCCTATTAAGAGCGGCAAAATAAGATTTGCTCCCAGCTGTAGAAGTTTTAAGTATCTGTTGTTTATAACTGTTTGAAAATCTTAGTCTTCTTTATCAAGAGAATTTCGATTTAAAAAATTCGAAAATAATACAAAAATTTTAGTTGATATCTTTTAAGATCAACGCTTTAAATATGTTACATGTATATTCTAATTTAAACCAGCTTAGCGCAATAATAAAACCATTATCCATTAAGAAGGTTAATCTAAAAAATTTTGTAACGACGCCACATAAAATGAGGACATCTTAATGGCATCAATTTAAAGGTTGCTCAAAAATGCAATTTAACGCATTTGCGTCGGCTGCGATCTTTCACTTGAAACAATTTAATGTGAATTCACAGAGACATTAATAAAATTTAAATACATTTATGAGAATATGAACTAATGGCACCCGAAAAACAGCTTTAAAAAAGTCGTTTGCAGTACGAAAAAGCCAGAAACAAACAGAAAACAGTTTTCCGAAAGCATTTTGATATTTTTAGTATAATGGACAGTTTTAATGCTGGTGACTAATTATAGTTCACGATCCAGCCAAAAATCCGAAAAACCGGTCTTAAAGCATTTTTATATTGTGCAAAATGACGAAAATGAAGTTCAACCCAAAATGTGGAAACAAAGTGAGAGTTTCACAATCATTATTCAGTAAAATGTGTCTGTAAATTTATCGTAAAATCTCAATTTTATATTAAAACCTGACATGAGTAAGTTTTGCATAGATTTATAGCACCTGATTTCCTTCTATTTGCACGGTAATTTTTAAAAATCACAAAGTTTCTATTGGATGAAATTAGTGTTGAAGCTCTAAGAACGTAAACTCTATTTTGTACCCCATCTTTCACACGGACTTTCGATTTTTTTACGTAGTTGACGTAAACGTAGTTTTTTACGTAATAATTTGACTCAAATTGTAACTAATACATTTAATTTCAATAGTTTATCATCATTCTTATTCCTTATAATTTTTGAAAAGTTTAACTTCTTCAGTAAATTTATTCCGTACATGAGCACACTTTAACATCTCATTAAATGATCCACACTTCCACAACTCATCGACGAATCAATCTTCTTTGCTTCCCGCTTAACGATACCAATTTTCTTGTCCGCATTAAGTCGGAACCCGGCAATGAAAGAAACCGTGCATACGCATTTTTGCAAGTTTCCCACATATGCAATACTTTGTTATTAAATACACCGCATTATTTTCGTATCAGGTTTTGCGGTGTTTTTAAGAACTTTGGGAAATGCTGCCTCTATTGTTGTTTGCATTATTTTTTTCAAAAGTTCCGTCATGCCATATGTTGACAGTACAAAAGACCACATATTTAAGCGAAAATTTCATAAAAGCAAATTATATGCTAACATTCTTGACTCATCCGACGAATTGACGACATTGACGAATCCGTTAGGTTTTGTTTCATAAGAAATAGTAAGTCTTAAGTAAATTTTAGTAAGTCTTTTAATTAATTGAGATTTGCCAATTCTAATTGTGTTACTCTGAGCTGAGTTGAATGTTCAAAAATACTTATCGGATTTTGTTTAAATTTACTGGCTTTCCACATCAAATCTTTGCAAGAAAATCATATAATGTTACAAGAGCAGAAGTGAACAGTTTAAAGAGGTTCCCAATAGTTTCGACTAATCAACAAATTTTCTCAATGGTCTCCTGCACCAGAAGCAAAACATGCTCAACCGCATTTCCCAGATTTCTTTCAATTAGTTCCAAATCAATCAACTTCTGAGCAAAGAGAATCGTAGAACTACGAGTTTTGATTCAAATCTCCACCAGTTGTGCATGAACGGTTTATATATATAAATAATCTTTATTTCCTACAGAAAAAGGCTATCGACCCAATCGGTCTTTCTGCCCTTGTTTAGTATATATGTGCCTTAGCCTAGCTTATTCTAAAATTAATTCCTATTCCTAYCGTTCGTATAAATTAATCAGCTATACAAAGAAAATAAAAAAAAAGTAAAAACTCCTGGCTTACAAAACAAACAGATATTAGTCCTTAGTTCAGTTACGTTTGTAGGTGTGCAAAGGGGATTCAGTATGGTCCAGTTGTGGGGGTTGTTTGTCCATTTTGTCTGTAAGTGTATTAGTCTTTCCGAAATTTTTGTCATGTTTGTGCGTTCGTATAGTAGTTGGTTGGAAGGGTTG
>NW_026017110.1:49211005-49255147 GCF_020466585.1 Dendroctonus ponderosae | reverse complement strand
GTTTTCGGAATATTATTATTTGTGATGCAGTTGTTGATTTCAGTAAGGATGAGTTTGTGGGTTTCTTGGGTTAAGCTTTTCAGGAGTTTTGCCTTTATCCCGTCTTTTCCCGGTGTGAACGGTTTAATTTTGAATCATCGTGTATATTTGCAAGGTCTTCCTTCCTGCCAAGTATTTCACTGTTTATGCAAACAGCACACAACTTCAATTTGCTCGTGTCTATTTATGGAAAATTAGCGCCGATTTATCGCAGTGTTTCTTACTTCATTGATGGCCCTTAAACGCTTAATTTGCGGCAAAATAATCGTGCAAAGCAGTAAAATGTGGTTTCCAATGCCAAACAAACTAGAGCAATAAGCCGCAATCTTAATGAATATCCGGCAAACTAATTAAGATTTACTTCGGAACATTCCATTACCGCAACGAAAGTTTACAGAAGCACATTTTTTATCGCATTTTTAAATTGCCCTACCTCAGAACCCTTTTAACTAATTTGCTCAACGAACACGGATTTTGTAAACGCAGGCCCCACTTTTTCCCAAAATGCCCATTTTATGTAGGAAAAAAACATCTCAATTTCTACCGGAAAATATGCACAACTGATTGTAAATGTGTCATAGGCCCGATTGTTTGCTTTATTTCAATTTTTTTGGATCAATCTGATCCCGAACTTACGATTTCTAGTTCAGAATTCTCAGCGATTTACTTTTATAAGTTCCCTATTGGCCCGTAATTAGATACGCGATATACACGCCAGCTAAGTGAGGGCACGCTTCAGTTCAGATCAGCAATCCTGTTACTTCTGCTAACAAAACAACGTTATTTGAAGAGCATTTGGAATAATATTTCCAAAAGGAAAAAACAGAAATTAGCAACCTTTCATAATCTGAAAAACTGCCTTTCCTTCCGGAAAAACACATATGAGTAACGAGTCCAGTAAACTGAATCTTACAATCACTTAATGTTGCTACTGCATTAGCCATTAAATGAACCAACAAACAGTTTCTGGAATGCACTCCAGTTAATAAGAAAAGTGAAATTCTCAGGTTTTATTTTCCAAGTTAGGCAAAGGCAAATTCTTTGCATGCGCTAAAGTCGGCTTTTACACTAACCAATATTCAACTACTTTATGCTCGAGTGAAGTTTCCTACTAGTGCACTTCATGCATCATCTTAATTGTTCCCCATCATCTCAGGTGCGCTTAGACCTAGCCAAATCAAGTAGAAAATACACGGAAAGTCAAGAAGAATGTTTCTTTCTTTAACACGCCGGCCTCTTAAAAGTACTTTGTCTTTCTGGAGCAAATACAGCGAGAGTTTGTTGTTTGAGCTTTACCAAGATATTTCGCTTGAAGGTTTTACCGGGTTAAATTTGAAAAAAAAAACTGGAATGGCGACGGTTTTATAAATCAAAGGATTATGCCTCGGTCGCATCCATACTAATTTCTGTATCCAAATTGGCCTGGGTAATTGATTATTTTTACGCCAACCACATCGTCGATTCGAAATTTACAAGTCAAATCGAAGCTGAGGCCCCATTTCGGTTGGCCTGGAGCCCTGCGGGTAAAGTCGGCGTTTTTTAACGTGGCTGAAAAGGCACCTACTAATTTTCGATAATTGGGGGCCACGAGAATTCAAACAAGCGTCGGCTATATCATTCGAGAGTAGTCTTGTTATGCCGGAAAGCCAATTTTCTTGTTAACAATTTCGAAGAAGCTGCTTCAGAGGTGCAAATACGGTGTTTTATATTGCTCCTTCGGTTCGATGCATTTTACTTCTTTATTTTCTTGTCTGTTTCATATAAGGCTCACAAGTTGTTTTGCTGATGCTGATGAGTGCCTTAAACTAGACAACTTTCAGAGAAACACACTTCATTTCAAGTGAACTTTGCCTGAACCTTCTCAGAAATGTTCCAGTGTATTTTGTGGGTTTGATGGGATTACTAGGAATTAGCATTTTTATTTTTCAACGAGAAGCAGTCTGGTGCGACAAACTTATTTAATTTCAACGGCGTTTAGAAGATGAAAATTAATCAATTTACTTGATTTGACACCCATCAAATGTTGCAGGAATTACGGGAACAATTCAAATTTGTTACTTGATGCTGTTTTTCCATTAATCTTAAATTACACTCTCGTGTTATGGACAAGATAATCTGAGAATATGACCGCCTAGAAAAGTAAATTAACGACTTCATTAATTTCAGAGGAAAGCAGTTTAAAGAAAAATCATCAGTTTTCCTTTGCTTCATTATGAATGGCACTGAGAAGCCTTTATAGTCCTTTTTTCCAGATTCAGTAAATTTATTGTTTTCGGCAAACTTTCAGTTTTGCCCGGTTAATTAACACAGGAAATACTAAAAAGGGCCATTTTACTTTTCTCAAAAGTGGAGCTCGTAGCCAAAAAGGGCCAATGTTGAGTTGCAAAATTTACCAAAATTTCCTGCCGAAAAACCATTATGCAAAAGCAGAAATCAGCGTTCATACAAATGGAAATTACGCAATAAATTCGAAATCAGTCGTTCTGTTTATCTATTAAAAACGCATCGGTCCAAAATGACACAATAAACTAAATCACCTAATTAGTTGGGCGCGTTTGGGGAACGGCATTTCTATTCGGTTTCTGCCGAATAATTTGCAATAAATATTTCAATTAGATAATTGATGTTTAATGAATTAACCGTTACACATATACCCAGCAATGGCAACTTAGCACTGTTTTGGCACTATGCGTTTCAAATCATGTTCAGCTGAAAAAATGTAAAGTTGCGAAAAACTTTTCAAACTTTAACAATTAATTATGAAAAAACCACCTGCTGGAAATAAACCAAATTTAGAAGTCTAATAAACAGAAGTTTCCTCTCTCCATTCCTTGTCCCCGCATTCGCAAACCCCAAACGGTTCTTTAGAAACAAGCCTTAAACGAGCCTAACACAAATAGAACAAATCGCGCAAAAATTAGACACACGACCATAACACAATAAGAACGTGACGAAGAAATCATACATCGGGTGAAAACTTTGCTAAGGTCAACAATTGTTGGTAAAGGACCGACTAACCCTAATTTAACTAGATTCATCACCCAAATCAGCTGAACCTTCCTTCCTGATATTGATTGGTAGGCCTTCAATCGTTCTTCTTTCCAGCCGGCTGGAAAAAGCAAAAACCGCTCTGAAACTCTTCGAAGTTCAACCATTTGTGATGAAGCACCGGCTCTAATCGAACTAAATTTGCAAGTTTCAGCTTAAAAATTAACTGCGAACTAACCACTGGCTCGAATGGAACGAAATTTTCACTTCAGTTAAATTGAAGCTTCGTCTATCGACTGATGAGGCCCACATTTAAAAGTCTCAAACGCTGCTTTTGAGTCGAGCATTAGAGGAGCATGATGCAAGAACCAGAATCGCGTAAAAAACTTTCCACACTTCAAAAATTAGTTATCAAGGTACCACTGGCTCGAACGGAACCAAATTTACACCACACGTTACCTAAAGTTTCGCCTACGATTTCTGACTTTCGCATTGGGTAGTCTAAGATGATTCTTAAGCGACGAGCATTAGAAGAGCATGATGCAAAAATGAAAATTCAGACCAAAAATTAACTCTGAACGAGCCACTAACGTAAAAAGGAGCCAAATTAGTCGATCAAATAAACTGAGGCTCCTCTTATTGATTCCGGTTGTCCCACGAAGCTTCAGAAGAGCAAAGTGCAAAAACAAAAAACCGTGTAAAAAATTTCCGGACTTGCAAATCAAGTATGAAAAACCCCCTTGCTCAGATCGAACCAAGTTTGCGCTAAAAGTAAACTGGGGTATCCTCCATAGACTCGTGAGGCCTTTATTGCGAACTTTAAAAGTGTTCTTCAGAATATAGCATCAGAGAGATACAAGCATGAGAAATCGCGGACAAAATTTCCAGGTTTCAAAAATTAATTTCCAAGGCCTCAGTAAGTAGAATGGAATCGCCTTCAGCGTCCCAATAAACTTGGGCTTTCCCTATCGATTCCTGAGGTCCTCATCTGGAAGTCCCAAATGGCTCTTTAGAAGCTTCAGAAGAGCGAGTTGAAGAAATGATACCTCGGGTGTAAACTTTCCGAAGTATAACAATTGTTGATAAAGGAACGACTAACCCTAATTAAAATCAACTGAACCTTCCTCTATAGATTGAGAAAAAAAGATCCAGAAACGCACTTCTGAAGAGCCGGCTGCAAAAAGTAAAAGACGCCCTGAAACTTTTCGTTATGAAGAAACCACCGGCTGAAGTGGAACCAAGCTATTAATTCAACTACAATGAAGCTTCTTGTATCGATTGCTGATGCCTGCGTTTTTAAGTTTCAGATGATTCTTTAGAAGCGAACCATAGAAGAGCGTGGTTCAAACAGACAAAACGCCCCCTATTCAAAAATTAATCCTGAAGAGACAACTTGCACAAATAAAACCAAATGCACAAGTAAATCAACTGAAGCCTCTTACATCAATGGCTGTTGCTCACTTTTGTAGGCCTCAATTTATTTTTAAGAGACTTAGAAGAGCGAATAACATAAACAAAAAAACCACCGATAAAAATTCGGACTTTAAAAACTAAGTTTGAAGAAACCGTTTGCTAAAATTGAACCGAATTTACGTCTCAATTCTGCTGAAGCTTCGTTTATCAATTGCTGATGCCCACGCGACCAAATTTAGAACGGGTTTTTAGGGACGACCTTTTAAAAACTGCGGTGCAAGAACAAGCAAAAAAACCAAAACAATTCCAAAATTTGAAGCAGTCACTAGCTCGAATAGAACGAAAGTCTCATCAAAACTATACGGAAGCTTAGATGAATAAACATAATTAGACTATTCCAAAGGCTGCAAATTTAATTTCCTTCTTTTTCACCAGACATGCTAATTTTTATATACTTTTAACTTGATACAATAATTTGCTGCTAATTTTTGCTCATTTCAAAGAGCGCTCTATATTGTAAGTATAATTAGTCCTTAATTAGCAATGATTCATGTTTCCTACTTAAGATTTTAATAACATTATCGCACCAGACACGCTCGCTTGTAATAATACCTAATTAGAAAAGCTGCAAACCCGAAAATTTTAATAATTACTGCTCCCGAAGAGCCATTGTTAAGAAATTAAAGCCTCGTTTTATAAGCCGGCGGAATTGCTTGTTTTCCCAAGTATTTTCCAAGTCCCATATTTTGAGATGTTTCCCACTAAAGATTTGCATTTTTCCATTTTCAGTTGCTTGAGAAAACAAACAGATAAATAATTATAAACAAATGGGAAAATCACATTGACAGAAAATCTTCTGGTTTACTTTGCACTTTGAGGGCGCCCGGTTTCTCAAAGGTTAAAATTGAGAAGGGTCGCATCCAGATCCGTTTTGGCTCTTAGCCCATATCAAGAAAAGATGCTTAGGAATTATTAAACATCCTGAACGACTGTCTTTAGCAATAGACGAAAACTGACTGGTTTGTTTAAAAATTAATGCAATCAATCGGGATCAATCCTACTGAATGCAACTCCTACTTGGAAAAATGCAATTGTTGTCAAGCTAGGATTTCCGTGTCCTTTCTCCATCTCTTTGATTGTCAATTTTACGAAATTGCGAAACAAAAGGACGGCTGCTGCATGAATTGAGATCCTTTGAGTGGCGCGTTTTGATGCTCTTCTCCTACTTCATAAATATGTATTTTGAAACGTATTTGTTTGGTTATTACCTGCCTGGTCCGAAAGGTTTCTTTGATCTACGGTCAATAACATTCCCCTGTTTAGTTGGGACAGGTGAAAATGTTTTAATATTTACCTAGAAATGTATACGGATGTGCTAAAATGTCTCTATGAAAGTGATTGAAATGGCAGGTTATTAGAATATTTTTCAAAAGTATTTTATTCAAGTCATGTCTTAATTGTTTGAATCATTTAGTGTTCGTTTTTGGCAGTAATTTTTTCCATTTATTGTAGGTTTTTATTACTGACTTGAATATACTGTCTACGGACAGTTTGCTGTTCACAAAATACCATCGCTTACTTATTGAGGTATATTTTCTGTAGAGTGTTTTTTTGATAGTGTCGTAATGTTTCAGTTTGTTGAGACGTTCCCCAACACGAACATTCTTCATTTGAAAAAATACAACAGCACAGGAAAATTAAAAAAGTTATTTAATTTTGAGTTTTACCGGTACATCGAAAACAATTTTTAAACGACTTAAACTCTCGTAAAGTTGATAGAAAGTGCAGTTTTCGCGTACTCGGATATTCATAGTACGGGAATTATTTAACTAGTTCGGATTTAAGTTTTCTGCTCTTAACTCGAATGAATCTCTTTTTGAAGTCTCGGCATCTTTTAAAAACTTCCTGTTTTACTTTTAGCGAATTTTGTTGAAGACAATCGGTTCTCAGTTCATTTTAATCCAAGCACATTTTTTTTCAAGATTGCAAAATTGGAAGAGCAACCTTTGGTTTTTCTATTAAATAATTTTCGTCAAATCTTATCAGAACGGCAATCGAATGTCAACCAATCAGTTCAATCAATTTTGGAAAACGGGGCTTCTGCAACTCGACTGACCCGATGGATTCTTATCAACTGACTGGCTCTTTCTATTGTTGCCAAACACAAGATTCCAGATTAGCGCGAAAAACTTTTCTTGATTTATCTGCAGACACGAAAACCATAAATCGACTAACAAAATCACATACGATTGCAATTCGAAAACGATTCAGTTTCACCAACTATCTGCTAACATTGTCCGAAAGTTACTTTCATTTTGTTCACGTAGCTTCCGTAATTATCGAATAATGCTCTACATCCGCTCCTTATTGTAGTGCATCGTCTCTGCGTTTATTTTGCCGACACTTATTATCGTCCTACCGGATAATATAAATCAAGGAGAAACATAAATGCTTTGTCTGGACTCTCTATATATTTTTTTCGTTGTTTCAGGCGAAATATGTGAACCGTCCAGGAGGCGATGTGTAAACTTTACATATACATAATCAGGCATTATGGACCCAACTGGCTGGAACTTTTCTCTTATTAGTTATAGTAAATGTGCGCTCAAACTTTTATGGCGTGTTTTCCTCTTACTTATAGCGCTGTATTTGCGCGCTTTATTTCAAATTCTGTAATAATTTTATCCTTGAATTTGTAGATTTCCGTTATTTCCCTGGCTGGATGCCGTTTGACATCGGACCTAGCAAATCACGGAATTGATGGCGCAAAAAAATTAATTTGTCAGTAACAGCGAAAAGCGTATTTCCCGAAACGACATCGCCATGATTAGTGTAATTTGTATATCATACACCCTCGTTTCGTAATGACAAACCCCTTTATTCAAAGCCAGAATCGTATGGAATGATAGGGCCGTGTATATATGCATTCATTGTATCCAAAAAATAAAAAAACACGAAATGAAATTACGCTTTTGACCGATAGGATACGGCAACAAATTATTTTCCGTCTGCTTTTTTTTGGTAAATATTTCGTCAGCAGTTTAATTGTTTGATTCAAAATGCATGTAATCATTTGAATAACATTTGGTTGGCAGGTTTGAATCGAGTGACGAAAGGCATTGTTCCCAAAAATAATACTGTACGTCAATAGGGTAATTGATTATTGGTTTTAGTTTCTGTATTTTTTGTTTTTTTTTTGCTTTTAGCACTTTTTATTTTTGTTTTATATTATGTTGCAATTTATCCTGAAAACTGAAAAATAGTCACTTGATTTTTCTGTACAATACTACGCATGATAAGTTTATTTTGAATTACTTTCCAAAAGCAGTTTTCGGAATTTAGCATTTTTTCAACTTTTGCTGAAGCTTTAGACACTTGTTAAAAAGGAAAAAAGCAGGAGAACAAATCACGAATGAACAGAATCTTAAGAGTATCAAATAATTTCTTTATGAATTCCAAGAATGGAAAAATTAAACAAAGTTATAACAACGTTTGAAGCTAAAATTTTAACAATGCTGCAGCCCCCACTTGCAACTTTTTGTCCAGTTCTACTTCTTCTATCAGTCAATTTCCACTTGTATTTATTCTTGAGCACCTCATTTGATGATTTTTCTGTCTTGGATTTGGTTGCTTTCGTAGTCTGATTTACACTTTTTTTGCTTCATCGATCATTTGTTCAATTTGACCACTGTTTATCTGCATCTGTTTCTTTTAAACTGTTGAACTGTTTGCTTAAATTATCTCAATTTAAACAAATATTTCTTCTAAAGAAAACGGTTTTAGTTGTGAAAAACCCCAAAACATGTTCAACTGGTGACACTCATTTAATAATAAACAAAACGTTCAAAAAGCCATTAATTAATTTTTAACCGCATGGGATAGACAACTGAGGATTTTTCTTCTAGAAAGGGCATCTTTTTCTCCACTAATTGCAAAAAATTGACAATCCGGGCTAATCAGGAAGCTTAAGAAAAAAATTCAAAATTGAGTAAATTTTATGGAAACAAGTTGACGAAATTTACGACAAAATTTCAAAAATTGATTAAGTTTTGCTCGAGAAAGGTCAAGCTTTGCGTCACTAATACTGACAGTTTCACAACGCCACCATCATCAGGAATTTTCACCAAAAATTCCTAAATCGAGCAATATTTTTAAAAACGATTTGGCGAACTTTAGAAAAACAAACGTTAAAAAACCAATTCGCGAGTTTTTAAAGGCAACGAATGAACATCTGACGATTTTTGACCTAGGAAGGGCAGATTCTCCAATACAAATTCAAAAAATTTTCTAGTCCGACCATTGTCAGAGAGTTTACGAAAAAATTCAAAATCGAGTGATTTTTATGAAAGCGAGCTGCAGGAGTATGCAGACAAACGTTCAGAATTCAGTCAACAAATTTTAGACTGCAAAAGATGAGCAATTGGCAATTTTTGTCCTAGAAAGATCAGACTTGGCGTCACTAATTCGGAAAGTTTCACAACTCGACCATCATCAGGCAATTTTATAAAAAAAAAACTTCAAAATCGAGCAACACTGATAAATTAGGCGGTGATTAAGCCACAACAGCACAACACATGTCCGTTTGGCATGACGCTGCTAATAATTCCCAGCAAACCCATTAATTTCGATATGGTATCACAACAGCGCATTTTTTTCTAGACCAAAAAACCACTTTTGCCTTTTGCGAATTTACCTGGCGCTCGCCAGCCTACCTGCCAGCTGCTCGTTTCATTAAAAAAAACAGCACCAGGTGCTTTCAGTCATCGGTACCTATTGAGCTCACCTTCTTCATCATTTTCAAGTTAACACCCCGAAACCAACCAACCGCCAGCGGATTTTGTTTAGGGATAATCGTGGAATTTGTGGCGTCAACTGCTCAATTATTTACCCGCTTGCAAGCTGATTTGGTAAACTGAAATATTTTTGAGAATTCTTCAGCTCGAATGGAGCTTGATGTTTGTGCAACTGCATGTAATTGAGCAGCGCAGAAGTAAAATTAAACGAATTATCATGAGTATTTGAGTGTATCATGAGTATCATGAGAGATTATAGTCTGAAATATGGTAAATTGTTTGCTTGGTACCTACTGTTTGCTTCTACAGACGATTTGGCCATTTGCGGATGTTTTAAGCAGAAAAAGTTGATATCGTTGTTCAGTAATAGAGTCCAAAAAATACTTTTTGCAAAAAGTGCTGCATAATGCAAGGAATGTACATTTTCAGAGTCAAAATCCCCATTAAAAACTAGCCAAAAGAGGAGCAAATATAACATCCCAGTTTCTCCTTGCAACCCTTTGCACCTCCATTGAAGTATTTAGGTCCTTTTCATGCAATTCTGTACTTTTCACTCATTCATTGCTTCCGGAAATTAACCTGATGTCTCTTGGCTTCCGGGAGTCTTCACAGAACTAGTGTATTTTATATGAAAGTTGCAACAACATTTTTACGAGCCTCATTGCGAAAAACACAAATGTTTTCCTTAAGAGTTCTTAGAGCAGAAAACTTCTCCAAAGAGTTGATTTTAATGGAAGCGCCTACAAAACCAAACAGATTAAGGTTTATTATTGGAAAATTTAGATTTTCCCCCACCAATCCATGTGGCCATCCAATGTGTAGAACGACTAACGAAAAACGAACGTTTTTCTTCACCAGCTAATCGAACGCCATGGAATGAAAAATAAACGTTTCTATCACGTCCCGCTGTGCAGGCGATAAATTTTAAAATGGGATTTAAAGATTAACTCTATCCTTTTCTGTTACATTAATAATGTGGCGAAACATTCACCCAGTCATCAGGTCATCAATCATATAAAGAACTCAGCGCTCCAGCCAAATAAAAAAAAGGCTGCAACGTTTTAGTTACTAGACTGGAGACATTTTTCATGCAACAAATTGCGATGTTTATACGGTAGGTAGAAGCATCGTGCACCATTTTTTGGAATGGTGTGATTAATGCTCACTGGATGTATCTGGAAATTGACTCTTATATTCGGAAGTACATGACATCTCGGCTTAATTTGTCTTTCAAACCCACATGCACTAGGGATGTGCAGAAACTAATAGTAAAACTTATGGAAAACAATTAGCTCCTGTTCACTTTGCTGTTATAAAGTTGTTGAACAGTTTGGGCCACGTGAGGTTAGCAGGCAAACTGCACCAAAGGAAACTAACTATCAAAGTTTAGCAAAAGTGAATTGCTATAAGCAAAAGTTTGGTTGCAAAAAAAACATCAGAGAAAACGCTTAGTAGAAAAAAAGGCGACAATCGGCTAAAGAAAATTCACCATTTTACAAGAACCAAAGTTCCATTTTCTCTAGCCCCAAAACTGTTGAAAATCATGCCACACTTTCAAATCAATCGTCATATTCCAAGTTGAGCAAGATTAATTAATTTTATTCAAGAATCACCCTCACAGCAAATATTTGCTGCCGACCGCAAAAAAATGTATAAAAGTTGGTGTTTGTCGCGAGGTTTACCATTAAAATGGAGATAATCCGCTACAAACAAAACCCTAAACTGAAAAAGATCCCCCACAAAAGTAGGTAAGACCGTAAAAACTCATAGAACTCGTGACACTAAGTTTGATAAATGACCCCCGGGTTTATATTTGCCGCAAACATTCAAACTGCTGGAATGATCACAAACTGGGACAAAGCGGAGGTTTTTTCAATCAATTCGGGAACGAAATTTTGTGGGCACGTTTTCAGCAAAAAAATAATTTGCTAATATTTACAAACTATTCTATTGTGTTTTTTTTTGTTCCAGCATGCCCCGAACGAGCAGCAGGAGGGTTCAGAGGAGCAGTTCGAACCCCCGCAGGCTTGAACCTCGACCCACGATCGTATACTAGTTTCAACTTTTAATGGCATCCAAAACAAGTTGTGTAATTAATAATTTTTTAAAGCTTTTCCATTTAAAATAGCAAAGTCCAAAATTTCTAGACAGTTTTCAAGCAGGCAGGTATCAAGCTGAAGAGTCTCGTTGACATTCTTGCTTGGTAGCTGAAGTGGATGTGATATAAGATTTTGTGAATAATTCTAAAGTATTCTTGTATGATAGATAGATGTTAATATGTATGAAACGGACTGATTAATTGTAATGAATTTTAACGTTTAAAAATGTATATTAATGTCTTTTAGAATACTTCCTATCAATTTTTGAGCTTAAATATAGTAGGTATCTAGTCTTCGCTAGAATAAAGGAATTTTATTAATATTAAGACGATTCTGTTTGAATACTTCTTCAGTAAAAAAGTGTGTTATTGTTGTAGCTTTAGATAGAAAAAGTGGGCTTTATTTCAAAGAAACAGGTTGTGAGCTAGTTGTATTTATAGGAACTCAGTGTTCCAATATTTAAACTCATTTAAACTTTCCGAAACTTTTGAGTTAAATGCGCCGGAAAACCAGAAAACGATTCCTATTATTAGGCTGTATAGTGTACATAAAGTTATAAATAATTTAGAAATATATTTTGATGAAATCCAAAGCACTATTATAATAAATTGTATATAGGATTTAAAGCTTCAAACTAGTAACAAAATTAAATAAAAATATTTATTACTATTCAAAGCGTTTTATTTAAAATGGAGCTGAAAGGTTGCATGTGGCTGAACAAGGTTGGTTAGTTGAAAAGTCGACTTAATCGTTTTTTTAAAGTTCTGAGATCGGTTTCACAGAGAAAAATCTGATGTTAAAACGAACAGAAGATCTGATGGGAGATGAAGGTTGGAGAATAATTTTGCAAATTCTCTTGATTACAACTTTGCAAGTTAAATGCCTCTCACTCTTTGTTGTCATCAATTTGCTAGCAGAATGTATAATTAAAAATCCTCATTTGTCGATTTTCTGTTGTCACTTTTAAAATAATTTGTAATCAATTTATGTTCACACATTTCCTGTCGGCACCTAAAGAATAGGCCGATGTATCAATTACGCACTCACTCGCCATTCTTGTTGCGACAATAATGTGTTGAATAACAATAATCCAACCAGAATATCAAATTATCGGCCGGTTGGTTTTATCAATGAATGCACCGTTTCGATATTTAATTGTTGTTTAATTTGGTTCGCTTTCCGGTTGTTAATAATAGATTTCTCTGTTGACTGTTCGAAATTAGTGAATTTCTGATTGATTTTAAATTAGCGGTGTAGGAGAAATGATTGAAAAAGTAGAACTTCACTGAATTAATCGCATCAGGCAATTTTGAGAATTCGAATCCAACTTTACTCGAAGAAAAAGTTTTGATGAGATGCAAATGTAGCAGTCGAATGATTACAGGAATGTGTCTTTTTGTGTTCGAAAAATTCCAATAATTTACTGGGGAAAATTGCTTCCTAAATTTTGTAAACCGAGCCACATAAGCTCATTAATAAATCCCCAAAGATTTATCACTTGTATACATTTATACGATGAATAGCTTGTGACATCAATAAAGTGCTTGAGCTTCGGAAAACCACCAAATTCCAGAACAAATCCCTCTTGTCTGGCATCGTGCCCATTGTTTCGGATTCTGTCCCATCATTCCTAGCCCGGAATAGCCTCTAGTTGTTCTATTATTATTATTCCACATATAATTTAAAATAATTTGATTGTCTCAGCTTTGTTAAAAATCAAAATAAATCTGCCAATGACCAGCAGATGCGTGCTGAAATGCTCCCCAGAATGCAGAAGAAACGATTTTAAAGGCACGATGCCCATTGTTACCGATCGTCTCGCGTTCATTCTTAAAGACATAAACTAAATAAAATTAGTTTTTAAGAAACCCTCTCAGCGTGAAGCAGCCAGAGCACAAAAACCTTCACAAATTGCAGAATGACACCGAAAGCGCTTAAAAGGTGTTTCCCAAATTGATCAATAGGTCCTTATGGTGCGTATTGTCCTCGCTGAATAGGTCAAACGAAAGGTGTCGAAGAAAACACAATTTGTATACCATACAGAACGAAATCTAATGGGATATTTTACAGAAGTGTCAAAAAAATTCGAAAGAACATGCATAATGACTTTTGGTTTTGGGCCATTTGATCGGTATTTGAAGTTATTGATCATTCGTTATGGGAAATGAGCGGCACCGTTTTAAACAACCTCAGCACTTATTGTAGGGTCGACCGAAAAATTATATTTTTTTATTGTCTCATTGCTTTATTTGATTCAACCATTGCCAGACTGGAGTTATATATTTCCTTGCTAATCACAATGTTAACTAGTTGAAAAGTCCTAATTTGTTGTTTTAGTTTTGCCTCAGGAAGAACAGGGTAGGTATTTCTGAACCGTATCATTCTGAGAGGCAATTTCCTAGGAGAAAGAGGTTTTCTCGGTCCGCCTCGATGATCAAAAATGATCAAAGACACATGAGAATAAATGAGAAAGAGCTAATTGATGAATGGTAGGGATATTTTAAGGAGCTTCTGATCGTATTACAAGAACAGTGAATCTACCCGTTCTAGAAGAAGGTAGGTGATGAACAAATCACTGTTTTGTTTTGTAATCAGTAGTTTTGTCTTAAAAGGGTTTAGTTTGTTTATTTATTTAATTACACTGCGTCGCAACTTTTTCCGGTGAATATTTTCTTCGCAACCACAAGAAAAGTTCAAGGAAATTTGGTCCTGAACAAGCGATAGGTCTTAAAAAATTTATTTGTCTCGAGTGGCTCCAGATACACAGACTATTAAACATCCAAATTACTCAGAAGTTATCAGGTTATAACAACGTATATTTTTTTCTCTCTGAGCTACCCGTCGGGCGAACACGAATGCAGACTTTGACCAAGACACTGTTTAATCAGCCTGTACAATTTGGTTGTCCATATTATATCTGAAATAGTTAAATATAAAATTTCTCCACAAATAGAGATTTGACTGGTGAAAAAAACTGTTTCATTCCTCCAGGATTGGATACCCAATTGAGAAAATATTCACAGTCGAAGTTAGAAAATATTTGTGTATTTGCAGTGTATAAGACTATTTGCATAATTTTACAAATAGAAAATTGGCAGAACCGCAAGAACCACTAGAATTGTTGCTTTTTTAGTTTTATCCATAGATACAATGTTGGTTCACTTTCTTAAGCCACTTTGGGCAACTGAAAAAATGTAAATTTTTATGTGTGGAGACGTTTACTACTTCGTGACATTCTAACTGTTCAAAACATGATCGTTTGTTGTATTTTTTGGAAAGATCTTACAGTAGTACAGGGAACCAGACATTTTGGAAATCTGCCAATGACTTCCAGCATTATGCCTTTTTAGGACGCTTTAGTAACATCTTATTGTGAACATTTGTTGCTCTTGATGCACTTAAAATGATGTAATAATTTAATTCGGCCAGGCATTATAAAAAAACGCAAATTTGACAAATCTTGTGAAACCTTGGACCACAAAAACTAACAACTTCGGGATAAAAAAATTTGCCTAAACAGTCTGTGAAAAAATTAGTATCACATTTTAAGTGCGACTATTTCATTGCGCTAAAGTGGTGATAGAAAAATAAACTAAAGCCGCCAGTCTGGTGCGCAATTAGTGCAGTTTTCTAATTAAAATCGTTCGAGCATCTAATTCGCAGCAGCTTGTAACAGACAAACTTAAAACTCTGACTTTTAAGCATTTTGTGGAAATCTCGCACTTACCTACCTAATTACGCCAGTCTTGTGTTTACGTCCTGGAAAGTGGTTACCATTTTATGCTAACAACCTTTCCGTGCAATTTAATTGTACTTAACGAAATAAGTATAAAAAAGCAGTGAAAAGCAAATTACTCCATTTAGCCTCATAATTCCGAAAGGTAAGCTTCTTACTGCTTAATAAATTAACCGTCCAACGGTATTAATTCATCGTTAGTCTAACACCGGATGCCCAAATTACGTTTCTCTATTCTACGCAAACACAAAGCCGAAAAGCGTTTTGATAAAGAATTCTCTTCACGTGTAATAGGAAGAAGGGAATATTTTTATATCGCCTCGGTCCACATAAGCCGACTATTTATTGAGAATTAAAGAAGCCATTTCAAATCTATCGACGGTCTCGAGCGGACAAATTAAGACAAATTAATATTCTTATGGGATCACAGCGCGGCTGAGGCTCCTTCTCCGACCGCGGAACGTGCTTGGTTACTTTTCTGATCACTTTTATTGGCTTTGGGACGGTTTTCTGTCAGTGTTATTACCGAAAACATTTACATAACTAATGACACACGTCCTACTGCTAAAATCAATAATTTCCTGCTCAGAACATTCATTTCCGACGCCGGCAAAAGTAAACAATTACGAACGGATTTAGCCGGCAAACGCAAAAACAATTTGCAATCTCGGCTACATAAAAGTCAAACTTTTCTAAAGCGAGTTTAATTTAGCCGGCTTAATTTCAAAACATCTTTTTCTGGAAAAAGAGTAAATTATTCGCTGCACGTTTCGAAACGGCTGCAATATTTCAGCCGCCTCAAAACTACGAAATTTATTTTTATTAAGTTTTCCAAAAACTATTCACCGTTTTTAATTAAGAATTTTGAGGATAGAGGATAATTTATTTTAGCTTTGCTCTGTGTGTGTAAGATGATCCTGGCCGGTTCGAACGGCAATATGAAGATTCATTGGCAGCCAAAAAAATCTGTTTCGTTTGCTTCAGAATGTATCCCTAAGTTCTTCTCTACTTTCTCTACAACTTTAAGCAAGCTGCATCATTCGCTTAAGGGTAAGTTCACGCATGTTTTTATATGTCTCAGTTTGCCACTAAAAAATGTATGCAATACTTGGCAACACGAATCGATAGAACAAGTTTGAATAGTGTCCCATATAAAATTACTGATTACTTTTTATAAACTTTCATTGTACAAAAAATAGAAGTTTACTGTTTGAGATGGAACAAATCAAATGGCAAAATCAGCTGGCCCAACCCCCAAAAACTTTTCGCTATCAGGAACATCCCTCTTTGGAAGCCCGAAAAATCGTTTCACCGATGACGCAAAACGATTACCGTATATCGAGACATCAGTTATGCAGATGACACGTCATTTATTATATCTCGTCTCGTTACTTGATACCGAAAATGTTGCCTTACACTTTTTCCTTGCCAACATTTGTCAAGGCTCGAGTAAACTGCTTCAGGCAAGATTGAGATAGATATTTTATGTCGGCAGGGTCTCCTTGTTGCGAATATGGAGTTTATAAAATGGAAAAAATATGACCTGGTTAAACGATGTGCATATTTCTGGATTTGATGCCCCCTACAGTGGGAGGAATAGATTTTTTTATGTTCAAGAAGGAAAATGAAACTTAGTCCAACCCATTTTTGACTGTTTGGTTCCCAAATGAAAACATAGTAAACACAATTACATTTTGAGGTGAACCGATGACCGCCCCAATCAAACGGGCGAAACTCTGTTGGCAGCTGAACAAAAAGTGTCCATTAATCGAACTCCTCCACATAAATCAAAGCTCTGTCAATATGTTTACAAGGGCGGTAAATGGACGTGGGGCAAATACAGCCCTGATTTATCGCATACCGTAAATTTCGCTTTAAAAATGCAACTAACCTTGTTCGCTTCGACAGTAACTTTTGGATGAACCATTCCAGATAGGAGAAAAATATCGGCAAATAAATCTAGGGCAGATTGGTTCCGGTTTCGGCTAATTGCGAAGGGTGTGAAACCAGCCTATTGCATTTTCGAGTATAGTGGGTTTTTTCGCCAAAAAACACATGCCAACTTTTAAAACGACCGCAATTTTTGTCGAGTGAATCGAGTCCGCGCCCGAAGTCAAAGCGACCCTAATGTATCGAAACAAAATTATACCTCAAGCTAAAGAACCTAAAAAAATTCGTATTCAAATAAAAAGATTTGAAAAAAAAAACGTCACAAACGTGGTAGTAGATTATGTTTGTGTTGGCTGAGAAAAAAACTGAGGTTCAACATCTACATCTGCAACATAATAATTTTAAAAATCTCTGTAAGCTTAGTTTTGTTGGTTCAATCCGCCCTGAACGCAAAATAGGCGATCCAACTGTTCAGAATATACGAGCCCTAAAATATAAATCTGAAGTTCGATTGAATTTAAACTGGAACATGCTGAACAATTTAAAACGTAATCTATTAGATTAGGCAAACATATTAGATCTACAAAAATGGAAAAATTAATTAAAAATTAAACCAATTTTCTTCTTTTGCAAGTAACCATTTTTGTAAGTTCAAAACTTTTTTACTTGTCTTCTGAAAAATCTAACTTTTTGGACATACCGGATTTATGACACAATCATCCCAGTCTTCTCATTGCAGATCGTTATGTGATAAAAACAAGATTAATGTTGCCTTACCAAAAAAGGTAATATGATCATCTACACAATTTAGACTTCCATGGGGCCAAAGGACAATGAATGCGATAACCTCAAAGTCAAAATATCTGAATGTGGAATAATGATTTACAAGAAAACACCGTTCAGGTGAACCTTCGCGACTATTAGCAAGCAAATTAAGATGGGAGATTTGGTGCAGTCTCAGGAATATTCCAGTTTCCAATCCAATCTCTGTATTTCTGTGAATACCTACTTAAAATTTTCTACGATTTCCATGATTAATACTGCAAAACCTATGGAAACAACTCTGACAATATAGACTTGATTGAATCAAAATTTTTGTCTCGAATTGAACTATTTGAATAAATTGAAACTTGAGGGCAAGTACGCCTATGCTATTGAAACACATAACCGCTCCCAAACCTGGGAGCGAGTTTCATAACTTTATTACATAGTTCCCATATATTTCTTAATTTTCTCTACATTCGTTACCCACTGGCTTGTTCCCCACAATCTAAACTTAGTTCGGAAACTTTCAAATAACTTTTTCCTACCGGCTACATTCGCGGTGTTACGGATTTTTGTGTCTCGGAGCCTCGCAGATCTTGTAATCTTTCAGATAGGGCATAGATCATCTTTTCGGGAAGCTTGGGAAAATTTATGGCATTGTAAAAGAGAAATTGTATGTAAAGCCCCATAGCCCATAGGCCGAGCATATTGCTGCCGCCGTCGAATTCGTGTTGATCTAATCAAGCAGGTATTGATGAAATGTATCAATATCCCCTTGATCACCTATTATGTCCAAAGCTGGGGCCGTTTAATTACCCAATAAAAACTCGATTGGTTTACGGGACTTTATGGTTAGGATCGCCAAAATACCTTATTAAAGGCCACTTTTAAGCTGTCAAAGTGTTAAAAACCCATAAACAAAGTCTAGGTGGGTATTTCTTCGGCGTTAATGAAGCCCATTCATTTGCGCAAAGCCACAAGGTTAAAAGGAATTTTCGAATCCGTCGGCCAATTTGGCTACTTTTATACGCTTCCTGGTATATGAGCCCTCTGGAACATCTTTATTTATTTTCATAAAGTGAATATTTAACTACGACCGCTGACAAGTTCCGTCGGTGTTCGAATAAACATTGACGCCATGTAAATTCCGTTCAGCCATAAAGAACACATGGCGCAGATTGCGCTTTTATACAGAAATTAAAAGCATTTGGCTCGTAAAAGATTATGAGCTTTCCGGGAACCTCCACGCTTGTTACAACCAGTATCTTCTTTGACCTTCTATAATTTAAAGAGCCTAAAATAACTTGAATGATACCGAACATTTCAGTTGGAGGCAATGAATGCTTGCTTGTTTCGTATTTTCAAGCAAATCACTGTTTTTTAAACGCTGAAATACACGCAGAGCGCAGAACGCAGAACTAATCGCAAGGACAGCAGAAAATGTGAAATAAAGAGGGCAAATAACATGGTTTGACGAGGAACCAGCTGGGAGAAAGACAAACAACAAGGAAGCAAATGATGCAAGTCCAGATCAATCAAAGGAGAAGGAAACACGCGGATTGCTGCAAGGAAACCAGAAAACTAGCGAGAAAAAGAGCGAAGAAAAGAGATTAATAACGGCAAAAGAGTGAAGCAACAGAGCGAGACAGTGCTAGGAACGGCTCCAGATCATTCCCGACGATCAAAAATGATCAAAGAATCTTGAGAATAAATGAGAAAGACCTAATTGAAGAATGGAAGGGATATTTTAAGGAGCTTCTGATCGTAGAACAAGAACAGTGAATCTACCTGTTCTAGAATGAAGTAGATGATGATGAAATCACTGTTTTGTTTTTTCAAGAGTAGTTGTCTTAAAAGAGTTTAGTTTATTTAGTTAATTTACAGTGCGTTGAAACCTTTTTCCTGTGAATATTTTCTTCGCAATCACAAAAATAGTTCAAGTAAATTTGGTCCTGAACAAGCGATAGGGCATAAAAAATTTATTTGTCTCGAGTGGCTCCGGATACACAGACTATTAAACATTCAAATTACTTAGAAGTTATCGGGTTATAACAACGTATACTTTTTTCTCTCTGAGCTACCCAATGTTGAGCGGACACGGATCTAGACTTTGACCAATGCACTGTATAATACGTTCATTCATTTTCTTGCCCATGTTATCACTGACATTTTCTCCTTAAATAGAGCTTTGATTGGTGAAAAGAAACTGTTCAAATCGGATGCCCGATTGCGAAAATAATCACAGTCGAAGGTAGAAAATATTTGTGTATTTGTAGTGTATTGGACTATTTGCATAATTTTACAAATCAAAAATTGGCAGAACCGCAAGAACCACTAGAAAATTGAAAAAAAATATCTAGATTTGTTGCTTTTTTAGTTTCCTCCATAGAGACAATGTCGGTTCATTTTGTTGAGCAACTTTGAGCAATTGAAAAAATGCCAATTTATATGTGTGGAATCGTTTGCTACTTCGTGATACAGTTCAAAACATGATCGTTTGTTGTATTTTTTGGAAAAATTTATCATCAACACAGGAAACCAGAGATCGGAAATCGGAGATCGGAAATCTGCCAATAACTTCCACCATTTTGTCTCTTTAGGACGCTTTAGTAACATCTTATTTCGGAAATTTGTAGCTCTTGCACAAAGTACTCTTTTATTCCACATTTTTCCACGTTTAGGCAATTTCTAAGGATTTGATTAATTTGCCGGTTAAATAAATAAATCAATTGCTAAAAGAGCGAATGCACTTAAAATGATGTAATAATTTATTTCGGACAGGCATAGACAAATTAACACTTCAGCCTCTGTACATCTTAAGTCACGTATCGAATTTCATTGAGAAAAAGTAAACAAACATCGGTACCGAATGGTACCGTTAAACAAACTAATCCACAGCTGACTAATGCACATTCCAAGCCAGTTTCCAGAGCACCACTTCAACATTCGAACCCATTTTCCGCGTTCCTGCCCACTTTAGCATCTGTTTTAATGTATATCTGCTGATTTGCTTCAAAGACGCTCAGTAAATAATCAAAAATAAACCGAACCTTTTGTCATAGGTGTTTATTGTTGCATTGTTTAAGGTGTTAAAAGCTTCACAAATGCCATGGTCTGTTTCGCCCAGCAAGCATTTGCTTCATATTTTAAGTGGTTTACTAACAGAGTTTTATGCCTATGCATAACTTAAATTTGTCATCTTCTACGGGTATTGTTTTTTGAGAAATATGTTTGAAAGATTTGAACTACAAAAGCCCAGTTTTGTAGATTTTGATTTTTGTAGTATTTAAAACCAGACCTTTCGGTTTATTGTCCAAAAGTTAACAGTTTACGCGAAAAATGAGTTAAAATGAACGAAAACCTATTGCTAACGATTCTCTTCTACTCTGGTATGAAATCACTTTACATAAATCTGGTCGGGACCCGGAATCATGACAGATTGTTATGAAAAACAATCCAATCATTGAGCAATGTGTACTCCACCTTATGCTAAACCTCGAATGTCTATGCAGACGATTTATGGGCGTCATTTATTTGGAAATGTGTCGATTCACTACATTCAATTAGCTCGGGTTAAACTAAATCAGAAGAAAATTTAGGACCGTTGGATGTTCAAAAGTGGAAGCAATAATTTAGAGGAAATCGCCGAGATGTAATTTGCATCGAGACCTGGAAATTTATTGCCCAGATCGATGATTTGCCGAGCCCATTGAAGAATTGATTGGAATTCTGACTCAATTTAACTTAATTTCCATTATTCTTTTAATGGAAATGACCATTATTATTATTATTGGGTTTTATTTGCTATTTTTTAATAATGGTTCAGTGCAGCAAGTTCAGTGCTGATGGATTCACACCGAAGAAATCATAGAATCAATGGAAAATGTTTGGATCTCTCACAGTATGAAGTTGAGGATTCAGCTCTTTAATTAAAATGCAGTTAAATCTCATCTGCTTTAAACAACGAAATGTTTCCATCACTTAGAAGAAGAATAAAAATTATTTGCAGCAGCTGAAAAATGGTGAAAACCTGCAAGTTTTCCAACAGACAATTCTTTACACCTGAACCTGACCCACTTCTGACAGAAAACGAGTAGGTAACGCAAATGTTTTCGTAGGTTTTAAGTTAATTTGCAAGAAAATTTCCATGATTTAAAGAATATAATTTAAAGAATATAATTTAATTCAAATAAATACCCCATATGGACGAACGAATTAAGACAAAGGACAACCTCGAAATCCTTCCAGAGTTAATTTAAATCGGTGTTTTCAAAGCTTACCTGCATTTATTTCGAAAATATTGTTCAAAGTGGTGAACCGTGTGCCCATGATAATGTCTTTTCGCTGGCCATTTAAGCCTGACCTCAGGGTTAAACAGCCTAATAAAACTCTTCTAGTTTTACACTGGTTATGGATGTTCCCAAGATGAGCATTTTGTGGCCGTTAATTGCTATAACGAGGCCAGTTTTTTTCTTAATTAAAGCAATATTTTTGGACCATTATGATGGGAAGACAATGGTTTGGGAAAGCGACAGATGTCGGTTTCGATTTAAATTGCTTGCTTAGCCGGTTAAGGCGATTCTTAGAAGTTCCCGACAAGCGTTATGGAGTTTATTTGCTTTGGCGAATAATTCATTTCAAGTATGCCGTAAATCTGCTCCCGACTGACATCATAATCATAAAACTTTCTGGAAAAGTAAAATTGTGCAATGTGTTCAAATTTAGTTCCCAGCAATAATTTCCCATTCTCGTAAAGTTACATCCTGCTCGCAGTTTGCAATGGCAAAGCCTAGTTTGGGTTGAAAAATCATGGTAAACACGATATTATCAACAACTTGCCAAAGTGGGCAACGGAAAAATAAGAAAATTCGTCTATTTCAAACTTTCTAAATGGCTTCATATTTCTCAGATGTTTTCCAACAACTGAAGCAAAGTTAAACCAGCATTTCACTCGCACTTCATTTCCGAATCGATTAAACCGAATAGGTTTTCAGACTACAACCAGATAAGCTGAGTGTTATAAAACGAACCGACCTTATCTTAATTGAGCCAACCCTATAGAAAGTTGGAACAAAAGAACTACAAATCACTGTGAACTATCTAATAAAAGCTAAATATGGCCTGATGTCATCTACGTGAGTGCTACACTAGTCCAGGATTAGTTTGAAAACAGTAAAGTTTCAAGGCAGAAGCGGCATTTCCAAAAGAAGCAGTCCCGATAATTGAACTTTCAAAACGAAATGTAATTTACGGCTAGTTGCAAATGAGTGCTAAGTACCGATCCACTATTATTTCATAATATCCAGCACTAAAACGCTTATTATCTTCGCTAGTGCATTTTCCTGCTTTCTCTCTTGAGAAAGCCAACTCTAAATATCGGATCAAACAATGGGTCTGCGGAAAATACATTAGAGAGAGGACTCGAGGAATAAGGCAACATTTTTTTAAACAAGCTTTGTGGGGTTTTAATAGCTGTTCCAAGCGAGAAATTCGACTGAAAAAAAAAATTCCATACAAATAGTAGAATAGTGGAGAGAAATAAAAGAACATAAATATTCAAAATTTTCAGCATTAGTGGAAAGTATAAATCCGTATGGATTTGGGATTTGGGTTAGCACTAGTAGCTCCTGTTAATAAAATATCTTGTGCAGTAAAATTATTTACAGAAGGATATTTACTAAAATTGGCCAGAGTTCAGACAGTCCCAGTCAGGAAATTGGGCCAAAAAGGTTTGACCTGAACATTTTGTTTGAGAAACGCACCAGCAAAAAAGCTATAAATGTGATTCGAACATTACGACAAAACAGGTGGACAAGTGGTTCATACCAGGAGCAGAAGCTAAGATTCGAAAATAAAGAAAATAATTCGCACAGTGAGAACAAAATATAATACAAAAAAATTAGTGGATCAAATTATTCTTTTGTCGTTTCGCGTTAGGAATTTAATCTTCTGTAGTTAAAAACTCATTCGCCTTTTACACTCATTCAATATTATTGCTTACTTTAAGGGTCAGAAGAAAAATAATCCATACATTTGCTGATTTTAATTGGTGTACGATTGAAAAATTTCCTTAAAACAAATAACAAAAACTCTTAATCTGAATTAATAACTTACATAAACAACTTTGCATCCAAATGCAAAATAATTTTCAACGGAAGTTCAGTTAAATAAACCACCTCATTACAGTCGTCCTTCAAAACATAACAGGAAACTTGAACCTGGACAATAATAAATGCAAAATAAATGACAATTACATTGAAATGTAGCGAAAATCATAAAAACATTTAATTGATTTCCTCCCATCAAATATGCGAACAATTACGCGACAAGCAATTGTATACACTCAAACAAATACCCGGCACAATAAATTTGTGAATTATTGCTCAAATTTAATTTCGCAAGCACATTATTTGACAAAATATATTTATTGATGTGTGTTTTCAAATTATAAATGCAACCTCGTTAGTGTGCAATATTAATAGGTTGTTGTATTGAAATTACAGAATTCTAAATTCGTTTTTTACACTGGAAATTTATTTGGCATTTAAATGTAATGGGAAATAGTTTGAAAATTGGCTTTTGATGCCAGTGGCATTTGTATTTGAGATTGTCAAATCGTTGGCTGAATCGAGGAAAATAAATCAGCAATATATCAGGTGACTCATTGTAAAGCTACCACGAACTGACTGTCATATTTTCCCCAACCCTTTCAACCAAACATTCCCATCAAACCTTAAAAAATTGAGTCGGTCGCGTGCTTAAATCGCGTGCCCCGTTTCAGAATGGTATAAGTGAAATTGGATACGATTATCTAAAATAACTCCCCCAAAACCACTGAATCAGACCGGGTTTTTTTATATTAATTTTGAAGTTCCAGATCACGCAATAGCCACGAAATTGATAATCTTTAAATCCCCCATTTTTAACAAAGGAAATAAATTGTTCTGGAAAAGGAAACGGAAGAAACTGTATTGTGTAATAAAACATTTCATCGGTTAACAGAAACTTAACTAGATATTTTTTTGCTACGGGCGAAATCAAACGACCTCTTCTTTAGCATTCACGAACATTGAAAAAACACATCAGCATTGGATGTACATAATAGAGATATAATCTAAAATTGACCATAAAACCATTTGCTCTCGTCTGGTATCCAACGTTAGCTAAAACTCCATCTCACGTTTCATAAAGAACTAACATAGAGGATTAGCTTTTAAAACCCTTTCAGATTGGATTATCTCATTTAGAGATAAAGTGTATATATTTAACATGAAATAACATTTTGCTATGAGCAGAATATTACTTTACTAATAAAGAGCTGAACAGTCAGGTGCTTCTAGCTAGGCATTACGAAAATTTCATGTGCTTCCATTATTCGAGTAATAATTGCGTTAATAATTTTTAGTAATTAGTCGGCAGTTGTACTAGAAAAATATTATTTTCATTATTCAGCCCTTGGCTGCCGATATAGATTAATTAAAGAGAAATAACAAATATTTGCTATCGTTGACACCGCAACAAATAGACGCTTTTAGCTGGGAACAAATTTTGCTTTTGTTGGCCGTGTGATTAAATCATCGCTATATTACCTCTCAAAGGCAAATTGTTAAAAACGACCTGCACAATGCAGTATTATCTGTAAATTTAATAAATTTGTTAATTAATTACGGGCGTACTATACGGGATTCGCGTGTTTTATAACTACCCATTGAAGCCAAGTTTAATATTTATGCACTAATGCATATTCATTAGACCGGATGTTTTAGACATAGTAATTATGGATAAAGTAAAATTGACAATTACAAATGCTTACGATTAAGCACATGGGAAAAATTGAAATAAACGGGTAAATTTGTAACTACTTGAATGCTGCATAAATGATCGTCATTGGGCAGAAAGACCGATTGGGTCGATAGCTTTTTTCTGTAGAAAATAAAGATTATTTATATATATATGATCTTCATTTGTGCAAAAGGCCTAAGACAGAAGGGCGACGGGATAAATTCACTAAATAAAACGTATTTTGAAACAGTTTTATGTCAACCCTATTATTTTTCGAAAACAAGCCTGCATCGAATTTGTTGTTCGCACCACTTTCAACTGATGCAGTTTTCTGGTAAGGGGCGTTATAATTGCCGAAAAAAATACAGATTCTTGTTCACATGTTCTAACAATGGGTGTTTCAAATCCGATATTTGCGGAAAAAGACGAAAGAGAAGAAGAAGAGAAGAGAAGAAAAGAAGGAAAAGGAGTAAAAGTTTAGTATTTCAGGCAAATTTAAGAGATTCGAATTGAAATATTTCGGTTTACATACTTTATTAGTGATAAAAACTTTGATATTTTGTCGGTATAAGCACTTTACGCTTTCCACCGCAAATGTTATGTTTTTTTTGCGAAAATTTCCTACCGGCTTTCATTTAACATCTAATTCGTGCAACTACATCGAAACTCCCTTAAGCCAGTGCAATTTTGGATCGTAAACCGAGGGCCGATTTTCCAATTTGAGCTTCAAAAGATTTTCTTCTCCGGCTAGAGGATCAAAAGTGTTTGCAGCGAATTTCAACCTCCAACTCAATTACTTCTCAACTCCAATCAAAATAATGTGTTTACATGTTGTGCGCAGCATACATAAGCACTTAACTTCTACAAAGTGCATACGTTAAAACATTCGCCTGAAGAAGTAGTTGATTATTTATTCGATAAAGTGTTTTTAAACATCTTCATTTTTTTTTAACTTTATAAAATGTAGCTGAGGTAGTTGAGCGACAGCAAGCAAAACAGTGCTAAATTAGAAGATTTATTATTCATTATCAATTTTCAATAAACTTGCGTAATGCTGTTAGGGCGAAATTATATTATAAAAAAATCCAATTATCAATTCGCAGTATTTGCTGTGCAGCAAAACAATCACACACATTTGATAAAAAGCAATTATTGACAAATGCCAACGAACAATTATTTGTTATCGTCACTACAACAATAAATAACGTTTTAATTTCGCTTCGATTTTGCTTTTGCAGTTGCAAATAGTTTTAACATTTGGAACATTTTGCTGGATATTTTGTCTGATCGTGTGCAAACCACCAACACTGCTCAAGATTTTGCCACTTTTACACAATGAATGTTAAACCTCGAATAATTCCATCAGCGAGGTTTCCAATTAAACAATTCAGCGCAACAACAAATTGTAAATTCAAACATGTACGTTACACTAGTTTTGTCGTGTGCAATGTCGGATTTAAACGTGTTTAAAATGAACAGTTCCATGTCATGAGAAGCGACATTGTGGGGTCACTGCTAAAAAACGAATTATTTGCAACATGCCAAAAAAACAGACCTGAAATGTTTAATTTCGTTTAAAAATGCCACGTCAGTCCAGCTTTTTGGGTGCGGAAATTAGAAATGTCGTTGTTTTACTGAACAGGGTAATTTCATGTTGCCGAAAGTGCGGGTTTGATTGCTTGAATTCAGGTTTACCAAATCGCTTGTCACTTCATACAGAAGTGCTAAATTTTTCAAAAGCAGAATGCTGTGCTGAAATCTACTAGCTTTTGGTTGAAAACATGTTTTCTCACTAAAAAATGTGTCAATAGCAGTACCGTACATTTTTTAGTAGAAATGTTCTGAGCTTAATCAAACTAAATTTGCAAGCACTAAGAAAATAGTAAATGAAGCCAAAAACCGCGTTTTTTAGGCCTTCAACCAGTGTCGTGCCAGTAGAGCTCTGATGTTTTGAATGTAAATTTAGTTATCTTTAAAACAAGCTTGTAAAATGAAGTAATTTAGAATTCGAAACCGAAAATAAAAAAATTGAAAATGAAATTAAAAACGTTTTCAAGACGACACAAAAACACATCTTTAGCTAGTAGAAGAAAGTTGTTTAGAACCAAACTATTCAAACTCAAACAACCCAATCACACAAATTTAAGTTGAAATTTTATTTCTGAAGAACAAGTATTTGTTGCTGTAAAACAGCAGCGCCAATCAACGCAAAATCTAAAATAAACATAAATAATTAATTGAAGATTTAATGATAATTTCGAGAACCGTACTAGAAAGGATTAATAATACTAATTAAAATTTACTCATTACAATGTTCGATCAACACTGGCTGCATAGACGGATTAATTTCGGTGGAAAATGAGTTTTGGAACTGAGCTTTCATCTTCGCTTCGCGACAAGAATCCGTATGCGCCCCGTCTTATTATCTTTGAATAATTAATACTAATTTTAGTCGTAGGAACGTGAAAATTTCATTTTGCGTCATGGCTCAGACAGAATCATAACACTGGTGCATGGTTGGAAGAGGAAATTAACGACCCGATGAAATTATTCGCTGGGAATTTAATTAAATCGGAAGCAATTGCGAATTTTTCTGAAAGGAAATTGGCCACAAAATAAGACGCCAGCAGTAGGAAACAAGAAATAAATCCATAAATGAGCACGGTGCTCGTGTGCATCGATTACCACCGTAACCGGAAGAATTGCGGGGCGAAATTGATATTCTATTCTATGCTATTTCGAGCGAATGCACTATCCGAATAAGGGAAAGTGGATTAGCACTGCCGTTGGCTCGAAAAAGCGATTTGACCTGTGGTTTCGCTTTAATAAAGAATTCTAGGACATGGTCCCATTATAATTGTGTATATAAACGGTTTTTTATCTTCATCACAAACCGAAATCGTTCTAAATCGATTCAGTCGAGGTGCCGAAGCGGAAAATCTTATTTAACCTGCAGATCCCAAACGCGATCATATTATTGAGTTTGACACAATACGAAACCCCATAGAGAATCAAACAAAAATTTTAAGAATGACTCGGCATTATGGGAACGACCAGAATAATCTATCTAGGCACTTTGTTGGGAGATTAATGTTTTCGTTTGGTTCATTTTAGATGCTTTTGTCCCGGCTGGATCGTGTGAATAATTTACGAAAATCCAATGCTGATCTTAAAACGGTTAATGTACAATTGCAGGCTAATCGCTTGTTTGTACACTCACTCTAATGTAATTTGATTACGGCTGGCGTCATTTGAAACGCTGTATTTTATGCTAAATCGCATCAAAAATACAAACGCGTTGATTTAGCGATTAAAATTCCTTTGATGATTCATTTTCAGACGGTGTTTTCGAAACATCAAAGGTATTTGCCGCGGATCAGGCTCGGCTCGGGCTCGGCTCGTTGATCATCAGTTAGAAGTTTTTAACTTGTTGGTTCAGTATTTGATTTATTAATTTTTGCCAACGACTTTCTATCACTTGCACTTTAAATGTAAGCAATGTTATTTGTATGCAGCCGCAGTGCTTTAAATCCAAATCGCATTAAACAACGTAGAGATGATGGTAATTTTTTCGCTTTTCAATCACGATGAAGATCCAATTAAGTGCATTTCTTCATTACGCACTTCTCGGGCCATTAAAATTGCAGCCGCTTTTCCACTCACTCAACAGAGTCGGTCTAATAAGGCCGCGAACTGGCATTGATTTTTCAAGGACAACCAATTACCGCAAGATCAATGTTAATACGCAACTCGCACATTTATTCATACATGCATTCCAATATTTGCAATAAAAAATGTTATTCACTTATCGGGTTGTGTTTGAACAAGTGCGGCCTTTTGATTCCATTTCCCAGCGAAGCGAATTTTTTTCAGTGGCAAAAACAAAAGTGTGTTTTTTACATTTGTAAAAAATACAACAGCGATTCATGTGATGTGACAAATGATTCATATATAAAATAGCACAAACGCATAAACAAACTAAGCATAAGATCATAAAAATGATTGATCAGTCCTGAAGGGATTAAAACAGATAAACAAATAATGAAGCGCCCAAATCGAGCATAATTTCGACGATTAAAAATCTTTTTAAAAGTCAGTAAATGATGTTTCTTAACTCAACAGCGAAAAAATAGTAATATAGAACAAGAAAATATATTATTCAAAGCTTGCTCTAGCCAACTGATGCATCAGGCTTTTTGCATGCAAATCCGAGTTTCATTTTTGCAATAAGTAAAAATCCATCCTCAATTAAAACTCTTGCATATTAAATGTAAATATGCGACGACGGACATTTTTCAAGCCATCCAAACCGTGATGTGCAAAGGATTTACATGAAGTTCCATTAATATATTTACATGAATTTGATTTTTCGGCTGGTAAATAAATTCCAATGGTTACTGGAAAGCTATTGAAATTTTATATTATTTGTTGTGTTGACGCTCATATTTTGCTGACAGATCTGAGCTCAATTTTGTCTTTAATGGAAAAATAATGATAATGTTTCAATGTACTCAACCAAAAAAGTGGTATATTTAAAGAGGCTTAAAAAAATTCACTGTGGCTCACATTTGAAAAGGAAACCTATATGGGATTTACATTTGTTTAAATTTGCACCCGGAATCGCTAAACTGTTTTCTGACTCAAATGGCTAAAGAATCTCAGACCCAAATTGCCATAAGATATTCGCAAATAGAGCTGTGGGTCTGAAGAAACAATGAGTGATAGAGCAAACTCTGCTCTATCCAGTGGCGTAACGCACATGACTCAATATAACAGGGGTTTTGAGCAATAAATTTTCAAACTTCTGTCGACACAAACAGACCCATCCAGCCCAAACCGCAGACAATTGCCATAAAAATTCCAAAAAAAACAAAAATGTTAGAAGAACTAAAAAAAATCAGTCAGGAAAGTGTTAGAATAAGACTATAATCAAAATGCTTTTAATATTATCAATATAAGTTCAGCCATATTTATTATGGACCACAGTGTACCACAAAGCCATATTGCTTATGCAGCATAATTTGCTGTTTATCGCGAGAGCAATCTTTTTAGTCAGTGGTCGTCAAATCGCTGCTGATTCAGAGTCGTTTTCGTGTTCGGAAATCTACTTTTGTACTGTGTTGTTCTTTATCATTTACCAATATACTTTTATTCATACATTAAGAGTATGTCCACTTTATTTCACCAACAGAAAGTTTCGAAATGTTGTTTGTTTCGAAATGTTCAAGAAAATTTTATCATTTTTATTAAAAGAATTGTTTTTTTGCTTTGCGATGAGTTAGGAAATTGCGGATTTTGTAGGCAACAGTTGAAACAAATTAAACTAAAAGGATCGAATTTTGTCCATTCTCAGGACATTTTCAAATCAAACCGCGTTTTTCAGTATTCGGGCAAATATTGATTTTTTCTTTGAAAACTAATTTCTGCATTTTGAAAAATAACTGAAAAAAGTCTGATTTTATACGCAATTGTTTGAGATTTCTTAACATGCTGTTTTTTAATACCAAGTTCTAAAGCGTTCACAATTCTCATGTTTACAGCACATCTACACAATCCAACAGGATGAACAGGGCGCGGCTACATTAAGCAAGCAACAAGAAGAACTGCACCGGATGAAAACTGGTAAATGTCGAACAGCTAACAATTTAATCTTTTAATATTTCGAACTTTCCTTGTAAGATTCGCAGCAGCCCTCGTTTAGCGATTCACGTTATGTATGAAGCACAATTAAAAGGGCGTCCCATTGGAGCCCCACGGAGCAACCATTGTGTCTGAAAACAACTAACATTGCAATGGGCTTGTAATAATGTCAGAATAACGTGCCATTGACTGCTGCTGATTGTGATGGACGTGGATCTGCAAGCCCAATTGATATATCATTCCTTGCAAGAATCTTAATTGAACAAGAAAGTTACTTCTGATAAAGTTTACCCGAATTTGGTTATTTTCCTTGTTGGCTCCCACTTTAAAATTGTGGTTATTTCTTCATGTAGATGAAAATTTCTGTTTGTTTATCAATTCCTCTGTTGTCTTTGTTAAAAGAAAAGTATTTGTTCCTTAGTCTCGCTGGTTTATGTTAATATTTTCCTCAAGTTTGTCGGTTGTTTTTTTGCATTCAAGAAAACAAAAATGTCATTCACATTGCAATAAATACAAAACTGCAATCCAAGTGCGAACCACACTAGGAAAGTCGGCCGAGTTCTATGTGCTCCTTCAAAAACCCGCGCAAGCAAAGATTTAAATTTAAATTTTTTTTAGCGAAGAACATCAGGCAAAAGTAGAATTGGTTCTGGATAGATGGACAATCCAAAACGGGGTTTGTTTAAATATTCGGTTAGTTCCATAGCGTTGGATGTTTTAAGCAAACATGCACATAATGATCGAACCTCGGCCTTTAAGTTTCAACAGAATATTTGATTACAAACCTAATTTTAATTACCGAACCTGATATTAGTTAGGAAACTACAGCAGCATTTATGCTACACAAAATCGGCTTCAAATTAAACGAAATAATTTTTAATTTCTAGTTTATTTAAGCGGCAAATCGCGTGCAACGTAGCTTTTATTATTTTATTATTTATTCATGATTGTTTATGTTACTGCTTCGATAAAAGTTCTGATGATGCAATCAAAATAAACGACATTTTGGAAAAGCAGAAAACATTTGTTATTATTACTATGGAAAAGTAGGTGTACATTAAAATATTAACTAAATAATTAATTAACTAACTTTAGGTACATGTAATAAATAATTTTAGTCTCAAAAAAAGCACAGCCGATATTTTTAGTATTCTGGCCTTAAAGCTAAGAGTGTTTTCTTGGAACCCATCTCCCATCTCCGGATGGAAACTTTGAAGGAGGTTTTAACTTCGGTTTTAACGAGGGAAGTTAGTAAACCTGATCATTTTTGCTCGCGTTAAAAGCGAGTTTCTTTGAAAAATTGTGTAATTTCTGAACATTTCGGAAAATATATTTAGCTCTTTGGTCAGCATGTTTAATTTGATCTTATCTTCTCTTTATTTTATTCAGTTTCTTTTATTGCGGATTATGTCAAAAAAAATTGGTAAAGTTCCGTTGCCTGATCGAAAATAAAGTTGGAGAAAACTGAAGACAAATTAATAATCCATCCCACCGTATTCGTGTCCGAAACCGATTAAATAATATTTTATGCATTGCATGTAACAATATATACCATAACAAATGCGATAGAGGTATATCAGACACATAAATTATGCAAAAATCAAGCGGCGTTAAATCAGGCAACTAAAGACTTCTGCGTGTTTACTGGGTGTTTATCGACGTGAAAATAGTTCTGGGGGCATTTCAACTACCATTCAAGAATGGCTGATAATTAACTATCCGGGGAAAATCGACAGAAATACTGGTGGTAGTTTAGTGAGAGCAATTTGCGAACAAATTGTGTGAATATCAGAAGTTCAGTATTAAATATCAGCCGACGTCTAGGGGAAATTCAAACGAAATTGTCAAATACTCCCAGTGAATTCAAAACAAATTAAAGTCAAACAGAAGAGAGCGTCTTATCAACGTATCTCCGTCTCCAAACTGCAAGGAATTCTGTCTCATAAGCGTCGCATTCCCTTCGTAAAAGACATGCTTTGTGCAGCGCACGAAAATTATATTCGAATTTCCCAGCGTCAGAGAAAACCAATTTTTCCCAAGTCAAAAGGATTATTTGCGGCAATTTGTACTTAATGAAGTGGCCAATAATGTCCCGGTGATTTAGCAAAGCTCCTTTAAAACCGAAACCCGACTGAAGGCCCCAAAAAGTGCAATTTGTTTGGCGGAAAGGGTTGCGAAAACAGTGCCAGAGTGGCAAAAAAGCAGCTCCAAGGGCCCTCGTTCTCTGTTTTCCTTAGTAGAGGACCCCCGATTCAGATTTCATATGCTTTTAGGCTTTGTGTGACGAAGATCTAATGAGGCTCCGCCGGTCGGTCTTTATGCTTTAATATATTTACTCTAACTGGGATTTTCTTAAAGGCAAGATGCCTGAATAATATCAGGCTGCTTTATGTCGGTTAATATATGGAAACCTTCATGAAATAAACCACCTGAAAATGGGAAAGATAAATAAGCAACGGGGGCTAATAGAGCTAATGAATAACAACTTTATTCGTGCATCTACCTGATTTTGTGCCTAAGCATTTTTGCAATTCAGGCTTTAATCTGAGTGAATTTACATTGGAAACTGACTTGATATCACACCAAAAAAGTTGATCTCACCTGCAAATGCTCAAACGTGTTTAGTTTTCCCCCGGTTGTGGCATAAAAGTGCCACTTTCAGAATAAATAATTCTGATGGCTCTGCTCTATACAGATTATTTTCATTGGAAAATAGATTTAAGTGTCGAAATTTAAGTATCTATCGTTAGTTCTACGCTTTTTCAATTCACCATATTTTTTCTGGAACGAAATTGGAAATAATTTTTTCAAGTCAAGTTCCACCAGGGTGAACTGAGTAGCTTGATGACTATTCTGCCGGTGCTAAGCCCGGATAAAAGAGGAAGGTTCCAGGGTCTGGCTAGCACCCTACCCAGGGTAAAAGAAACCACAAGCTCACAGAAACCAATACTTGCCTCGGAATAGGACTGATCTAACCACGACGACCCACCCGAGAAAACGGACAACGAATTGGAGAAAGAAGGATCTGCTGCGTGTTGCTACCTGGAATGTGAGATCATACAATAACAAAGACCAAGAAATCTAATAACTTTAATGCAGAAAATTATATATCAACACAAAATCCCAGACGAGTGGCGAACCAGCACTATTGTGCTACTGTTCAAAAAAGAGGACGAGAGAATACCATCAAATTATAGAGGAATAAACCTTTTAAGCAGTGCTCTAATACTAACAACTAAAGTAATTACGAACAAAATCAACAATCTTAGATCGTTGGCGGACGAACAACAGGGATTCAGATCGGGAAGATCCTTCACAGACGCCATGTTCGTATTAAAACAAATAGTCGAGAAGTCGATTGAATACGACAAGCCAGCGTTTATATGTTTTGTTGATCTAACTAGAGCATTTCACAGTGTCCAGCTGAAAAACGTCCTAAATTTCCTTTACAACAAGCAAATCCCACACAATCTCATTAAAACCATAGAGAACACATATACAAATAATAAAATACGAGCACAAATAGAAGAAGACCTCACAGAACCAATACCAGCGGGTAGCAGTATTCGTCAGGGAGACTCCCTGAATCCGACCCTTTTCAATTTAATAATGGAAGAAATTGTTCGAAGTGTTCGATGGCTGAAGGAATACAAAATGGGGGTTGCAGAAATCAAAATATTGTGTTATGCTGACGATGTCGCTCTCACTGCAGAAAGTGAAGATGACCTACAAAGGTTATTACACCTATTCAACCTGACAGCCAAGTCTCTAAATATGAAAATATCAACGACCAAAACAAAATGCTTACAAACATCAAAAACCGCTCTAAGATGCAAACTGGAACTTGACGGTAAAGTAATCGAGCAAAAAATGAAATTTAACTACCTTGGCGTGCAACTGTCCGGCTTTGGGGATGTTGAGGCAGAGGTGAGAGATTAAGCAACAAAAGCAATTAAAATAGCTGGCTATCTGAATGCCATATGGTGTAATAAGAATATGGGAACGGACACTAAATCGAGGATCTACAAAACCGTCGTGAGGCCGGTGACATATACGACATATACCGCAGAAACCAGGCCAGAAACAGCGAAAACCAAAAGACTCCTAGAGACAGCTGAGATGAAAATATTCCGTAGAATTACCGGAACGAAACTGCTGTATAGGGAGATTATCGAGGATATCAGAACAGCCTGTAATGTCAATAACATCAATGAATGGGTAGCAAACAGGAAGAAGGAATGGAATGAGCACATAAGCAGGATGGACCACCGCAGACTTGTGAGAATCGCTCGCGACAAGTCCCCATTGGGACGAAGATACGTTGGGCGCCCCAGGAAACGACGGAGCGACAGCCTCACGCAAGTGAACGATAATTGAACGGGCGATTCGCCTAAAATTAAGAATGAAGAAGAAGAAGTTCAGGAGTCTGTCTCACGAAGAAAAACACAGTTGCATGAGAGAACGATCAAATGCTTAGTGGCTTTGCTAACTTTTCAACATTTATTTCGCTAATTTTACAGATGAATTGAAGTTTTCTTGGCCACGCACTTTTTTATTTGATTTTCTTGCGAATTTCATTAATAACACGATACTTTATTTTTTGGTTAGCCAAAAATCGAGTCGTTGAGGCTTTCAGAAGCGAACTGATTGAGGCTCAGAATCATCACATACTTGAATGGCAGGCAGGTCTTGAAGTCCAATTGGAAATTTGTCGATTTCTCCATAATAAATTCACTTTTCAGATTAGTTGGTGTTTGCTTTAACTTCTTGTTAATCAATATTGATGGTATCGCTCGTCTGGCTCTGGCTGCTTTAGCTAAGCAAATGAGACTTAAAAAATACGTTTTTGCACAACAAAGAACTGATTGTTGTCTAAAGTTGCTTTCAACCAAACTGTTTAATTAACTTTACATCCATTCTATTTATCAGGCTGGAAGAGTGACATTTCGTAATAACAAATTTAGATCGTTTTTCACAGTTAACTAAAATAAACCATTGAAATTTTGGATTAATTGAAAGTTGACAAACATAAATATTTGTCGTTTTGTTCAACTTATAATTTTAGGTCAAGAAAGAGATTTTTCTCCTTATAAACAACAAACTTTTGGACTTCAAATTAGATGCAGTTGTGTTGAACTGCAGTTGTTGTGTGCAACTTAAGTAAATTTTACTCCCTGGAGCTGCCTGTATTTCTATTGAAGAGTTTCTAAAAAAAATATTAGCAGTTTCGATTCGGACTTGATTCAGAGTTAAAGTAAACTTTTTGGCTTATTGGACAATTGCATCTTGTGCGGATGACTCGACTTGTTGCACGACTTGACACGACATTAAAGTTGTTCTCAAGGATAAAATTAACAGGAAACTAATGAAAAGAAACATTACTCCAATGTCTGGATTAGTGAAAAAACGATTTTCCATTGTCTCAAATCTTTCTAACAACGCCGCAGGATTTGCGCAATTTTCAACAAATGCTCCCCAAGTGAACAATGCGAAAACAGTCTAGCAATAGAAACGGATTGCATTATCTCCTATTACAAAGCGGCAATCTTTTTTCTGCGCTTGACATGTGTCAATGACTGATGGTCATTGTTCGTCTAGACTCGCTAACTTTCCTATCTCCTTTTTCCGAGATTAGAGCAACTAATTAGGAGAGAGGAAAGCTCGTAAGTACATCGACAACGTCCAGATTAAAACTTTGTCGAAAATTGGACGTCGACATCGGTTCAAAAGAAGACTTTCTCTGGACCCTGTAAAGCTCTTTTAAGTTTTAAAAGCTTCCTCTTTGAGGAATGGGGTTATTTTGCGGAAATGGCCAGGAAAAGTTGGCTAGTTTGAAATTCACTCATTTGCACACGAGAAAGACAGCAAAAGCTAAAAATAAAAAGAACAGAATAGAATCAATTTTGACTAACACTCTACGGGTTTAATCAAGCGACTGAGCAACAGCTATGGAGGACACCGTTTCAGAGAATGGATCATTTGTGAAACTTTCCAGCTAGACTCCTTTAAAATGCTTGGACAAAAGCTTCCAGGAAGGCCATAATCTTTTTTAAAAGAACTTTTAATTAACTGCGAAAAAAAACGAAATTACACGTCCAGGGCTGAGCTATTTTCAAACTGAATTAGCGGCTGGTTTCAACTATTCTCAAAATGTGCGTTCTTCGAACTTGTACTGAAATAAATCGATTCCACCGAAATGAACCAAATCTTTATCGGGGCAACTTTATATAACAAATGGTTGCAGGTAAATGCGGGCCGCAGTTCTTCTCCAAGATGACAGAGATGCCTATACTCGCAGGTGAATAAATTTTAAGGTTGCTTCGCCTTCAGTGTTTGTCGAAATGAATTTTTGCCGACGAGATACAAGAAATTATCTAGATACTCAAAGTGTGCCGACTTTAAATTGTTTCGTCAGTTGTTCGGGTGAGATTTATTTAAGGTCGATTCACAATTCCCAGTTTAATATTTTCACCTGTCGCTTGCCTTTTCCGAATATATTTTTCCGAGCCAATTGGATTGTTATGGAAAGTTGCTTGAAATATATACATATTATTTCTGTGGAATCCGACTCCCAAAAAAATTTACTTAAAGTATTTTTTATTAGCATCTCGGTCCACCTGTGCTTTTGAGCACCATAAGTATCGGTTGTTTCTAGACATCGATACATTTTTTTTCAAATCCACTGTGCATTATTTGTTGCCTAAAATGTTAATTCAAAAACAGTTTGCTATCAAAATAAAATTAAAAAAATTGTCAATTTGAACTGTTATGCCTTCCTGTTTTTTCCTTGATGGAAACAATTTTCTAAGCAGCAGTACACGCATACAAGAATCAGATCGGTTCAGTTTACTTAATTTCCTCTAGGCTCTAGATGAACTCATTTTCAACATGTAACTGAAAAATAAAACAAACATTCGAAAAAAACACTGCTGACATCGCAATAGATTAAGCGTATTTCATAATTAATGAGGCCCTGAAACGAACATTGCATAGCGGAAAAAAAGGCCATTGTAGTTTTTTATTTGTTCTTTTGGCTTCATGACTTCGTTGCCTGTAGACTAGGCCTTATCGAGACGGCAGATTTCGTGTAGAGATTATTAGTGTACCTGCTGGATAGTTGAGATATGCAAAGAAACATGTTTAGATGACGAGCGGAATCTCGAGATATTTTTATCAACAAGTGAGGCTTCTCATTTACATTTTCACAGGCTTGTAAATGGTTCGCACATCTCTTTGTTCGCTCTTTTGCGGCACTGAGGCCTTCAATTTTCGCTGTCATGTATAGAAAATGTTCCATACAAATTCTACACGAAAAATATGATTTTTCCTCGTTCTTTGCCCGTTTTACATCTTGGTGAGGAATTAGTTACTTTACTTATCTTTCACTGACTTATTTTGGTCATTTCAATTTTTTTGGCGCGATTCTCTTGGAAAAACCAGTATCAGCTATTGGAACTATTCCTCCAATTAAGCCGACTAAACCGAAAAAAAAACCTTGATAGAACACTTCTCAAACTAATTCCTTTTCCCGGCGCGCGTTTTTGCCGATTTCAACATTGTTCTACTACGTGCTAACAGCTGTAATTACAAGAACGAAACGGCTATAAGACGATTGTTAAAATTTCGCTTGGACCGCATTATTGCCCCCCGAAACAATTCCGAGACAAAAAAGTCTCATTTTAGCGTATCAAAACACGATCTGTGAGATTCAGCAGCAGCCTTCGAGCAGCGAAATTCCATTTTAGAGAAATGAGTCTCGATTCTTTGTTTGATTACCAAAGACAGCGTCAACGCGGACACGAATAATTAATAAATGTCATCGTGCCAAGCTGGAGGAAGAAGGCTTTAAACAAATAACTTTATGCCCACATGGTTTGAACCTAACAGTTTGGCATAGTTTGGTTTCCCCCTTGTATTATCGATGCTTCTACTACTGAAAACTTTCCTAGATTCAAATTACAAACACTGAACTTAATCGGTTGATTCGTTTAATCTCTAATCTTTAATTCACGTGGATTAATAATAATAATCATTTTTGAATAACCATCACCTAAAAGTTATGGGTGAATATTTTAATAAAACAGATGGAATCTTTATTTGTTCAAGGGAAAGATCGCATTACTTAATGTTTAATAAAAAAAATGTGAAAATATACTTCAAGGTTTGAGAATAAACGCTTTTCACAGCTAACAACGTTAAAATAGCAAAGTTCTCAGGAGTAACTGGCTGCTTCAAGAGGCGTATTTTGACTGCAAAAATACTCAATCGGCCTGTTCAGAAAAAATCAACAGAGGAGGAGATCTAAAAAAATATCCTTGAAACTGAAGTAGGTTTCGTTTATGTGTCAGTAATTTGAACCCCAGAAATTTTACATATTTAGAGTCAAGGGCTTGAAATTTCCGCAATAAAGAGAGCAACTGAAAAATTCTTCAGTTTTATCGTGCGTTATACAGAAGATTTGTGATGAAGTTGTAGAGGATGGAAAATTATGAACAACACATGCACAATAAATGATCAACTGGTGAATTATGCACCATAAAAGAAAGTATTAAAAAATGGAGATAGAACAGCAATATTCCCATCCAAACAAAACATAAACTACATTTTTGCCTTTGATCTACTGGGTAAGTATTCTTGTGAATAAAATGAGAAAGGTTCAATTCGAAGTTACGCCACTGCCAGTTAGTATTTAATCTGGACCGCTTTTTCTAGCCCTAAGGATTCTTCACCCAAAATAAGTACCGATTAAGACAACAAAAACATCTAGAGCGACATATCCTTCGCGTTTATCCGACCGTCCAAAGTGGTAACAGCAGCGGCTAAGGCCAAATTGGAATTTTTATTTGTTTCTCTGCTTTTTTCGACATTTACCCGATCTCAACACATGTTGAATTAGTTCTTCAACCAAAACCAGAATTATATTAGATTTGTTGTAGCAGGAGTAGGAGCAAATAAAGCACATTTAAGACTTTTTCAAGTTATCCAATGCAATTAATTCTCAAGGTATTGAATATAATAATTGGAAAATAACAGCAGCATTTTCCATGCAATGCAGGAGCTGCTCAAGCTTTCGATTCAACAAGCACTAAATTCAATAGAAGGTTGAAGGCTTCCAGTTGAATCTACCAAATGGAGAGTCAATATTCCGATAGTCCCATAGTTTCTTTTAGTGGAATTCCAGTTATCTTCACAAAGGATTTGCAGTAAATTTCAAAAACTGTCGTCTAAACATGGAAATAGCATCTCAATCGACAAAGGGAGTCAATTTCGAAGAAAAACCACAGGTAACTAACTGGAAAAGTGATATTTTCTTCAGATTTATTAAGCAGAAAAATGCACGTGAGGTTTGAGCTGACAGCACATTTTACACAAGGAGGTAAATTTCAATTTTAATCCTTTCAGTTGAGTTGCTAAAGGATACTTGAAAATATTGTACATTTTAGCTAATGATTTACCGCAACTTAAAAGAAATATTCGTTGCTTAAATTGTGTCAAAGTTAAACAAAACAATGCTCAATTCTCGCGAAAGGGGAGTCCTAAGACACAGGCTTACTAGACTTTGCTCATACTGATTTATGCGAACCTTTAGAAGAAATACCGTTTTTGGGTGTTAAGTAATTTCCAACGTTTATAGGCAATCGCTCAAGTTGAACTGTGCCATAGCAATAAAACTTAATAATTTGAAATGAAAATCTATTTAAACTTGCTTGTTTGGCTAAAACCCACACAGCAAATAGGGATAGATCAAACGCACGTTTTTTTTGGAACTGGACTGGAAAACTTGGAATTTTCTGCTCTTAGCGTCTGGGTTTCTTTTACAATTTTCGCTTGCTACTGGATCTCTGAAAGATTTGCTCTCAGGTTTCTCAAAAATTGATGGAAATTTTGAGCAAGTGTTGGCAATCTCGATGCAATGATTAGAATGTTCTGACTAAAGTTGACATTACTGGGTCGAATGAACTCAATGTATGATATTCAAACTTACCTTTCTGGGTCAAAACTAATCGAATTTCTTCACTCATGTTGTTATGACTAAATCGCATTTTCAAATCTCTATCCAACAATGCCAAAACGAATTCTGTGCTGCTCAAATGGCGCTCGATAAATTTGGAAAAAAGCAGCGTCATGTTTGAGTCGATTTTGCAACAACAAACACGCAAATCTAAAACTTCTTGAAATTGGGACTTTTTGAGGAAACTGTAAATATTTACTTTCTAAAAAGGTCATTTACTTCCCTCTGGAATGAGGTAAGAATGAGTGTACTTGCTCATTTTGCATCCTAGAAATGGGCAAAAACGGGACCAAAGCATGAAATTTTGTCATAATCTTGCACCTAAGTGTCTCATATTCAAATTTCGCTTTCTGGGTCAAAATTGCATAAAGCTTCTGTTTTATTGCATTGCACAAAAAATACAATTGACACAATTGCATAAAGCATGGTTTTAGTTAATGAAATACTGATTAACAACAAAATTTAAGGTAACTCTCAAGGTCTACAACATTTAAAAATACGGGGAAGAAATTTTTTCGAACTAACCTTAGGTCAAGTGCTCTTTTTTCGAACACCGGCAGTATGATAATCCCTCTTACCTCGAAAAGTTTTTATTGTGGAAGTTGCCGGTTTCCCGAAATTCCCTTTTTTTATTGGCTTAATAATAATAAAATTGTTTCAACGCAAAGTTTTCCAAAAGTAAGATTACTCCCGAAGTGGGTTAGATATGTACAATTTATCCTACATTTACAGGAATTTTTCATAGCTTTACCCTGAAGTTGGAAGCTTCTAAATGTCAGATTGAGTACACTAGATAGAGACAACATAAAAAATCTACCAAATTACGTTTATTTATTAGATTAGAGATCAGTTTATGTATTTCATAAATCGATTTCCCTAAAGCAGTAATTTAAGGAGACAGCGAATTCAGCCTGTGAACATGAGTAAACAGTCCAACAACCGGGAAAATAATCCAGATTTGATAAACAAACAGTCGCCACCGCTAATAGATTAAATTTCCATAATAGAATGCCCTCTAAACAATATACAGTACTAAACTGGACTGGTAAGACAATTAGAGCTCTAATGCGGTTTTAAGCAGCAAACAACAGAAACCAGGTAGGCTATTAAGGCCGATTTACTGGACATACTTCCTCTCTAATGACTCTCAAACAGTAACGGACCGACTCGGAGGTCACTAAAGTGATAAAATATCGTAGATAATTTATTAGACCCTCAAATTAGTCACTTGGATCTTGGTTTTGATAGCAAATTGCTGGTTTGAGTGAATTATATGGGGGCGCGTTTGGAAAATGCCGCTGGAAAATTAGCTAGAGTTCTTAATGAAGGAACGGTTCAAAATCTTTTGAATTTTACAACTCGAGTATATTTTTATCTATCGGATCAAAATCAATAATAAACTTAAATATCGCATTTAATTAATAATTCAGAGCATTTAGTGTCACTTCCGCCAACCGTATACATTAGAAGACCAGCATCTATTTCAAAAATAGGTATTCTGAAAAAAACTTATCTAAATACCCAAAACTAGTTGTGTCGTTTATCAGTTCTAAAGTGAACGATTAATGATACCAATTAAAACCGCTGATAGTCCCCAGATAGGTTCTTTTAATAAAATACAGATAGCAATGGTTTTTTGCTCAAAAACCAGACTTTCAGCGTTCCAACCATTTGCACCATGTAAACCTAAAGTGCAGTAATAAAACCCGCTTTAATAAAATACCGAACCCCGGTCACACTACACCTATATTTAGAAGCATCTTATCAGTTATGTACGTAGGAAGATATCAGGTGACTTCCTTATTTGGTGCATAGGACGAGTTTTTGTTTTAAATGCAATCCCGATATGCAAACACCATTTGGATGGGATTAGTTAGTTTAGCGATAACTTGAATCTCGTAAACTGTAGAAGAGCTGATAATCATTAGAGCGTTACGATGGCTTTTTTTGATCAGCACTAGTGCTAATTGCATATGCAATATGGAATTATGCCAAGCAATTATGTTAATCGATGAAAGTTTGTACATTTTATGCAAATTGAATTCAATTAAATTATTAATAATAATAACAGCTTTGTAGATATTTGCATACAAATATAATTTACTACATGAAAATTATAGTGTTGGTTTTTGGAGAATGCATTTAAATATGTGCATACAAAATATATAAGTATAACCGATCTCAGAAAATAGAGCAATGTATTTTCGTGTAGGCACAAAATTTTTGTTAAAAATTAAATTGCAAACTGAATCATGAGCAAGTGAGAAAAGTCTTTAGCGACAAAAGAACGGAAAAACACATCGATTTTATACGAAACGAAGACATTTTTTACTGGAAACTTGACTGCTGAAACATAGCAATAACACCAGATAGATAACAGAAAAACCATCCAAAATCTCCAGAAGAGTAGCTCGAGAAAATAGTTACTAGACTTAAGAAAAAATGCAGTTTTATGGATCAACGGTTTTCAAGCATCAGCAGCCTCTGGAAAACGTTCCAAAATCTTGAACACTGCATAAGAAAAAATCCACGAAGAGTGTGACAAAAGTTCGCCGCAAACAGTTTGACGTTTAAGGGCAAACATAGAACTTTTTAATTTTTTGAAAGGAAAATTTTGTCAACATTTGTGGCTCGTCGTACTGTGCTTTTACAATTTTTCGCAGCAATTTCAAATTCCAGTATTTTTTTTTCGTATCATGATCAACATTTTCTTTCAAACCAGTGCAACCTAGATGCTGATAACACATGCAAATTTGTAAGTTTATTTTATAACCTTTTCTTGGTACGTAGCTAAACAAATGCTTCATTTGCTTACTTCATGCTTTTCGTTTCTTTTTCTTATAACCGTCCCCTTTACACCTAAGGAACGATTTCCATTTCAACATATATAAATATACAGGGTTGCTCATTAGTGCGTCAAAGTGCGATATCTCAGTAAATATGAACTTTACAAGAAAATACGTCCTACGAAAGTTTTTCATGTTT
>NW_026017110.1:49210736-49210985 GCF_020466585.1 Dendroctonus ponderosae | reverse complement strand
TTACTTTCCAATATACGGGGTGTATCATAAACGTGTGGTAGTTACCAACTTTGGTTTTTTAAATGGAACCGCCCCTTTTTTCATTCATTTTCAGATTTGTCGTCAAAATTTAAGTTAAGTTTGTGTCAAACGTTTTACCTGAAAAATTTCCGATTTCCGAGTTATTCGTAAAAATGTGAATGTTTTGACAGCTACTGGGTTCCACAGAAATCGATGCTGTACACTACCCGCTGCGAATTTTGGAAAACA
>NW_026017110.1:49204159-49209737 GCF_020466585.1 Dendroctonus ponderosae | reverse complement strand
ACGTGAAAAACTTTCGTTGGACGAATTTTCTTGTAAACTTCATATTTACTGAGATATCGCACTTTGACGCACTAATGAGCAACCCTGTATAAATAACCTTTATTTCTTAGAGAAAAAGGTTATCGCCTCAATCGGCCTTTCTGCCCTCTACTGCAATATTCACATACATTTTTTAGGTTCAAGGTTAAGTCAATGCGAACTCTCCAATACATTTTTTCATTTTGACATTTTGTCACACCTACTGCTTGCTCTACTTCTCCTCATAACCTCATTTCACAACATCAGTTTTCATTGCTGGCAAGAGTTTTTTTTGCATCTGCTCACAACCTTTAACTGAAATTTCCTCATTGTTTAGCACATAATTTCCTGCAAGTTTTCAATACACCATCGCTAATCAGTTGACCTGTTCACTAAGGAAACTCATTTACAGATGTACAATTTTGCCTATTTTTTTTGTGGTTATTGAGCAGTTTAACTTCGATTTCAATTGCATTTTGCCAAATATCCTCCTATTGTCAAGTGGCAAAAAACTCCTCCCCAGGCTACTTTTGATGTGTGATTTTAAAAAAATTTATAAAATCAACAGGTCAATGTTAATTTGTAGAAAATAAGCGAATAAAAGACATGTTCTTTTTGTGTGGGAGACTGGGTCGAACTGGACTGAACATGCCATTGTATCGGTCGATGTTTAGAACAAAACAATGCGATGGCTCGGACACTTTTATCGCATGTCCGATTTATCATAGCACTACGGAGACGGCATTTTCTAAAAATTAACGAGCCTATTGTTAAGCTATCAGCGTCACGGGCAGCCGCTTTGACGCAGCACCGGCTGCTCTAAACCCATTAATAATTTCCTGGCTCTAAAGCTTTTTTTTTTGATTTTTGTATATAATTTATTTTAGTGAAAGTTTATCACTTCAAATCCTGATCAAGACCTCAAAAGGCTCAGTATTTTCAGATCTCTGAGCCGAAGCCCAACAATTCTATTCCAAATAAATATATTTTCTTATTAGTTCAATATGAATATTGAAAATGCAATAAAACCTTACGTAGTTGTAGTGAAAGCACCAGCCCTACACAAGAGGTTTGGCTTGAATTCGTCAGTTTTCAAAAACTCAGGATCGTTTGAAAATAAAAAAAATGTTTAGATCATTTTGATAAAACCTCTTCTACCAACTCTCCCAGCTCACTAAAACTTAGCGACCAAATGCAAATGAAAATGCAACAAACTCTTTCTTACAAAATGACGGAAGCAATCTTATGATCCCAATACTCTTCGTCTTAAATTGCTCCCTTTTTAGTTGAAGTTAACAGCGATTATAAATAACAGCATGCTTCGTTGTCTACAAAACCGCAATTATCTCAAATTGATTTGCTTCCGCTACATTTCGTTCTATTTTTCTTTGTGTAGTCTAGCAAATTATCCGCTCGTCTAATAATGCTAAAATCCTGATTTTCTATGCGAAAGCATCCCAGTGATTATTTACCCAGAAACAGGAAAAAGTCTGCCGGAAATTTTTCCTTAGCCAAATAACCACCTTCCACTTTACATGAAGAGTAGTTGATTTGGATGCGATCCGGAGAAACATGAATATGTGGAGCTAAGTCAATAAAATTACAAGGCCGGAGCATAAAACCGAACGAAATGGTGAAAATATTTTAATGCCGCTAATAAAATGGCGTAAATTGGGAAATATTTGCTACATAAAACATCGGAAAAGTCATGGAGAAGGGCGAATATTCATTAATGAGCGGATGTTCTGCTTTTAATGGGTTCAAAGGGCCGGCATTATTACGCCGGAAAACACCGAAAATATGATATTGTGGCGCTACTGATTTTAAACCAAACATGGCAAAGCCAGAAATAGAATTTTGCCATAAAATTGCTTGAAATATGTACATTTTGTCGGTTTCCACTACGGTCTTATAACAATACCGCCTATTTGCGGTGTTCAATCGTCCGCACTAAAACTCGTTCTACTTTCTTCCCAACTTGAACGTGCTTTGTACCGGATCCATCTAAGAATGTTTGAGAACTCGGAAATTACGGATTTAGGTAAGATTGTGCAGCCTGGAGGGAACAGTTAAACAGTATAATTCTATTTGAAAGTAGGTAAATATATCGAGAACATACAGCCGTTTTAGAAGTTTTTCCATTTCTCTTTTGAACGCTAAATAAATTTATAGAATGGTAGTTTGCGAACTACCATTTGTTCGATCTTTTTCAGGGAAAGATACATTTAACGACCCGAACGCACTTCTGCCAGAAAATTATATGTGGGAAACTGCGGATTTTTATCAGACAAAATGCCAGTGGGTTTGTAGGAATATAAACAAAATACAATGCGGGTTTCTTCCAAAAATATTAGGAATATTAAAATATTGATTTTACAATGTCAAGCTAGTTTTCAACTTCGTCAAAATGTTTCCAAAATAATCAACAAAATTGGCGTAGTCTGTAGCATTTTGTAGTCCATGCGTGACCATGAAAGATTTGTAACGAGCCGTTGAATAATTTGATTCCGAACATGGTTACTTGAAACTTTAGATCCGATCATCGATTTGTGTGATTTTAGCAAAAACTATTTGTGACTCAACTTTGGCTAGTTGAGACTTCACAAATTACGGTGTCAAAATTTTGTGGATTTTGTTCTATTAGGCACTTAACTCAGTGGAAATCTATGCTAAGAGATTTTCAGTTGCAACCATTAGAATTATTCAATTCAGTAGAAATCTTGGAAAATCTGAGTTTCTGGATGTAAACTCCTAAACTGACTCATTTCTTTGCTGCAAAAAAATACTGGCGACTTCGCCAGTTTAGTCGGTAAATTTGAAAATGCTTTTTTATTTCCGAAATAGCTTTCGGACTAAAGACGTTTCGAACTAAGAAGATGTGGCTTTTTTTCTAGTTAAAATATATTGATCTCATCAAAAATGATAATTTGAAGAAATTTGTGTGTGCCATTTTTCACTTGATTGGAATGAACCGGTTGAATCGAAATTGCACTGTTTCCAATTCAAAAACTGCCTGCTGAACCATATTTGAAGGCAATGATGCGAATTCAACTTGAAGCTATTCCACTTTAATGTCTTCCACTTCACAATTTCCGTGCTTCGTTCTCATTCATTTTATATCGGCGACGGCGGTGGCAATTTTGTGTTATACAAATTCCAATATTTTAATACAATTTCTCCCTTATGATCAAACGACAGCGCGCACATCTTTATACGACCAACCGTAAACTTTATTTTTTCACTTTTATTGTTGTTGATATTACAGTGTGTTTTCCAGATGTTTTACGGCCATCAGAGGAAAATTGCTTGGTTCAAAACAGTTGATGTTTCATCTGTACACTCTTTTATTAGCATGTTTCCGGCTGGAAACGGCTCTTCGGAATTTGACTTCGGACTGTATAATTTTGTACGATCAAGACAAGGTTTCGGTGTCAAATTTTCATATCAAGATATCTGATAGCTTCTCGGCCACCTTTATATTGGAAAAATTATTCAAATAACTCCGCTATCTGCACTTTTTATGTCAACCATCTAACAAAGGGCATGTCCGAACTCGAGAACCTGTCTTGTAAAAGTGACGTTCCCATTCTTCGGCTGTTCCTCGCTTATGCGCCTAGACAGTGTAAACCATTTCCAACTTTAAATTTTATACGGTGTGTTACGCTTATTTGAAGTCATTTTTAGGCTCGGACAAATCCGAAATCTTCCTAAACGTTTCAGTCTAGTGAAACAACCAAACAATGAAATTAAGTAGATTCCTTACGTCTGGCTAGTTTCGTTCTGTTCTCATTACAAATCCAAAGGCGAATAAAAGACAGTCCAAATAATTTTGCAAGAGAAAAATTTATGTGAACAGTGATGGAAAAATTAAGAGTGGAGTCTGGTACAACTGGGAGTGTTCGGCTCTGCCTCTGAACGGACAAAATGACCATCAATCTTACACTAAGTTGGAAGGACCGATTTTATCAACTTATCGAAACACAAAAGGACAATCTGAATCTTGAATTTTCTGTTTAATATGATACTAGTGGCCGGATAGTATGCCCATTTTAGGTTGATTTTGCTGTTTAGGAAATATCGCTTGAATTTCCAGATTGAAAAGATAAGAATGCATATTTCTGGCACATACTTTTATGGCAGGTTCGAAATTATTAATACAGATTTAAAGAAATTAAGAAGACTTGTTGGACAAAAAAATCAGATCCTTACATAACAAGAGGGAACATAAGAATAAGAAACAATATTAGCAATAATAGAAAGCGGACATTTTTATGAAACAAATTGCAAAATCAACCGGAAAAGCAAATACACAAATGACTTAATTGTTTAGATGAACAAAAACTTAAGAATTTTGTATTTTCTAAATTAACTGCAAAATGAGACCTGACTAAAAGAGATTTGGAACTGGTAAATATTAAAAACGTGACCGTCAACAGGATAATTCTTTTTCGGCTTGTCAGTTGTATTATCTCCAGGGGAAAGTTTAGCGAATTTATTTGGAGCCATGTTTCGAGAACTGGGGAACGCCACGCCTAATATAAATTAAGAAAATATTTGGAGTATAATTTTTTGAGGCGCGGACTTTTTTGAAGTAATTAATTGACGTTCCCACTTGAGAAAAACGATGGTGAAATATTTAAATTGCTACTTAAAAAATTGCTTTCTCAATTATTTTCAGTTGCACTTTACGCAAAATGCAAACATCTACCAGTTTAGGAGAATTTCCAAACTTTGCTAACTTATTAGAGAGGAAAATGTTGAAAAATTGGGGAGAGGCAATCGGAAGAGTAAATTTCGGACAAAATTTTGGCAGCAAATTATTTCTATCAATTATTCCCCATTTGCGTTTTAAATCATTTTCATTATCTTTTAGTTCATTTCAGTTCTTTTGCTTGATTCCTCTATTCTACTTAATTGCAGAGCTTTGTTCTTATTCGATCTCGTATAGTGGGAATGTTGTACAAAATTTTTAAATTTACAATTTTTATGAATAAAGGAACAAGAAAGGATTATGTATAAACTTTTTACATTATATAAATCATCTTGGTATAACAACTTTGTCCGATACATTCTGTCTTTTTTTAGCATGACTTTAATTATATAATVCTGAAATATSAGCAGAGGTTTCAAACTACAGCTGTAAGACCCTCCCCAAGCTATTAAGCCATATCGAATAAGGGACTCCACCAATGCTTTGTACACTGTTTTTATAAGCTTAAAACTCAGAAACTCTCGCAGTATATAAAACTTACATATCAATTTTCTGATCTTAGTTGTTAAATATTCAATATGATTTGTCCATTTTAAGTGCTGGTCTATCATAATACCTAAGTATTTTGTATGTTCTACCCCATTTAATTCTAACATTCTATCCTTATCCACCAATACTTGATCATAATCCGGCCGATCTGCTTCAGTTAGTGAAAACGTAATATAATTTCTTTTATTAACATTAAGCGACAATTTAAAACTATTTAGCCAATTTTGCACCTTGCCGAAGCCCTGTTTTACGGTATCTTTTAACTCGGTCCAACTACTGCCCGAGAACATTATTACGGTG
>NW_026017110.1:49186405-49203160 GCF_020466585.1 Dendroctonus ponderosae | reverse complement strand
TTTGAAAATGTCCACCGCAGATGTGGACGAAACGTCAGGAAGAAATTCCGATAGACCACGGCTTCAAAGCCCGGAAAACATTCCTAAATGTAATCACACAAAACGTTTGATAATATTACGAAAATTCTCAAAAAAGGCAAAATACTTTTCGTTATAGATCAGTAAAGTTCCACTGCAAGAAAAACGCGATAAACAATTTTTTGTCGAAATTGAAAACGCTCCAAACGCCGCAAATCAGATTTTAAAATTACCGGATTACGTGACTTTAAAAATTTGCTGAAAAGAAAATTCCCAGGGCATTCAGACCGCTCTATAGACACGTATTCCATACGGACCAGAAAACCGTCCAAAGATTTCTCCAATTATTTACCCGAACAGTTGATTGCATTTCCATTTGTAATGAAGACAAATTGGAGTATTAAAACTTAGCCGGATAGTTCCAAAGATTTATTTTATATGGAAAGTTTTGAGGAAACTTGTTGGCTTTTGTGCGCCGCTCGTGGGGATTATTTATTTCAGTTTCCATTTCCAAATGTGCGTCGAACTTCAATGCTAAGGGGGAATCAGTTTCCACTAGGGGTTCATCCGAATTACCACTGATTCAAAGGTAATTGATGATTCCTTCAAAATGATAATGGAGGTTTTATTTGTCGTCAAAACAATCAATGAAAATCCATATATAATGCGGCATTTTCAAATGCATGAATAATAAGGCGGAAAGTCTGGAATCAGTACGAACCGAATAAATAAATAAGTAAACCAGTAACTCTGTCCCATTACAACCGAAGTGGCATTCTCTGGGGAGGTTACTGTTACAATAAATTGCACATATGCTTGAATCATAAATATTTGACTACCATTCCTTCACTCAACTTCAGCTTGTTCTCCAAATGAACTTCACACTAATGGAGCACTTTCGCATGCCATTTATCTTTCGAATCAATGAAATTTCATGAGAAATCCTTCCAGAGAACCAAAATATTTGTTGCCAAAAGACTTTTTGGGAGCAAACAATGTAACTGTTATTAAACAGATTTTTCTGTAAGTAAATTACATTAAACAAATTTGTAGCCACGGAATATTATTTGAACAATATGAAAGTAGGCATATGAACTGATGCTTTTAATTAATCTAATCGAAATCTGTAGTCAAACAGTAAACGAGGGGTGAAAATCGAACAAACATGCTTTAGCCAAGCGTTGTCTTCTTTGCTCCAAGCAGTAACTTTCATTATGTACATTAATATCTTAGGTAAATGCCCTTAAGGACTTGGCCCAAGTCAAATCTCAACTCATCTCATATTAAAATGATTGGATGCAAAACGAGGAAACTATCAATATTTAAATTTTGCTCAATTTATTAGCAATCCCTTCGAGCATAATATGTTTGATTACTTTAACTGAGTAGTTTCAGACTAGACGGACTAGGAAGGCAAACAAGCCTCCAAAATAAATTAAAAGTATAGAGGCAAATGAACTACAAATATTTAAATGTGTGTCTTATTAAAAATTTCCGATTTTGTGTCTCAATCTCAATATAAACGAACTCTCAAACGAACTGTGGGGTCAAATTCCCCAAAGTGCGCTCAAAAACGCCAGTCAGATGAAAATTTCCTCAATTACTAACAACAGTTTTCCATACAAAACGGTGTGAAAATCTTCTTTGTCCCTTTCCCCCGATTGAGTAATTTATAATTTTGCAACGCTTTGCTGGTCTGGAAGAACAAAGTACGAACTGCGGAGTCTATTTCAAAAATTCGCCTAAATTCGCACAAAAAAGCAAGTCAGGTGAAAATTATAAGATTCATTTTCTTGGCGTTTCTGCCGGTTGAGTAATTTGCGGTTTTGCAACGCTTTGCTTCTCTGGAAGAACAAAGTACGAACTGCGGAGTCAGTTTAACAAAATCGCTTAAGTTCACTCAAAAAAACTAGTAAAATGAAAATTTCTGCTCTAACTAAGCACAATGTTCGATCTAAAACGGAGCAAGTGCAAGGTTGAGTAATTTGCAGTTTCACAACGCATTGCTGACCTGGAAGAACAACGTACGAATTGCGGAGTCAATTTAAAAAAATCGCTAAATTTCGCTCAATGCTGTCAGTCAGTTGAAAATTTCCACATTAACTAAGCGTAGTTATCTCTACTCAACGGCGCAAAACTCACATCCCAGGCTTCAAAGCCTGTTGAGTAATTAGTAATTTCCTTCCAGCTACCAAGCCTGTCATTTTGAAGTTTTTGAAACCGTGCTGCCACACATGTATCTTTTCTGCGCTAATCTGAATATTGCGTGATCCGTGAGATTCAAAATATATTTAGATTTAGTCTTGCAAAAATTCTCCCTGCTAACAAATTTATGGGCAGCATTCCGGATATTGGCAACGGTCTATGTATTCGCGTACATAAATGATTTAGACAGTATTACTCTGGGTTATATTACCGGTGGTTACATTTGTTTGAGTTGGTGAGCGGTAAAAATCGCATTAGGCGACTACTAACATTTTCCGGGGTCGCCGAAGAGAAATGGACGAGGTCGCTTTAGCTGTGATTTGAAAAATATCTATTGAGAATGCATAGATAATATGCTGGCATGAAAAATAGAATCCTAGATCCAACTCATTTATTACTCAACTTTTCTGGCTGGGTTTTGGTTTGGAAAAGATTGAGCAATAAGTGGAGTTTAACGCCGCTTTAGGCCAAATGCTCTTTGAGCACAGTTTTAATGGAGCAAATTGGTGATTCGCAAGTTTCTGCCAAAACTAGAAAGGAAGCTTTTGATTGCCGAGAAATATTTCATTTTCTTCGATGGCACATTCGTCAGCTTTTTGTATGTTAAGACTGAGACTAAATTCTTTTATTCAGTTTTCACCTGAGTGGGTAACTCAAACTCAACAAAATTAATAGGGAGATTTAATAGAACTGAACCGGTTGAGGAGTTATTGCCCAACAATGACAATAAAGGAAACCAAAGTTATCAAATTTGAATTAACCAGTTAAAATAAAAGAGAAGGAAAAAGCAAAAGGGGGTAGGCGCAGAAGGTCGTAATGCTGAAGAAATTTTCTCACAGTACCAGAATTCGTGCATCGAAGAAAAAATAGTTTTCTTACCAGGTCTTCCTCCACTTACCAAAAAAATTAAGCATTCAACCAGTGGCAAACAATCGCAGCAGCAATGAACGTGATGATAATGATTTGTGACGAAAAAAGTGCACACGAACACATGAAAATGGATCAAATGGCTCATCTTCAATCTGCGACGGCCTTAAACAATGTCATCCAACAGAAGATCTATTTCTTCACTTGAAGAAGGAGTTATAGCTTCAGTTCGCCGAATTATAAACCCGACAACATTTTTAATGAACTTTAAGATCTTAATCAATCTCACCTTGTTTTCAGTCTTATTTTCAATGATTCCAAAACTCTACCATAATACATAGAGCAATGTTTACACTGGGCTTGTGCATAATGAATTGTTCTTGAATTTAATGATCAGTTTTGATTGTGTGCCTCGAAATTAAACTCGATAATTGTATACAAACATAAAGCGTAATATTTGAGAACATTTATTCGGTAAACGGCACTATTATTCAACGGGGCCCGCAAAACCGATACGGTTGATTTATATCGGTTGCTTTTATCAAAACAGTCTGGCCAATGGAAACATCCGATCCTTAATTTACTTGAAATGTTTATTTTTCATCGCATGTAATTTCCTACAGCAAACATGTACATGTTTTCACGAAAACGTTATTTTCCGTTTGGGACATTGCTATATTTGTTCGCTCAATAATGAATTGCTATAAAAATACGGAAAAAATCGGGCACCAAGAATATCCCTATTTACAAACTTTTTTACGCAAAAAAATCTCTGTTTCCTGGGCGTGTTAGCAATTAAAACATGAAAATACAGAGTAACTCCAGAAACTTTTCAGTCCCCATATACTTGATCCTGGACTGGACAAAACACTTTGCCCTGAGAGTGGTCGATAAAGAAAAATACAGAGCAAGTAACACAGCTGAAAGACGCTTGCTCTGACGCGATTCTTAGAAGCTTAACAAGAGAAAACAGCAAACGAAACTAAGTGATCTGTAAAATGTGTAAATCGTCCATGCAAAACCTTCTACGAGTCGCTAAATCCCATCACGCTTGATATTTTTAATGGTTGACAGGTTTTTCAATTTTCAATCGTGTGGAAGATAACATAATTCACTGTTGGATATAGTCTAAATCTAAATCCAGCAAAACATTTCAAGTTTTTTCATATGAATTAGTCAAAAGACACGTGAACCGGAAACTTTAACTAGAATTTGTTATTACTTTGTTTAGACAGTTTTATGCGCTGAGCAGATCTGGGCAATGTCTAAAAAACTCGCAAAAAACTTGGAAACATTATAACTATCAATTACTATAAAAAAAACAGCAAACAAAACACTAATTTATAGCCTTGTTGCAGTCGTAACCAATATGATTTAATGATAAAATAATGCTTGTTAGCGCAATTAAAACCAATACTAGCCAATAAGGAATGGGGCGATAAAAGCGCGAGTCTTCAGATGAATACGTGGGGATTTGCGTGAATGCACACACTTTCTGATACATTTTCTTAACTCCAATTATTTGAGGTCATCCTGGATTCGTTTCATTGACTAGAACGGCTTCACTAAGTAACACCCAACTAAGGCCAGTGGAATTTTACTAAATTCAGGCAGTAGATTAAGCAATTTTCACCTCTGCGGCAAAACTCCTCTAATTATGCCTTGTATTTCAACATTCTTCTCGAGAAATATTTCATCTGTAATTACCAGAGGAAGCCCTTGATTACTGGAAGAAGTCTGTTAATTGCCATGTGAACATGGCAATAGATGCGGCCATTTCATTGCTTTCATCTGCTACTTTTTGCTGCTGATTTCATTAAAATTTCCAGCTTCACTTGCTTGGGTGCAATGAATATGGCCTTGATTTAATGCAGGTAGAAACAGGTTGCAAGTGCCAACTGTTTTTATGGTTCATACAGTTTTAAGTAAATTACAAACACAATAAAGCTGAGCAAGAAAATCAAGTGTTAGATAAGTTCTACATGGTTGAGGCGGCTTCATGAGTTCCAAACCTCTTTCTCGGATATTTTGCCTTGAAATTTCTGCAAGTTTTCTATTACAGATACAAAAGGTAATCAAGAGGTATCTTACGGCCTACTTGGGCTCAAGCCGTTAGAGACAAATTCGCATGAGAAATTAAATTAAAAATAAATTAATTCAGAAAACTTACCTTGAAGTGACGATGGAAATATGCTATCGTCCTCAGAAGATACCTCAAAAAGATTATATGTATTAGTAAATAGTTTAACAAGGCAAAATGTGTAAAAAAGCGAATTGTTTTTCTTTAGCAAACTAGATTAGTTACACACTGTTTTTGCTCTTTCATATAACTTTTTATAATCCTCTATTTGCTATTTACAGTGCCGGTAAATTAAGCAGCTTTTCTCATCGATTCAACTGAAATGGAATATTTCCGATGACAAAGTGTTGGGGCGTACAGAATAGTGGAAACTGTTCTGTAACTCCGCTTTAGGTTCAAGCAGCAAAATGCATAACATAACATGCTGTTGTAACAGATTGATGCTGACTGTTGTATGATGAACCAAAAAAAGTTTAAACGAAGTAACTGTCTTCAATATAACCGATCTGGATTTGCTTAGCTACTGCAAATATGAAAAATTTAACGAACACGAAATAACAGAATGAATACTTTGTCCCCTCCCAGGGCACGGATGATAGCTTAAATATAAGCGAAACATTGAACCAAACGACACAGAATTATGAGTGGTAGAAGTATCATTAGATGATGCTAATTAAACGATGAAGTAAAAATGTTATGACAAAGAATGAAACATGAAGTTTTCCTCAGTCGACTAAAAGTTTTACTCTCTTTCCACCGCGACTATTTCCGTGCATTTTATATTGTTTGTTATGGCCAGTTCCTGAAGCTTGTAAGTCATTCGTGCTTGCAAAACGTAGGAATTAAATTATTTTTTGCTACGACGACTTAAATGCCAGTTTCACGCACGGTTTTGTCTACCTTTTTTTAAGAGAACGTTCTTTTCTTCTTTGTTCCTTCTTTTTGTTCACACCGATGACTTTTGCTCATTTGCGTAGAGTAATTCCTGAATTTGAACATTTCGCAAAATGAACGCAACTTGTTATTCATGGTGTTTGATCAAGAAGGATATATTTTCTTTTATTAACATTTTAGTTAGGATCTAAATTTATTAATCATTAGTAAACATTTTCGAACCGCGAAATGACTGAAACTATGAACTTTGAACTCAAAATGGACACATTTGTATCAACATACTACTAAAATCCGATGGCACAAATTAATTCACGCTATTGTTAAAGTAGTAAATATTGTACCTAGATGTTTTGTATGATTCAAACGTATTCGTGCTTGAAAAATTAGCAAACAAAGACGTTTATCATTTCTTATTTAGGAGTTTTACGAACAGTTTTAACGTTTATTCATATGCAACGGTATTTTCCCCATTTAGAAGACACTTATCGCGACGATCAGGGCTTTCCTAAAGTCACAACCGAATTGCGACAAGCTGAATCGTTTTTGTTAGTTTTTTCCTCACCCGATTTTTCTATTCCTCGATCTTTTCGTTGGATCAATCAATAATTTTAAAATTAAGAATAGTTCACTGTCTACTTTTGCCATTTCCTGCGATGTCTCAAAAGTTCATTGTCTTCTTGATTCTCTGATTTTCAACAGTTCGGTTCGTTCGATTCTCGTCATATCTTTCTAAGTGAGTCCACCCTTAAGTATGCCTTGTGATTTTTATAGCGGGTGTCAATTTGAAAACTTCCCACCCTTAATGTCTTTCTTGCAGTTTAAAATATGAAAAATCGGAAAGACCCGTAAATTTTATTTGCAAAGGGGACACTTTAAATTAATATTTTTAGCCTCCTTGTTTCAACCCCCTAGGAGGGGTAAATTTGAGGGACGAATTAAAAAACAGACCTTATTATTGTTTACAGGAAAATTGACAAAAGTTGAACAAGTTTTAAGATAGTGCGTAGGTAGATGGCATAGGTTTTATTGGAGAAATTTCTCTTCCGCAAGGCTAAAAATATTAATTTAAAGTGTCTCCCTTACCAATAAAATTCAGGGTTTTTCGGATTTTTCATATTTTCTACTGCAAGAAAGATATTAAGGGTGGGAAGTTTTCAAATTGACACCCCGTATGTGCTGATCACGGGCGACTTGAACGTTTTTCGATCATATTCCAATGACCAAATTGGTGTTTTTGGTGTGTTTCACAATTTTTGTACAATTTCCAAGCTAATAAAACATTTTCCTTTATTGTCATAAATCTTAAGCAAATGAGAAAAAATTACCTATGTTTTTATCGACTTTCACAGTGGCAAGAAATAATCTTCTTTCATAAGCATTCTGCATGAGAAAATTCTATCTTTTTAGAAGCCAAAAATTTTAAGGCAATCTAGTCAAGAAACAAATGTTCACAAAAATATGTTTGGTAAATACATCATCAATCATTCACTAATGAGGAAAGATTGATGTTTGATTGATTGACTCAGGGTGTCCAGTTAGGTAACTTTGGTTAAACATGATTCTGCTGCGTGATTCAATAATTCCAAACTGAATCCGATCAGAAATGGTTCATTCGATTTCCAATCACACCTTCGGATTGGCAGCATCGGCAGAAAAAATGTGGACGGAAAACTGGAAAAATAATCCCGTACAAGTTTTATCCATCAGAACGAATCTGCGAGCAATTATTCGGCGGAAGAAACACGACGGGTAATGCAGTCAGCAAACTTTGGGGTCGCATACACACCCTTCTCGAAAAAATTCGATGTTACGTATTTTCGACACGTTCCGCAATAGCAGGGGAAACTTCTTGTAGGTGTCAATTGAATTACTATAACTTGTATGCGAAACGACAGTCCCACAAAATGAATACGATCTTTGCAGGTCAGGATTTATCACCGGCCATACAGTCACCATAAAATCGGAATGATTCCAATCAGCCTCGATCAGCTAATTATCCATTCAGAGCCCCCAAATCGTTTTAAACTGAGCAATTGTGATACGAACATCCCACTTTTTTCAATGACATACTCTCTTGCTTGAGTCGTTTTTTAAGGGCAAGTACAACCCTTGGCATTAAAGGAAAAGAGAGCCGGGGTGTTTGATTAAAGGGAAAACTGCATTTCATAGCCTTTGTTTGTCAACGTAGCGTGAGGATTGAGTTCTTTCGAAGGGTGCTTCCAGTAATTGGCAGGTAGTAGAAGAAATTGCCGCTTTTTATTCCGCTTGTCGGTTATTAAAAGTGCAATAACTGCTGACAGTTTTACAAAACGAGAGAAACGCCGAGCTTTTATTGGCCAACAGTAAAAACTTTTTAACGCGCTATCGATAACATTCAAACCCGAATTACCAGACAACTTCATATTGCTATTTCCTTAGCAGGCGAAGTTTGGCGAAAACTTCTAGGAATTCCCTATTTCGATACGTATGGCAAAAGTTCGAGCCGAACTGAACCTCGACGTCTATTTTTAATAACGCTACGTTACACACCGACTAAACTTTTCAAATAAAAACATTTCCTTACATGCAAATAAAATCAAATTTTGTCAAACTTTGGCATGCAGAAAAGTTGCCACCGTTTCGTCTCCGCGCGAGTTACAGATAGGTTGTCGCGTTTCAGACCCGAAACTTTTTTAAAAGATTTGTTTTGGCTGGTCTCACTTTCGGCAACATACAGTTGGGACCGAAATACTTCTGAGTAATTTGCAACAGTTGGAAACTGCAAAAGGTCTTTTAGAACTAATAATTTACCCTTCATACTCTTGTTTGCCGCTTAGGAGGAAATAAAACTTAGAGTTAAACGCTCTCCATTTTCTCAAGCAGCACTTCACTGCACATATGAAGCGAAATGAGTGTGTTTTTTGCTTCCAAAAGCAAGAATTTACTGATTTGCCAGTTTATGCCAATGAAAAGTTAACTTGTTCCTGATTTAGTGGGGATATTTGTCAATTTCGCTATTGCAATTGCAGAGTTTTTGATTTTTTTTGGGCAAAAGTCGCTCATATTTCCAGTTTAGTTGGACTATTTTGCGGCAAAAAAAAATTTAAAAACTCTGCAATTGCAATAGCGAAATTGACAAATATCCCCACTAAACGACGAACAAGTTAACTTTTCTTTGGCATAAACTGGTAAATCAATAAATAATAAAGAAGTAGCTACTGCTAATGGTTTTTGGCGAATATTTTCCAGTAAATAACACCTCGCTCCTCTCAAGTTTTATGTTATTATAAATCGAAAGGGCTGGTTGTATTTGGAAGCATCCAACACACCGATACACGAAAACAGCTTATACTGATATTAATGATGTTGCAGGCAGGTGTCAATACAGCTTTGCCGAATCCATTAATTTTCATTTGTAGCAAATAAAGTGTTTCCTTCTTTCTGAACAGGAGGCTCGAATCGCCCCGCACGCAATTTGATAAATTGGCCACAAAAATAACCCTTAACGAAGAATTAGAGGAAACACTTGCTTTGAGCAAGTGCTTTTGTTTTCTGCGTTTTTGGAGATCTTTATTCGTGCCCAGGATTGCGTTTCAGACGGCCAGTTTTATAAGATCGAATTGGCCTGATCCTCAGGTAAATACCGTCGAACAAATCCAGTCAGCACAACAAAAGGGGCATTAACACCACTTCTGACGGCTCTTTGACAAGCTAATTCTCTCCTACATAAATCACCGAACTTTTTGAATTATTGTCCCTTTCAGAGCGTATCTACGATCTGATCAAAATTTTGTGATAGGGCTTTTTGTTAAATACCTTTTCCGTTACCTGCAATGAAACAGCCGTCTTATACACCCCACTGATCAATCCCACCTTGAAGAATAATTTGTTAGAAGCCAGAGGAAAAATATAAAGTCTTCAGTCTTCCCTTAATTTTATTCATTTGCATCTCATAAATTAAAAATTCTGGAAATCTAGGGGGAAACAAATATGAGAAACAAATCCACATGACCACAATTGGATTAAAAATGCAATTTACTCAGGACTCTAACTTACTCAGAACTAAGACTGGAGGTTATAGTTTTTTATTTTTATATTTCATTTTCTGCGCATCTTAGAGCCTTTAATCAATAACAAATATATTAAAATTGAGAAAATATTCACAGGCAAAAGTTAGGGAATGTTTAATCTACAGGTTAAATTTTGAGTGCAGTGTATATCTATCGGCTTAATGATGAGGCAAAGAGCTTAAAAAATATCTTAATTTGAACATGAGACTTAAAACAACAATCCACTGATCAGGCATTCAAATCAGGCTTTACGGGGCCCCTCGTAAATTATTCTAGGCCATAAACTTGAACTTTCGTTTACAGGATTAATCCGGGCTGATCGCATTTTTTGCAACATCCTTCTTTTCAATTCCATCCCTTACGCCCGATCTTAAGCGAGGTCTGAAGGTTTTGGGTCACCCAGCAAATACTTTGGGGATTATCTCAACTCGAAAATTCATCGATTTTACTTGATAAAGTTCGAAGGAAATGTCCGTCCGTCAAATGTGAGATGCATACAAAACGGGCATCCTCTAAATAAATTATGCGCCTCCGCTCGCTACTTAGCTTCGTCTTAACTTGGAGATTGATAGCGAATGTTCCTAGGCAAAATTTGCTAAGCGAACTCGATGTTGAAAAGTCGAGCAGCCAAGGAAGATTCTTGCATTTCTGCTAATTGCCAACAGCAATGTTTGAACCATTAATCTGTTTTGCCTCTGGATCATTTGCCTCTGCTAAATTGCAGAAAAACGTTTGGTTAAAGTATTGGATCAGTAAAAATTATCCACATTTTTTTACATCTCGACCGTTCGCTGACAATGAAGAATTATGACTCTGAGAAAAACAAACGACCAGTTAGAGGTGGCACGACCGTCGGAATCAAATGAATTGAAATTTATGCAAGGAAAAGCCGCCCGAATAATAATTGAAGGAAGTTTAGATCGGTTTTAGATGGAGTAACGTGTCGATTTCGATTCGGAGATGTACCAATTTGTTACCAATTTTCCCCACGGGAAATGATTCAATTATGCCGGTCAGCTTATTATTACGAAAACTCGTTGATCGATAATTTTATTAATCTACGGCAATGGCAAATACAGGATGCGGCAATCGCCCTGAAATTCAATTAATACTACAGGACCCGGCAAAGATTATTCAATAGGATTAGGGCGAAAAAACTGGTTTCTTCGAAATTACGCCGCTGACTTGTTACTCGGTTGCACTTACTCGATTATTTCCAGTGTTTTTGCTTAAAACACAACGAAGTTTGGGAATTATTAGGCGATGGTCGTTCTCAGAGCAGGGAACGTTTTTCTAACACGAGATATTACGCCAGAGCTTAAAGCAGGAAGAATTACACAAAATTCTTTGTTCTTCAGGCTTTTATAATATTTAGCTCATTTTCATCGATACTTTGCTTTACGAGGAACTTTATTTGATTGTTATGCGTAATAGTCGAAGGCTTTTTGAAAGCAGTTTCTGCTGGTCTGGAAATGTACGCACTAAAATTGTAAGAACAGTAAGAAACAGTGCTTCTCTAAATGGCTCCACATTTTCTGAATATTCTAGAATGATCATTTTTAATATGATTAATGGAGAAGACCCTAATAAATCAAAAATGCATCAATTTTTGTTGAAAACAAAAATTTAATGTAAATCTCCCACTTGAATCAAGTTCTATATATTTTTTCCAATCAAACCCAGTTTGGAGAACACAACGCGATTTTTTTGTAAAATTCCAAACCGTTTTGCTTTCGTTTTGTATAATCGACTTTATTTCACGCTGAGAATCTCCCAATCGTATTTACCTTAAATAAGAAGGCGTGACCGATGTAGCTTGACCAAAAAGAAAACCAATTTTTAACAGATTGTTAGGGAATTTATTACTTTATTTTGTGCGGCTCAATTTCTTCGATCTCATTGATTTTTTCCGGCGTCACCGTTTCGGACACGGACCAACAGGCGTAACATCGTAACATTGTTGATGTGTATTTTGTCGATTTAATGTGCTGAAAAAATTATGAAAAACTACCATCAGCAAATAGAGTGCATTATAAGATTGGAGGACGAAGATAGTTTATCTTCGGTTGGCGTAAAATTTCAATGTTATCAGACTTTTTCTGGTGCAGTTGCTGAGTTTTGTGGAACTAAATAGTACATGAGCGGAAACTGATGTAAATGCAATCAATGAACCGAAACTTGGTCGCGACCTCAAACTTTTTTCACGTGGCTAACAAGAAAAGTCTTCCAGTTTCGGCCCTGTCATCATGTAAACTTAATTAATTAATAAAATTAGCGGGTGTCCGTGAAACCCAGATAGTGAGCTGAAAAAATGCGAGATCTAAAATTCAAATTACCCAGCTCTGATTAAGCATATAAAAGTTGGCAGGAATGGCTGCGACAGTTTGGCGATAGGGCTAATGAAAAATCGATTTAATATCGCAGTATCGACATCCAGGTCAAAGTAATCAAAGGGTCGTTTATTTAAAAAAAAAACGAAAAAATCCGGAGATATTTTCCGTCAACTCCTTCAGTGATAATCACGAAAATTTTATAAAACTTTAAAGATTTCACATTTAACAAGAGTGTTTGTTTCTGAATATCAAAGTTTTAGGTTTTAATTTATACTAATTACTAAGTATTTATGTAAATTTATTTACTTGAACTTGTGTAATTTATTTAGTTGAACAGGCGATTCGCCTCAAATCAAGAATGAAGAAGAAGAACTATTTATGTCAAGGGAGATTTAGTCGCGCAAATTTAATTTGAATAATTCGGTGAATGGTAGAGGCAGTAAACATGAAACCACGAGATGACAAAAAAATTTATATTTTTTGAGAAACTGAATTTGAACAAAGGTGAAGCGATCAGTCTGTCAGATATTTAAAAATTGCCCGTTTTTTGTAATTACTAAGAAAAAACTGGCCACCATGAGAATAAAAAAATTTATAAAAATAGAAATATGATAATGAAAATATTAATGAGTTTTCTCAAAATTGGCTGAGAATTCAAAGTAGTTTCCATAAAACCTCTTAAAAAAGCAACAAATTGAAGATGTTTCAAAACAGTTTGAGCAACCGAGCGTAAATCAACATATTACAAACTTTCTTGACGTGGTTTTGACCATAAATTAGCGAAAATAAGTAGATTCAAACCAAAAATTTCAAAAATTCTCAAAAATGTCTGTATAGAAACACTTTTGAAAAAAAATTTTAAAATGCATCGAGAACAAACATTTGTAAAAGTAACACAGGTGAAGTCGGAGATTTCTCAAAAATATTTCAAATTTCTTTGAGAAACCGAGCTCAATTGAACAAATTTCGAGAATTTGAGCTCAAATTGAATTCGAAAAAAACAAGTACGGGATGTTCAGCAGTTGCAAAAAATGCAAACATCAAGTGAAATTTTCCCGAGAAATGTCCACCAATTTCTCTGAAAACCCGCTGCTGCGTTGCGGAACTGCCAGGGTAAGGAAACAATCAAGAATTTTTCTAAATGGCTGAACAAAATAAACTTGAGAATTTTTTAAAAATGGGCTGAAAAATGAAATTAGTAAATTCCGAAGAAAACACATTCTATTTAGGTGAACTAAAAATTAAAGAATGCTCAAAAACATCTCCATACAGTTTGAGAAACCGAGCACAACTGAGCATATTTCAAGCTTTCTTTTAACGTGGTGTCCAAAGCACATGACATGACCCAAAATAAAAAACACGGCCAAGAAATCGAATTAGTAAGTTTCCAAAACACAAGCTCTTGACCTATTCAGGTGAGGTAAAATTAAAGATTTCTCAAAATTCTCTCAAAAGAGCTTGAGAAACTGAGCGCTTGATATTTCAAGCGTTTTGTGAAGGTGGTGTCAAAAGCACAAATTAGCGAATATTAATGAGCAAAGATTCAAATAAGTAAGCGTTTTAAAAATTGGCAAGAATATTAAGAAATCGAATTACAAAAAGAAAACAAATGGATGTCTAGTTCAAATTAACAGGCTCGGTGTTTTACGCAATCAAATAAACGTTTTTTTGAAGCGACTTTTACAAGCGCGTTGCCGATTCTGAAATTCAATTAAACAGATTTATTCTGACAAAAACTTGGGTTTCTACTGATTTCGCTGTCTCTACTTAGTAAGACAGGCAAAATAGTAGATTTTTTTGTGTTGCCAATTAGCTATGTCTAGGCAATGTGAAATTTTACTCAACCTTTTTCACAGCTTTAGATCCGTGTTACTTTCAAAGCGTTCAGTGTATTTCCGAAAAAATCTACTTTGTTATCTCATATCATCTAAACTCATTTTTCTATGTCTGTATCAGCTTGGTTCGCTGTAAGCATGTTGTTGGATATTTTTGGATGTCCGTTAACAAGAGGTAATTATTTTGTATGCTTTCTTCAGAGGGCAACGTAACATATTTATTAACGAAGCGAATTTGAAGCTCAGGATTTATAAAGATTTTCCCTGATAAAACTGTTTGTTTCCCAAAATTGGCTGAATAAAAATTACACTACTACTAATTTTAAAGATAATTTTTCCACACAGACGAGTGGAGTATTAAATATTCGCAATTCGGAGAGTAATTTGATTAAGAATACTCTCTTTACAGAGTCATACCCCGATGAAAAATATTAATATCCAACTTCAGTATCCATAAAAACACAACATCCAGTCATTTACCTTCGAATGGCTCTATAAACTTCAGCCAGGGTCGTATTTTCGATAGTAATTTTCCAATAGAGCTGTTCCTTCCTGCTTCATTGTGTTCAGGCAAAATCGTAATTCATATCAATTTTTTATATACCTCGGATCGAGAAGCCGTGGGCCGATGGTGCAATAACCAATTTTTCACGCGATAAAAAATAAGAAATCGTTTACTTTTACGTGGCAAAGTACATGGATGGCTTCTTTGTAGCTGGCGAGATTCAACTTTCAGCTTGATTGAGAATTTTTTCCAGGGCCCGAATCCCAATTTCGATTTCGGTAAAATACTGAGAAGTATTTGAATGCACGTTCAACGACTCGCACAAAAGAATTTGAGAAAGGTGCTGGATGAAAAAACACGCGGTGAAAAATCCTCATAGTGGTAAAGAGCGCCGTGTGCAATGATTAGCATTTTTTGGGGTAAAATTCAAATATTTTGGAACGCATGCCGACTGCCTAATTGGATTTGTTTGTCACACGACTTGTCTACTCAAGTTACCATCAATGCGACAAAGCTTAGCAGCTGCACTATTCATTCAACTGATGTCGAAATGGGCTGTTTGCATCAGAATGGAGCCTAGTTTGATGAATTATGTCGCTTAGTGTTACGATTCCTGATGATTTTCCCATTTAATGGTGCATAAGGCAGAGTAAAACTTATGTAAATTCAATAAAGAAGTTGAAACGTCCTACGTGGTCTCTGTGGACTCATCTGAAAATTTCGTTTTCAGTTTTGCTCTGGTCTCCCGGACAATTCGTAAACCAGACCCATGAAAATTAATCTAAAAGCGTCAGATCGGGTAACTTAGGGGGCCACGGAACGGGACCACATTCAGTTCAGGTCAGGACAGTGACAGGAGACATAGAGCAAGGATTATCCAAGCAATCTTGTATAAAACTGGCTTCATTCGTTTGGAAATAAAGTCGTAAAAATGTACTTGCTCAAAAACCGGATAAAGCAGCCCCTGGTAAAATTGAACTCTTGATTGATAGTTAGATGGGCATTGCCCTTACACTAAATGATATCATGTTTTTTATCAAGCTTTTCTGTCGTAATTTGTTTACTTCTCACTAACAATTCATCAAAGCCTTTGCCTAATGCGAGCAATAAAAACTTTTAATTCAAGTACTAGATCGCTAGCTGTATATTTCGCTGAGTGGAGAATATGTGGGGGCAAAAAGCTGATACGTAAAACCCCGCTCAGTTGTAAAATGTGAATTATCATTAGCATATTCTGTAAATTTAACGATTGCAGTAAATCTCGAAAGTGTGTTTATGCAGGTGGCGGAAAATTCCTTAACAAAACCGGTAGTAAAAATGCACCGCAAGCCATTAAGACAGCTCTACATTTCACAGCTTCTCGACATTATTCCTTCTATAAAATTATAACCTCTTATCCTAACGACAATCGTTATGAGTTCGCTCGCTTCTCTCAAGACGTTGGCATTACAGTCACATTTTCTCTAGATTAAGCAGTCGCTCTGCGCCCTCACCTTTAAACTCTCGCATATCGAGACTTTTTATGGACCTTCATTGCATGTTATTTAAACCAATTGCTGCTGGAATTGGAATTGCTTTCTAGCTTAATGATAAAGCTAGAGGATTTCGCGAAATTCATATCGTTTAGTAACGGTAGATAAGAGCAAACCGCCCATTTAAAAACCTTTAAGCCAGCGAATCGAGACAAAACAGTGGCTGTTCAATAACGTAAAAGAATGGTGATCCTCAGTCGGCCAACCAAATGATGTATTTACAGCTGATCGTAAAATACGGCAAATTAAACCAAGAAAGTGCTTTTTCTGCCAATTAATTTCATTGGTTCGTCGGATTTTCGCATTGTTACACGCACAGTCTTGAACGACCAAAACGCTTATCTTTATGGCCGTCAGACACTCGAGTCCATTTAGCTAAATTAATAGCCAGTTTTTCAACTCTAGGAAAAATACAATTTCTCACATGGACAGTTCGA
>NW_026017110.1:49143165-49186147 GCF_020466585.1 Dendroctonus ponderosae | reverse complement strand
ACATATGTCTTAGCCTAGCTTATTCTAAAATTAATTTCTATTCCTAACACTCGTATAAATTAGACAGCTATAAAAAAATAAAAAATAAAAATTCCGGCTCACAAAACAAACATATCTCAGTCCTTAGTTCAACTTCTCAGTCCTCAGTTAGACAGTTCGATTTAACCATGAATTACCACAAGAAGCTACAGGATTTTTTCTTCCAAGCCATCGGTATTTTGAATTGCCAAAAAATTACAGATTTTTTACATTACAAAAAATTACAAAAAAATTATTTCCATAATACTCTCGCTTGAAATCGTCTGGTTAATTGTTTTGCTTGTGTTATGTTTTGTATTGTTTTTGTTGTCTATGTGTCATTCGGTTTTCCAGCAATAAAACATATTTTGGTTTGATTGGGCGATTGGCGATTTCCATTGAGTAATTTAACCTTTAATGCTTCCAAAACCTGGATAGACTCTTGGCGAACCTGAGGAACTTATCTGTGAAAGAAATGAAAGAAATAACACAATAATCAGCAAGCAATCAGATGAAAGATGAGAAAGTAGCAAGAGCAGACAGAAAATACAGATGAAAAATATCTTGGACCTTATAGGGCATCTGCTCAGAAGGAAAGTGAGGCGAAAATATTTTAAAACACAGTACCATCCATCTCGAAAGCCATTTGTAAATGCTGAATGGAAATTTTCGACGAAGTCACACACAGAAAGATATACAAAATATGACTGTAACCACAAAAATCTTGTTCGCGGTGGGTGTAAGTTATGGTGCAGGGAAGCAAAGACATTACGAAAAAATATCGGAATACGAAACATCTAACAAAAAGCAAAAGAAGAATAATATTCTTCCATTCAGAAATACAGTGTTTTGGGGATGATAATTGATAAGAACTGGGAATCTGCACAGGAGATAAAGGCGGAAAGGTCCTGAAGATGCAGCAGTTTCGGGTTATTAGAGGAGAGAGTCGAGGAAAAATTATTTCTATTTCGTGTCCAAGCTACAAAATAGAAGAAGCAAGAAGTGGAGGAAGGACATTCTTGATAAACGAACCAGGAATCGCGGGCATTTTTTATTTTGTAAAGCGGTTAAAAAGGGGTTAAACTTTTTCTTTCAACATTCGTAGTTGATTTTCAATGTACAACAAAAACGACCCGTAGATGGGACTTGCGGTCGTTCTTTAATCTATTGCGTTTTTATATCCCTGCCCGTCTTTATGTTCCATGGTTTAATTACATAAATCATGATTTTTACTCCACCAATTAACAGTCTATAAACTTCCATTAAAACCACATTAACGCATCCAATTATCGATGTAAATAGAAACGTAATCATCAAGCGGGCCCGCATTCCTTCCACCACGTGAATCGTTCTAATTAACGATTAAAACGCTTTGAAGTCATATTCTACCCTTTTACCGGAGCAATTTTTTAATGCAATTAATATTTGCCAATGCAGAACGGTTTCATGTGATTAATGCTGAAGGGTGTCGAGGACTTGGTCATTAACCGTCTGAATCAGTTCCAGACGAAACAGACACTTAATTGCGTTTAGGAGTTCTTGTATGCGAACTTACAAATTCCAAATGGCCAAAAGCAACTAGGTAATTAAGAAATGAGTCGGTTACTTCCAAATAATTACTTCTTACGGCTTGATGTTCGTCCGCATGTTATGATCTAGCGGAAGTTATTCATTTTGCGCTTGCCACAAAGCAATAAAATTTTCTTTTCAAGAATTCCCTTTTTTGATTGGTTTTTTCAGTGCTTTATTGTTAATTCTAGATAATTTTGCCTTGACTCTGACTGCAGATTAAAAACGGATCTTGAAGTGAAACTTTTTTGGGCTTGCAATTTTTCGTTGCTGCTTATTTTCACATAAACAAACTTCGGTTTGTGCTGGAAATGGAGTCAAATTTCCCAATTAATAACCGTTAACATTGTTATGCTTTTAGCCGTGAAACATATCCACACGGTCTAACTAAATGCACTTTCAATTAGTTCGAGTGCGAAATATGTGAACGGTTGTTTATGGTTATTAATTTTCTATATCTGCGATAGGTGAGACTCATTAGTCTTGATTAACAACAAAAATCGTGATATTTATCCAAATTTCCCCGCTATTGGTAAGCGATTGTTTGATTTACTGCATAGTTTGTTAGTTTAACACAGTTTAAATAAATGTTGTTGCGCAACTGTCACACGCTCATTGTAAGCAATTTGTTTAAATTTTCGCTTACAAACAGCGAACACAAAGCGTGAAAAACGCAGCAAAAGCTAAATGGAGAGCTAAAGGAAACCTGCCGATGTTGAGTCGCAGAAAATTCTTCCCGGAAGAAACGAGCGCAAACTGAAAAACCCAACAAAAGCTGCACAAACACTCAGTTTGGAACTTTGAAAAACCGCATTTTTGAAGAAACCTGCAGGGGCTTAACGGAAAAAAACTTGTTCAGTGAAGAATCGAAGGCAAACTGAATAGCACAACAAAAGTTGAATGAAAATTAGGTTTCAAAAAATAGAAAACCGTGTTTTTGAAGAAACCTGCAGATGTTGAAAGCGAAAACATGCTTTACCCCAAAATAAACGAAACAAACGATAAACACAACAAAATATGAATAAAAAATAGGGTCTGAAAATCGAGAAACCGCATTTTTGAATAAAATCTGCCAAGACTTAACGGAAAAACCTTGTTTACTGAAGAATCTAAGGCAAACTTAATAACGCAACAAAAGCTGAACCAAAATTAACTTTCAAAAAATGAAAAACCGTATTTTTCAAAAAGTCTGCCGATGTTGAACTGCAAACAATTATTCACCCAAAAATCTTGCGCAAGCTGAAAAACGCAACAAAAGTTGAATAAAAATGCAGTTTTGAAAATTGAAGAACCGTATTTTTGAAGACATTCATCGAAGAATCGAACGGAAACTGAATAATGGAAGCAATGCAATTGCTGAGCAAAAATAAAGTTTCAAAAAATGGAAAACCGTGTTTTTCAAGAAACTTGCAGAAGTTGAAAGTCAAAAATGCTTTATCCAAAAATCTAGCGCAAGCTGAAAAACAAAAGTTGAATAAAAAGTCAGGTTCAAAAAATGAGAAACCGTTTTTTCGAAAAAATCTTCAGTGAAAAATATAGCGCAAGCTGAAAAAGAAAGAGAAAGGAACTCAACAAAAGCTGAATAAAAACCGTATCTTTGAGGAAACCAGCAGTTGTGGAAGAGCATGAAGTTGACACAAAATTGAAGAAACAAGCAAACTGAATAACGCAACAAAAGGTGAATCGATTAAAAAAATAAGGAAATATTTTTGGTCACAGATAAAGCTAACAGAAAAACGTAAACAAAGATAATTCATATACGTTCATAAATAAGATCTGTATGTTTCCACCATAATCTTCTATCTTTACAAGGTTTTCTAATTCTCGAATGTTCACCGAAAAATCTTTACCACAAATATTCGCATTTTACTGTTTTATCACTAGAACAATAGCGCTTAAAGTATTTTATTAATCGATACGACTCACAGGTTAATTTGTATTGCCACTCAGTTTTGGATTCGAGGAAACAACGTCAAATTTTCCGATCAACAAAGGCTAACTTGAAATTTAATCAGTTTCTCCCCGTGAAAAGTGGAAGTTTCGCTGTCTTTCGAAATCGCAAACTTTCCTAATGAGATTGGCTCTGTACAACATGGAAAGTAAACGAGCTAAGCTGAACAAAATTGACACCCGTCGAGGGTGTTACTTTTTCTACGGCTTGTGCACTTTCCTGCTTGTTCCCTTCTGGATACGCAACTTGTCAGTTGTATTCGCCTGGAAATGACTGGGTTTAAAAGGATTTTTTTTCGCGAAATTACCCAACTAATTAAATAACATGAGTGACTAATAATTGCCCAAAGTATCAGTAAAAGAGCATTGATTAGAAGCTAATTTGCCAATCGGATTTATCCAGACAAGAGTTTCGTCAAACTCAATTTGTTCTTTGGAAAAACGTCGATTTTCCGCAAATTACACGAAACTTGGCCTCAAAGGCAAGGTTGCTGTCTTTTTACTATTAAATTCGTAAAAGGCTTTCATATGCCTTTTACATAGGAACGCTAAAAGGAGGATCCTCCATAAAGGAAAATGCACGTATTTTCGGGGCCGCAAGCGGTTTAGAATAACATGTTTGATATATTCATATTAATATTATTAACTCTGGACGTTTTGCATCGTGTGGATGACAAATTTTCGAATTATAATAAACTCATGTTAAATTACACACATTTCAGTTGTTTAATTAAAATTTTTCCCTGCAAATGCAAATCTAGTTTTATGCATGGTTTCGAACGAAACTGCGGAAATGATTGCAAAATTACGTTTCGGATAAATAAATAACAAAAATCGTTGTAAGTAAATAAAGGGACGGTTTTACCAGGTGTTTTGAACTTCTTAGACAAGAGGTATTTGAGAACATCACTTGTATAACTCTAAAAAAACACACTGTCCTACTCCCACCAGATTTTTCCTTTAAGTTTCAGTAAATCTTTAAGGTGACAGGATGGATTTTTCTTTTTTAGTTATACTGTAGCTGTTAAAATAACTAGAGATATTATTAAACGATACACGTGTGGAAAAACCCGCTCCTACACGTGTATCTTTAGATGGCGCTTTGGGACTTTTCCGCAGGTTTTCCCCATGGGTTCAGCCACAAGAAGGAAAACTTTTTGCAACTTTCATGTACATGTTAATGGTTGGTTGGTTGCTACAGTCTCCAATTTTTTCATTGTCTTTGGCATTATTGAAAACTTCTGAAAATTGTACTTCGTTCAGTTCGGTGTCTAAATATAAAATCTCGGTCTCATTCTAAATATTTGGCTTCCGCGTTGTAGTAAACGACAAAAAACTGGAATAAAAATGTTAAGAAGCGTTATTGAGTAGTAGAATAGTATCGGTTGTTTGCCGCTATCAAAGTTTTCTGCGCCTTTCCAGCTTGCTACTCTCGAATAACTTTATCATCAAAATAGATAATTTTAATAACAAGATGATTAGAAAATATATCAAAATCACAAATAAAGCGGGAAGCTGCCACTGAGTTGACTTTATCGAAAGTTTGCTTAATATTACCGGAAATAAAATATTATGAAATTCGTTGTCGATTTCCATTAAATTAGTTGTTTTCCACGGGCTTTGTTAGAGTTAACAAACACCTCAGGCCTTCGAAGGTATTACACGACGTTCCTTGTGAACCGTAATATGCCGTCTAGACTTGCAAAAGAAATTGAACAGATTTTTTCCAATGTTATTACGCTTTGTATCTTTACACATGTTTTCTTATGTAAAAATCGTTTTACAAGAAACAGCAATTTTTCTTTTATAATCCACTGTTAGTTTGGGTTAATTTTGGGTTAAAGTGGGTTGGTTTGGGTTAGTTCCCTTTGTTAAAACCGTTAGAGATCAACTGCAAATTCCTCACTTCCATAAACGGCCAATCTGCCGTTTTGTCATTCTTTCTCCGTCCCTGTCGGATGGATAATTTCCATCCGGCCGATCAGAGAGATAGTTAATTGAGTCTCCAATTTAGATATGGAAATGTTAACTATAAATTCAAAGCAGTTTGAAAGCGACCGTGCCGATGATATGCCAATCGATTACGAAATGCGAGGAAAAAACTGGTTCGGATTAAATTGGGCTTTGCTGGTTTAGGAAGTGCACATTGATTGCTTTGAAGGCAATGTCGACCAATCATTCGTAGATCTTGCAGTCATTGTTTTTATTTATTGGGTTGGGTGTATCGGTAATTCATTTTTCAATTAAGTAATATATCATTTCTAGAACAGCTTAACGGTGGTTTTTTTATTTCTAGAGCTGACAACTTTTAATGGAAAACTGAGCTGGAACTGGCTTTAGATATCATTGAAATGACATGAAAAAACTTCAATTTTATCGCACTGGAAGTTAGCAGTGGTACAAACGAACAAAAACGCTCAAGTCCCTGCTGTGTAAACACTTCATAACATTTCCATTTCATGTTCAAACGTTGTGTCCCATTCGGCATTCAATATTGGCCGGGAGTTCCACAATCGTCGCCTCGGTTTGAATGGATTCCAATGCGGCAACCATCTCGTATTGTCACTGCTAAATTGCATTTTTGGTACGATACGTTATTTCGAAACGTTTGCTCGTTGTTGAACATGGAAATTTAATCACCTGGGTACTTTTTACAGGGTGAAAAAGTAGATTCTCGCTTCATAATTCTCATATCTCAAAACATATGTTGCAACCTCTAAATAAATCTAGGTAGGTTACAATAAATTGAATGAAAACGGTTTTCCCTGCGAACTATCTGATTTCTTTAACGCCAGATGGAATATAAGGGGGGACATGAGTTTTTTTAAGCCAATTTGAACTGATACAATTGTGTGAAATAAACCGAAAGAAGGTTTAGAATCAAATAAGTCGAATTGCGATTAAACTTACAGTATTTACCGCTTACAAAACTAATTCAAAATTTGTTATAGTATGACCCTTTTCAAATTCGAACGGGTATTTAAAATATATGAAAATTTTCATCTTTCCTGTGCACTGTGCAGGAGTAAATATTTCGAACCGATTCCCCCCTTCATTGCTGTTCCAGCCAGATGGAAATCGTAACCATCTATGTCGTGTGTGCCCATTTTCTGGTCACAATTATGGCAGATTTACACTGGCAATTCAGGTTTGAGGGAAATTTCCGAAAAATTAACGTACATACGGGCATAATAGAGGCGCGCAAAGAAAGGGCCTGTCAATCAGGCCGATCTGAAAAGGGGGATTAGCATTTCAAAGGAGCCGGTTCCCCCTAGCCCACCGCTAAGTGCCTAATTCACTGTCATTCCGAAATCCACGGGTCTGCTACAGTTATTTTGATGCGATTAGCCGAAGACTTGTCCTATTTGTCGTATTAACGCTAGCGATTTCGCGTTTCGAATTTACAACTTTGTGGGAAATGGCAGATGCGCGCCCAACTCCGTCATGTAATTAGCACAACATCGTTTCATGAAGGGCTGCCGCTCAGAAGAGACTCAGAATCTATTCGAATAATCGTTCAAACTGTCCCTATTGAGAGAGCATGAATGGCAGAGAGAACTTCGAATTACTACAAGATATTTCAACAGAAAAGCTTCTTTTCTAGCCGCAAAATTGTGTCTTTTACAGGGCAGCATTTTACAATTCAATTTCTTTTCGGTCAGTGAGATAAAGTCCTACAGGGTAGGCCTGGGTAACACTGTGTTGATTGCGCTTTTGAGTTGTTGCCGCTCTCTGAGTCAATGAGTTTTAACTCATTGGTTAATGAGTTATGACTTATGGCCGGTGACGGAATTTTAATATCAAACAAATAAAGCTATCAACATATTGCTTTTGCGCGTACTATTGCTTGAAACTATTTGGTCCAAAACGGAAAAATCCGGAGATTTTGAAGAAACTTAACAAAAATTCAGAGCGATGATAGTGACGAGTTTTCCAAATATTGAGTCGATTTTGTCCCAGATTCAAAGGTAAAACGGGTATTCGAAAAAAACGATAAAGAAGACCAAATTGTAAAGACGACGACTTTTCTTGTAAAATCCATCTTTTAACTTTTTTGCATAATTTGCCAGTATTTTACAGTAAAACGTTAAGAAAAAACGCGTCGTTCTGTTTAGAGAGAGTTTTGTTTAGAAATATTGACCAAAAAGTGAAGAAACCGGAATTTAAATACAGCGACAATAGTGACGCGTTTTCCAAATAATTAATTATCAACTTTCACTTGTTCTGTTCGGGGAAATATTTTTGGGAAAAAATGCAGAAAAAAATATTAGGGTTTTGTCCAAAATTCGAAACTGCAAAAGGTTCCAGAAAAAAATGACAGAGCCGAGTGTTCCCATAAAAAGTATTTTATAATATTCACAGAAACCCATGAATGAGGAAAATTTTCTATCAAATTTAATTTTGTCTGAAAAGACCCAATTATTGTCAGAAAAGAAGAAAATCATCAGAAAATAATGTTTGTTTGCGTTTTTGACTAAAATCTTTTAGTTTTATGATCGGTTTTTGAGAAAATCTTAATGATTTTCGGGAAAAAACGGGAGAAATAAAAAGTTTTTGTAAAATTTCTACAAAGCTATAGCTTTATCGTTCACTTTTATTTTTCACGTAAACGACCTCCAGATCGTCAGTATTTTTAAGTAAAACTCTACAAAATAGAGCGTTTTGAGTGGAAGGTAAAGCAAATAATAATCAGTCAAAACTAAAAAAGACGCATTTTTTTTACAAGCGCTACAGTCTCCAGAGGACTAGAGGTGACAAGTTTTCCAAATAATTTATTATAAACTTTCGCTTATTCAGTTGTTTTTTGACCGAAAATTATTCTGTTTGTCCCAAATTCGAAGCTATAATTTCAAAACTATTTACAATGCGACGAAGGAGGCAAATGTATGTATTTCATGTATTTCATAAGATTGTAAGAATTTTTAAGAAAATCTTTAGAAAATTAAGCATTTAGAAAAAAAAGAGTAACTTTACTAAAACTGGAAAATTCCGAAATTTTGAAGAAATGTTAAAAACATTATTTATAAATGGCCCTTAAAATAAATCTAGAAAAAAAAGTCATCAACATTTTCCCAGCAACGGAACTGAGTTAATTCGCCGGTGCGTTGGGTTGGGGCATCAAACCATTTGCGTAGCACTGCGCCCACTCCTAAAAATTAATTGAGTTACCCAGACCTACTACAAGGGGGAAAATGAAGTACTCGAAAAAGTCTTAATGTTTTAGGGCCGAATATTTTTAAGCAAACAGTGAAATTCGGCACAAAAACTCAATTGAAAACTTTGCAAATTCCTCAAAAGTCTCTGTGTGGCTCGATTTAAATCAAACAAACCGAACATCTTAACAATACTCTTCCTCATGTTGATGGAGAAAACGGGGTTTGTATTTCTTCCAGTTTGAGAGCGACGAATTTTTCAATCCCGGACTGAGACACAAAAACTCTAAAAATTTTATGTTTTGAAAATTCCTCAAAAACCATTTTGTTGCTCGATTGAAAGCACACTCACCGAGCATCTTACAAAGACTGCCCCTCATATTGGAGGAAAAATCGCCAATCTGTTTTATCTAGTTTGGGAACAACGAATTTTTCAATTCCGTACTAAACCGGAAAAACTTACATTGAAACATTCTTAGTGGTTCGATTGAAGTCAAACTCATGGAGCATTTTAAGACGAACCTTCCTTATTGTTGAGTTAAGAAATCCCGACCGAACTAACATTTTTACAGACCGTTCATATTCTTTCCGAAATGCGACAGCAAAATGCAATTGAAAATTGTGTAAATTCCTCAAAAGTCTTTGAGTGGCTCCATTGACACCAAACTCACCGAATATGTTCACAAGGCTCTTCTTCATGTTGATGAAAAAAACCGCTTTTCAATATCTTCTAGTTTGAGGGCGACGAATTTTTGATTCCCGGACTAAGGCACAAACACTCATCTTTATGCTTTGCAAATTCGTCAAAAGACTCTCAGTTTTTTTATTTTCGTTCGACTAATAAATTGATCTTCTATTTGTTCTGGTTTGGGAGACACGAATTTTTTAATCCCGCACTTGAGCACGAAAACTCAGCTTGAACCTTTAAAAATTCCTCAAAAGCCGCTTAATTGCTCGATTGAAACGAGTTTATATGATAGAGCAAAAATAATTTGTAATTGAAAAAATAATTAAATTTCAATAATTATGCAAATTCCTTTATTGACAAACGTGTTAAAGATGTAATTGAAAATTCAAAATTAAAACAAAATCAAAATGAACCCATTAAAAACCTTTTAATTCCATTTGTTCCGGGGATTACAGTTAGAATTTCGACAAGATAACAAGTCGACGGATGGAATTATCTTCAAAAGTTCAATTAGAAGCAAAATTTCACAAAAAAACATACAAATTCAAAATAGAAAAAACGTAATTTACAAAATTTCTTGTCAGTGTGATCAATTTTAAAGAGGAAAAACGTCAAGGCCCTTAAATAAAAGCATGGAAAAACACCAATCATACATAAAAAACAAACAATTTTAGAGATCAAATTTTTCTCAACATGCATTGGATAATTGCCATCAAATTTTTCAAAATTTTCAAAAATTTTTCAAAATACCGAAGAAAAATGTATATAGAAGATCTGAAAGTTTATTTAGCTAATTTTAATCGGAACTTATGTAAGAATGATGAGCAATGTACCTGAGAAGCATCAGACAAACGATTGAAGAGGCAAATCCACAAGAAACTCAAATGGGTCAGCTTTAAAAGACGCTAAAAACATTTTTGCTCTCCGAGCTTGAAAAACGTAGTTCATTTTCCGGGAATGTAAACATATTCTAAAAGATAATAAGACGAGTGACCTATAAACGTCCACATCCAGCAGTGTGTTAGCTGATTTACTACTTACTGAATTTTAGATGGCGCATATAATGCATAAAATTATGCCTCCAAACGAAATCTGCTTACGTCTATTCCATGCTGCTATCCAACATTAGTTTAGTGTTTTATTGAGTTCAATGCGAATGCATGAAGAACATTCGAAGATACCCGTTGGAAACAATGACTCAACTGTGTTTTTAGCGAGTGGTTCTAACCACTGCATGGAGTGCAAAATCCAGAAATAACTTTCCTCACTCCAACTGCATGAATGGAATCCATTAATTATTGTCAAGAACAACTCAAATTCGTACGCAGCGACAGGGAAAAACTACAAGCTACACTGGGTATGTGCAACAATGCAAATGCGAAATTAATAACGCGAATGTACGTAAGCGAATGGAATAATCTTTTGATTAGCTGTTGAATTATAGGCAGAAATAAATTGACTAGCACTCGAGAAAATAAATAAAATATGTTAGGAATAAATACATAAAAAATGGAAAACATACACATTTTTCGATGAGCAGAATTAGAGTCAGGGTTTTGGCTCAATGTAAGCTCAAATTCACTTTCTGATGTTCTACAAGTGTTCGCGCAGTACTATTATTAATTGCTTCTTCGCTGAACCGCGGCAAAATTTAAAATGTATTTTTGCTTTAAACCGTACTAAACATTTAACTTGAAAGCGTCCTTTCCAGATACCAAAATGTAAATTTTAGTAATTTAGTAAAATTATTGTATTTGTTTTCAATCAGGCCCAATGAAAACCACAATACAAGCGTTGTCGTTGTCATTGGAAATGTTTTAAAATTAATTGAAAGTTATCCGAATAATTGGCTCTTTAAAATGTATAATCCATACATTTGGCTCGATTTGTCTCTGTGGATATATGCCTTAACCAGAAAATCTCGTCTATTTTAATATCCGCTGGTTGTTGTTTCACCGAACAATTTTACGTGCAAGTTGAAGTTATTGGAAATGAATGAAGCAACCCGAATTTGTCAATCGCAACCTGGTTTTAGACACAGAAATAATTAACCATTTTAAGCCCAACTAATTGCTAAATAAATGTTATCAATAAATTTTTTATTAATCTATTAATTCCAATTAAGCGTTCATTCATTAACGTGGCAGGCTGCTTGCTACAAAATTAATAATAGGCTAATTAAAATGTATACGAAATGCTCTTTAACTCTAATTATAATAACGCACTTTATATAATGAAAAGTCAGGCACCCATACACTTCGGGATAATTAATTTGATGTTCGAGCCAGCTACGACTTAAATTCGACTTGCGATCTCAAAGGAGACGAACCTTTTAATGTATTCCCAATTGATTGCTCTGGAAAGATTTTCACAATAAAAAACATCGGCGCAATTAATTCGGCAGCAGTAAAAGCAAAACTTGCTAAGTAAAATTCCAAGCGTTTTTTACACAAATTTTTATGAAATTCACATGGATGTAGAACCTTTTTATATAAAAGCACAAGTGCATCAAGAGCGAACAAAGGAACATGTATAACATGAGCGTGTATACTTTTACAGAAATTTTCAGAGTAAATTGAATTTAAGTTGTCGTCGGCTGGAAATGGTTGTTGTTCATTTAAATTATTAGTGGATTTCATGTTTCCATATGGGGGTCTTTCATGAAGATGGAATAAAATCGTTAAAGCAACTCAAGAGGAATGGAACGGATGCGTTGCATGGGGATTATTTGCAATCTCTAATATAGCACGAGTGAACCTGACTGGAGGTAAACACATGTAAAGCTAAATAAAATTTCCAGATGTTACCAAAAGCGCTTTTGCAAACAAAGTAATATCAAATACTGCTCTATCAGTACACAGATTTGCGGAAAAAACCGGGAAACTGCTCCAGAAGGATCGAATAAATGGCAACACATCAGATTGAAACACACCCTCATAAGATTTCCCGTCTTGAATCAATAAGGGGTTTTTGCTATGAGGGGACAATAATACAGACATCACAAAAGTTGTTTTTTCTTTTACTTGCAACTGGTCTTGGACCGAAAGTTGCTTTAAAACAGGTCCGAACTGAACACTAAAATGAAACGCAATTCAGTTACTTAGAAGCAAAATTGACAAGTGTTTTGGTTTGAGTTCAAGAAACTGTTGACACTGAAGCTCCAAAATGGGACACCAACGTGCAGAAGGTTGGTTTGAACGTTTGTCTCAGTGTAAAAAAGACGAATTCAAGATTCAAAATTAGGACGAAAATGCAATTAGAATAAGAAGCGTCTTGGGTCATTGAGAATCACTTTGCTTTTGAAAAATCAGTACTCTAAACACAGTTTTATGTGGAAGTTCTGCCTTGAAGAAGAAAGCGATTTGTTTCTAACATTGCAAGTTTCAACAGCACATTTGCAAAAAATGCTCGAGCTGCAACAACCGATGATTCTTTAAACTAGCAGCAAACGTTGAAAATTTTTAGCACACAACTTTGTTTAATGATTGTGATCCCTACAATTTTACCTCCAGTGTATCTTTGCCGAGCAAACGAAAGACATCAGCACAATTCATTCCGTAGAATTAACTCAAACAGTTAAAATGAGAGCAAAAGTTGTTATATCTGACACATAAATGCGTCAGTTTTCACGCTCTGGTTCTCCCGTATATAGCCAGTTCTCCACATTTTCGTAATAGTTAAAAACAGCGGCGGCCCGAAATCAGTAGGAATTTAGTTTTTCTTTTACCATTCCGGCTTCCCTTAGCTAGCGATTGGCGATGAAACCTTAATACCGACTCAATAGTTTAAAGTTTGATGATTTATTTTTGTTTGGCGTGATGTGAAGAACAAACCGCAAACGCTATTTTCTTGTACCATTAGAAACAACACGTCGCGCGCCCCTTAACTGTTTCTGACAGCACAAAGCAGGACGTTTTGTCCCATAGGGCTGCAAGGCAGTGACTTTAATCTCAGTTCATGTAAATGCCGGCTATGCATTTAATGACTAAGTGCATTTCCACAAACTTAGCTGCTGTTGACAAATTGATTTTCGCATTTAAACATTTTTCCGGGTGTAACTTGTGGTGTTGCGAAAAAACGAGTCCGTTAGTGAGGGATCAATTCGGCTTCCTGCAAGTGATTGATCTCTCACGGAAATGACACGCCAACATCCATCAGGGCTGATTAAATGCTTCGTCTGGCGATATGTTGCAGGATTATCGACTAATATCGCGACTAATGTATTTTTACATTAGGCTGATGTTTATCTTCACGAATTGAAAGCGCTTTCGATAATTTTCAGTTACATCAGTCCCAGTTTTCGGTTTAAGTTTAATTCGATTTTGTGCTTCTTTGATCGCTTGATGAAAGTCGAAGGGGAATACATTTGAAACTGAACCCATCAGAAAAACTTTAGAATGCGTCAACTTTCTTTGATTGCTTATTGCAATTCGAATAAAACTTCAAAAATAATCTACCTATTGCAAGCTTTATTGAAACCAACAGGATAATTTTATGGTGCTCCCGTTTTCTTGTGATTTTGACACTTTCGAAAAACCCATTTAAAACTGATGAAAATAGTACGCGGTAAAGGATCGATTTAAACCAACAGGAAAACTTTTTTATCGATTGATGAAAGTCGAAGAAAACTATTTGGAAATCCATTTGAAACCGAAACCAACCGAAAAACTTGAAACTTTTGTGAATTTCTTAATGAAACGTGAAGAAAACTTGTTGGAAAACCATTCAAAACTGATAATAAATCCTCCTGTTAAATGTTCCATTGAAACCAACAGGTAAATTTTATTTCGTGCTAGTTTTCTTTTGATTGCTTGTGGAAATTGGAAGAAAACTTTCGAAAACCCCATTTAAAAGTCATGAAAACTGTACGCAGTAAAAGCTCATTGAAACCAACAGAAACACATTATTCTGCGCAAGTTTTTTCCATTGCTTGAGGAAACTCGAAGAAAATTTTCAAAAAATCGATTTAAAACTGACGAAGTCTGCACAGTAAAAGATGGATTTGAATGGGATATTTAAATGAATTGAATCAACAGAGAAAATTTTAAGCGTCACAGGGACACATCCGGATAATTCGTACGTTAGTAGTAGTAATGTTAACATTTTGTGGGTGATTTCCAAGATTTTTTGTTTGGAAGTAGAAGAATCATTCTAGTCCAAATAGTTAATTTGTCCCATTACTTTGTTTGGTTAATTCAATTTATCGTTGATAATAAATTCCTTAAAAACTATTTTTATAAAATGTTTAGTTCGAAGATAGTGAAATTAATATTCGGTATCCGATTAAATGTCCTAATTAATTGTTCACCGGTAGTTAAAAAGCGAGCTTAAGCATATTTAAAAAGTCTGTTAATAGGCGAACTTTTTTTACATAGAGATTAAACCGGCCACCAATGGGTATACTTCGGTTTAATTAGGACCTAATTGCCTCTGCCCGGCTTTCAGGAACAAGATATGTTTTAATTTCAGCTTATCATTCCGCACTTTATTATCCGTTTTCTTTTCGGGACTTCTCCGCCTAATCAAGATTTCCAACACATATGAGGCAAATTATACCAGAACGCATTTATCCTGGAAACACCGTTCTCCTTCAGGCCGGTTTTTCATATTGATGTAGCAATTTTTCTCGCATAAAATACAACACTCCTTTGTATTTTTCTGCCACTACCGCGGCAGGGAATTATTTTTTCGTTTTTGAAACCGGCAGCTGGCGCTTATTGAATTTCTTGAATTGCTGCTGATGGATGATTAGATGGAGAGTGGAGAGGTTTGGTGTTGAAGATCAAGCCGGTTTTGGTGCGAGTTTATTGAACTTTAAAGCAGAATAGTAAGCTAGTCATTATTTAATTAAATCAATTAGCAACTAATCAATCAAACTGTAGTTGCCGCTGAAGCAAAAACATAACTCTTCACATGCTTAAACAGTATTCCAAGCTCGTACCAGCTACTAATAGTGTGTCATTATCTCGTTGTGGTAAGAAACTATTAATTACCAGTTGAGCTCATGTATGACTAACGAAAGACCGGTTAGGACTTGGTCAATTTTTATAATTAGGGCCTGCACATGACACGTCTTGCTGTTAACATCAGGCGGATAACCAGATATAAACACTCCAGTAAATTAAGGTTTATGCTTTATAATAATAAAAAGAAATTAATGGCCGAGGCGAATAAAATCAACTGTAATATAATATGTGTTATTAAGATGCGTTTTATTCCCAGTTGAGGTTTTAATTGGCCTAGATGTCCGCTGATTGCCAAATTTCATTAGTTTTATATCATGTCAGTTTTCCTGCCTGTATTTTCAATTTTAATATAAACAGTATTCCTGAGAGAGCGTTTATGCTTTTAGAGATGAATGGGACCGATCTACTTAATATGCTCTGAAACTTTAAAATTGAGGAGACATTCAGGAATTGTTTTATAAATTTCAAAACTTATGCTATTATAAGCGATATCCATTGACTATCTGCAATATCCCAAAGAAAAACTCAATTTTCTTAAAAACTATAGAAATCGCGAGTAATTTAAGGTGCAATATCTGCTTAATATTCTTTGAAAGTTTCGAATTGAGAACACCTTCAAGGATTTTTTAATGAATATTCAAGGTTTCCCAATTTTAAACTACATCATCGACTATTTGCTACCGCCGAGAAAGATACATTTTCTAAAACACTACAGAAAGTAAAAGCGTCTTTGCTTTAGAAGTTTAATGTATAAAATCCACTTAATATGTCCTGAAAGTTTCGAATTGAGAACGCATTCAAGGATTTTGTAATGAATTTTCAAACTTATGCGATTTCAAACTACAGCATCGACTATTTGCAACCGCTGAGAAAAAAATTCATAAAAATTACAGAAAGTAAAAGCATCTTTGCTTGGGTAGTTTCATGTGCACGATCTACTTAATATGCCCTGAAAGTTTAGAATTGAGACCGTTTTCAGGGATTTTTTTAATGAATTTTCAAATTTATGCGATTTTAAACTACATCATCGACTATTTGCTACCGCCGAGAAAAAATAAATATTCATAAAAACTACAGAATCTAAAAGCGTTTTTGCTTGGGAAGTTTAATGTGAAAAATCCACTTAATATCCTCTTAAAGTTTCGAACTGAGAACGCTTTCAAGGATTTTTTAATCAATTTTCAAACTTACGCGATTTTAAACTACATCATCGACTATTTGCTAACGCCGAGAAAAAACATTTTTTTTAAAAACTACAGAAACTAATAGCGTCGTCTTTGCTTGGGGAGTTTAACGTGCAAAGTCCACTTAATATGTCCTAAAAGTTTCGAATTGAGGATATCTTCAGGATTAAATATTCAATTTATTACAAAATCATTAAACACTTGCAACACAGACAAAGCCTTAACAAATAAAATGTCCTGTAAAATGAGATTAAAACTGCAAAAATATGTGTCAAAAGCCGCGTGGTTAAGTGCTTCAAGGATCCCTGCAAGCATTTTCCTCAAATAAATATATATGTAAGCGACTCGTCTCCATCATGGACGAAACAGTTTAGCGATTCTTTCGGCGCATGTGATCGAAAATAACCATATTATGACGAAAGGGAGTGCAAACAATCGCGGTTTAGTTGCAATATTTACCAAATTTTGCCTTTAAACCGTCGTTAAATAGCTCTTCATTCAATTAATTGCATTTTCATTACGTTTTCTTAAAAAGGAGCAAAAATTTTAATTCGGTGGGAACAATTGCCTTGTTCAGTTTCCACCCGCTAAGTATCAGACAAATACTCAATATCTGTGATATCCACAAAAATGAGATATAATTTCCAGCTACCCAACCACATCAGGCCAATAAATCAGCTCAAGTCCAAAAAATCTCTAACTTTGCATAAAAAAATGCAATAGTGTTAATTAGTGGGAATATTTCACCGTTCAATTCAACCAATTAAAATCGCCCCCAAAAAGTGACACGAATTTTCAAATAATTGTTTGTCAAGTTTTTTCCGTAGAACCGCAAAAGGTGCGTCAATTTGGTGGGAACAATTCTCGCTTTCAGGTTAACTAAAGTCCAAAGTGAGAAAAAAATAAACTGCACTAGACTCAAGCAGAAAGCGATCGTTGAATCAGCTTGAACATGAACGAGCAAATCGAAGGCTTGGAAACGTTCCCGATAAACATGAATGACTTACCAGGGCTCCATGTGCTGCGAAATCTGGGCAGTGCTTCGAAAATTCATTGATTTTTCTGAAAAAAAACGGGAATTTTACTCTAAACTCTAAATGATGATAATGGATTTGATCAGTTTGACTAATTTTCCTGAAGTTTTGCGGCCAAAATTGTCAATTTAATGGGAGTAGGTCCGTGCAAGATTCTAAAAGCTAGATGGTTTAAATTACCGCAAAAAATTCGAATCGTATTTTCCTTTTTCAACCGACAAATTTTACAATTTGGTGAGAAATATTGACAATTTTGCCGTTAGTATTTTCACAAAATACATTAATGCGGTTCAGAAACAGTTGGAAATTTTCGGAAGAAAGCATGCAGACAGGAAGTGGATTCTATCGGGGAGCGCAAATTGCACCTGGGTGGTGAAATTGAGGCTCAGTAGGTGTCTCCTTAATTTTAATTGGGTGGAGAACCCAAGCTAGTTGGTACGAATACATTCAGACCAATTTATTGTAAAACTCAAATTTCCAATCCTTAAGAACAAACTGGCCAATAACATTTTATGATCCTTCGACCGAGACATTGCTCCCAAGCACAATAAATTATTGCTAAAATCCGCTGGATAGATCAGGATGCATTTACATCTATATAAAAATTCATCTTGGCACCATCAATAAATTACCAGATCAAAAAGTGCAGCTACATTGAAAATGCACTCAAATTTCCAAGCGCAAAAGTTAAATAGCAACATCAATCTTTCGGCAAAATTTTTGCATGAAGCAATTTGTTTTGCCTATTATCTAATTTCCTTTCATCTCACCTAGTTCCGGATGAGACGGAGGCCGGGAAATTTTTCGAGAAAATGGCAAGAAACATAATAAATTACGCGAAAATCCCTTAGACCCACTAGCGGAGTGATGGATATTAGCTTGAAAACGTTATGCGCCTTTGAAAATAGACCACCAAGTTGCATCGGAAAATTGCCGAAGAAAATGCAGCAACATTTACCGAGGTTTATGGAAAAGTAGAAAATGAAGATTTGTTCTCACCATCGTTCAACTGGTTAGTTGGTAGATCTTCTGGTCTAAATTCGCGCAAATCTCCTCTATTTTGTTGGCCTCAAACTGTCTGAAAAATGTCGCAAGAATAAGACCAATTTCAGTAAGAATTTTTCCTAGATTTTCATGTTAAATGAGAAATGTAAAATGTTTCTAACTTTGCATTTTCTTCTTTTGTCATGTCTGTCTTTCGTCATTGTCTTTTTGCGCGTGTCGCGTGACAGAAAAATCTATATTCCAATTTTAAAGCACCGATTTAAGTAAATCACTGTAAAAATTTCAGTTTACATCAAACTACGAAGTAAAAGGAATTTAATTTTGAGCTTCACAATTAAGCAGATCTTTTGCCGAAACAATTTACACTTAGCAATAAAACTTATCGAATGGAAATTATTTATTGGTGCATGGTTTCCGTGAATATTGAATAAAGCAACGAATGAATTTATGATGAATATTTTTCAATACTTTTCAAATATTACTGGTACGGGCTGAGCTCCGTAACGTGTAATCAGCCAAAATGAGATGACATTTCCCCCCTTAGGAAACTAGAAAGAATGAACGTATATAGATGGAAACGATTTTCAATCTCGATCAAGACCGCGTTCTTACTTCTCTTGTCTGTTGTTTTCTGCGACTCGGCGGCTTTATTCACAAAGCGGCAATTTGACGAAAGTTTTTTAATGCATACGTTTTCAATTTTCATGGATTTGAATTTGATTAGAAGTTGTGAAAAGTATTATTTACATGGGGGAAAATACTTTTTTGCCTGATTCTAAAATCATGTCAAAACTTTCCAGAATATTTTTCTTTGGAGTGTCTTCAAAACGCAAATGGTTTAAGAATTAATCACCTGATGCGAACGAAAATTTCATATTTATACCAATAATTTAATGATTTGTAATTCGTTCCGGGGTTATAAACTTTCGCAAACTGCCCAAAATGTATATTTAATGGCATTTTCTTGGCACGCGTTCAACAAGTTTCCCCAATGTAACCATAGGAGGAGTGCTTATACGCAATTTGCAATTCGAACGGTGCTTCGGCTGTTTGTCTTCTAAATTTGCCTTTAATGTCGATTAATTTGAAAGAATCATGTTCCTAAGGCAATTCCGTAAATACATTCAAGTGATCAGTTTGGTGAGTCTTTTCTATGCTTTTAGGGCCTCAGTTTCTTCCCTTTTACAATTATTGCCTACATTCTTATTATTTTAAATCATCACTCCAGACAATTTCCAAGTTTTACTATATGCATTACAAATAGTCTCTCTTCAGTCTGTTAGCGTTATTTCAATTCAGCAACCACCCGAATTTCCATTTTAACCACCTCCGACTTCTTCGTCTGGTGACGCAGTTTCACATCTGAAATTTCCATTTCAATTCAGCCAGTGCTGGTTCAGTTGCGGGGAAATAAAGAATAAACGGGCTCCTTCACTTTAAAATCGCATTGACAATTTCCACCATCCGCCATCTCGGCCAAGTAAATGTACTGTAACGTGCAGTTCTAAAGTTAATTTGCTAATAACTTCGGCTTTTCTATACGATGAACTTGCTAATAGAGTTTCACGGTACGATAGCTGCAGTTGCACCCAAGTCGGAATTGAATTACGCGTCGACACCCATAACCATGAATTTTCCGGAATATTATCCCGACTTTTTGCGGATAATTTCATTATTAAAATCTCCTATGTGAGCTTGAGCAAGCGCGGTTGTAATCAAATAGATTCAAATCTGTTTAAGCTTTGGAGCAGTAGAATGATTGAACATTATTTAAATGCACAAAGTTTCGTTGACATTTCAAATGTATGCGAAAGTTGAAGAATTTGCATTTTGGCTCTAGATGTCAGATAATAGTTTATGTGGTCTATTAGTATTTACCTAATGGGCATTGGGGATACAGTCTGCCATATTACAGAAGTTGTTTTGTTTGTCGCTCATTTAAATATATGAAAAACAATCAGTCGGCACAACTTTGCCATTAAACACTTTCCCTAGTGCGCTTGTTGTTCTCGTAAAAACTCATCAATCGCCAAGTTTAGAGTGTTTTTTAGTCCAGAACAATGTTGTTCTCGTAGAGCTCGGCACAACTTCGACATTAAACCGTTTATCTAACCTGAATTTCTAAAACTTCCGATAAAAATCTTCAATTCGATATTAATTTTCGTTGCTCTGCTTTTACTATAAAACGTTGTTTTTTTTTAAATTTCGCGAAATTGAAGTTAACTGAGAACTGAGTTATGGTTGGTCCCACTGGAAATCTGAAATATATTTTCCGATAAATAACCAAGTAGTAACTAAGCTTTCCATCTGGTTTTATTTATGATCATACACGGCGAAACGCGACAAATTCCAGATGTAAATTATGAGAATATCGGAGTTTTCACGGCAAAGTTTCCGTTTTATTTCAAAATTAATGAGAAATACATTCTACAACTTTATTACGGGGACTTCCACCTAAACACGTCAAAAATACAGTAATTTCGATGATTCCCGTTCAAAGAAGAATCAAGTTGAAAATTCGCAAAACAACCATGTGGGAGAATCATGTTTGAACCAGGTTTGATTAACTCTAACTAAGGAATAAACTCAAATTCAAATTCCTCTATAAAGTTGATGGATTCCCTAACCGTTTCCTTAAAATGTTGGCAAAAGATCGAGAAAACTAGCATCACCCTGTTTGAAGCCTCCCAAGAGCCACTCGGATAGTCTTGTTGTGCGCCCGATTTAAACCGATTCCGGATTTGATCGGTGTTTATGGCGCCTCCCTCGGGAACATATCTCACAATCGTCGGGAAACTATCAAAGTGCTCTTGAAGGAGTCTGCAAGTCTATCTTTACGATTACCCCGAACATACTCTCCAGTCGCCTTACTGCTATTTATCGTATTAGCTTTATTTGGGGATTTTTATCGAGCTAGTAAGCCGAATCTCATTATTGGATGGTTAGGCGCATTTATAACGCAGAAAAACCAAGTACTATCAAAACTTGAAGTTTTCTTTGGCCTTTAAAATAGTTGACGAGAACATGGACCTCCAAGCCTCCACATATAACAGATTTGGCAACTGGAAACTTTTTTCGATGAGATGACAAATCCCAAATATTGTGATGAGCAATTAGTCAGTGCAACTCTGTTCTTAATATTCGTGACTAATTGAAAAGCCCATTTAAATAAAATAATTAGTTCAGCTTCGGTTCAGCGTTCAAACCGGAGTAGATAATAAATCGGTTTTTAAATATCGGTTAGTTTTTCAGCTCAAGATAAATCGCCAGGTCGATTTCGAGCAAACGAGCCTTCCGAAAATTACAGCGGGCAAAAACCGAACACCTATAAAAATCCATTAAAACAAATATTAATCTAATACAAAATCCAATTAGCTCGACTTTAAATTATTATTTTAATAATTTTAAACCCCTTTTAATCAACGTTAAATATTCAGAAAGCCATTTATCATTGACCGATGATTTTTTAACGAGAATTTGTGTTGACTCGCGCGACTGGAAACAAAAATATTTGTTTTTTTTTTCTCTATATATATAATAAGATCGTTTATATTCGGATGTCGACAGGTTGTGGGGATCCAATGAAATAGAGAAATAATTCGTATGGGTTTGATCTGGTCGGGTTTGTGCTTTGGATAATCAACCAATGGTCAAGAAGTAGGCTTGATTTATTGAGATATTTTTCTACACGGTGAATACGGTTTCAGTCAATGTGTTTGGCTTTGTTGTTAGTTTTGCGTTATTTATTATAATTTGATTGCTATACACAGGGGCTCTCAACTTGCCCAAAAGCAAAGTTTTCTATAAAACAGTGTCTTTAGATGCAAAGTAATTTTCTGGAGGGCGTTTTTTGCAGAATATTTGCTCCCAAACCCGAAGAAAATAATAAGATCCACTGATCAAACTTATTCAAGTTGCGATCGAAACTTTCCTGATGTAGAATACTCTTTAAAACCCTGTTTAATAGTATTTAAAGTTTACATTCAGTAACAGTTGAATTTACTTCTGGGAACAAAAGTGGAGAAATAGTTTGGACATTTTTTAGCCGAGGCTATTCTGGACACACGTTTGAATTGATAACTGGACTGGTTTGAACTAAACCAAATAGAAAGTAGATTCACCCTGTAAACTATATTCTTAGCGCGCGGCATTATGTAAATGCCAGGAATGAAAAACTGGTCGCCCCGCCGCGTCGGTCTAATTTGTAAAACTTTTTCGGTTTATCCGAGTTTCCTTCTTGTGTACCTGTGGATTAAACGGAAGAGAGTTTATTACTTGCTTCGCCAGAGGGGTTACTTTTATCCCATTAAAATTGCTAATATACACTTCTTTGAGTCACGTTATTAATATTTACTCTCCTTCGAGTTGGTAACATTCGTATCTAATTGAATATTCGAACACAATGCTGGCGAAAATTTAAAACCCCTCCGATGAGGCACGTGACCGCTATGCGAACTCGCACAAGTAAAAACCTCTAATAGAGTTACAGGACCATTAATATCGGAGCCCTAGGCCCTTTTCCTAATGTAATTTAAAGCGCCATTTTGACACATTACGCGGTCTCAAGGACGTAAATAGTGCTCGACCCTGTTAATCGTACTAAGTATTATTTATGGCCCTTGAATATTTATGTGTCACTGGCATGGAGTTCAATTAGATTCCTCAAAGTGACCAAACGCGGAAAATTCTCCTACAACCAACGCCACAAAGCCATCAAACCACGAAACAAAGTTCCTAATGTAGTAATTACGCAACCCAACATCCTGGGGAAAACTATTAGAAAAACTGAGAAACCAAAGGGGCGTACTGCCTAATTTTTTCAGCATGTCGCATAGGATGGAAAATTGGCCAGTTGGGGGCATTTTGTAGCAGAGCGGTTCTACATTATAAGACCCGAAAATGATACGTTTATAATGCGGTAACCGTGTAAAGGTAATTGGGAGCAGGTTCGTTTTTTTCGCCCCGAATTAGGCGTTGATGGTGTGACAGAAGCCAGCAGATGGCCGGTGCATTATTTCATCAAAAACCGTCCAAAAATAGATTTCCTGAAAAAAAATGAAAAAATGTCCTCGATGAGTTGCTCTCCTCAGGCTGGTGGTCCTCCATTGGCAATCTGTATTTTCCAGCTCCTTTGCTGTTCCTAAGTTTTCGAACCGTTTCTTATATTCCTGCTTGTTGAATTTTTGTCTCAACGGTTGCAGCTATTGATTGTCATTGCATTTGAATTCCTTCTTCATCTTGATTGTAACATAATTATTTTTTTCTTCTATATGTTTTAGTTCGATCAGTTCTCCCATTTTCGTTCTTTGCCCTCTAGTCAAGTAGTGTTCCATTTCTTTTGTGAACTTTTCTGATTGCTCTGTTTCCAATCTCCTAACTGAAGTGTGCGTTTCTTTACGGATTCGCTAATACTGGTTATAAGCACGTCGCGACGTGTCGTGTTTGTTCAGATCGGTATCGCAGAAACACATTTTTCTTCAACTTCTTCCAGAGAACCAGGATATTTTTTGTTGTAAAGGGTTGTTTTGATTTCAGTTGATGCGTTTATTATGTTAGACTAGTTTGTTCCAACTTTCTTGTATGTTAACATAGTTAACGTTTCATCCTGCAGTCCCTCTATCTTTATTTATTATTTTGCTTAGGAACTTGTTTCCAACACCTGCTGGAGTGAGGCATAGTAGCAAACTGTTTTTTCAATAAGGATGCAAACTTCCAAATAATTCAACCCGTTAATATTTGGTATTTTATGCCAAATCACCAACTTGTTTGCGACCATTAATGGTCGTAGACAAGACCTCAATGAGTCAGTATTATAAATGTACATTTCAAACTGAAATCGACGATTTCCACCCACTTATTGTGCTAAGTTGTGTTAAGTTCATCAAGGAACAAATAGCAATCCATTTGGCATTCGCCTAATGCCCCCCTTTATCGCATTTAAACTATGTCTTAAATGCAAAATGAAATATGGGGTGGCAAGCGACCTAATCAACCCTACTTATGCCACTAAGCAGAATTTATTACTTCTGCATATTTATTGGCCAAGTCTAAACCAAGAACATTAATTTATGTGTGAAAAGACTGATAAACAGCCGGGCCACGTGACCAAACAGTTTTAAAATACGGGCGTGGGCCTCGATTCCGATTTCTATAAGCCCATTTCAAGTAGTTTGTTTCACTTTTTCTTCCTATATAGGGAACTTTTCAATGAATTTTTACTGCCTTTTTCATAATGGTTTTCCAGACATCTACAATGAATCTACAATTTTTTTCAAGCAAATCATCCAACTCACCCAGTTTGTAAAGCTGATAATGCTCCATAGACGAGATATTTTTAAACGGGCCTTGTACAGAAAGCATGTTCATAGGGGGTAGAATGAATGGCATATCTAAGCCTTTTTTTCGACAGTCCGACTAATACCCCCTAATACATTTCCTTCATTTCATTTTTGTAAATGAGATTAAGGTTCTAGTTCGCAGATTTATGACCCATTTTTCGGGTATCCCAATGCAAACAGTATTGTGTGTCCAGAGATAAACAAAGTTGGAAGTGGTCCCTTTTTTCGGGGTTGATTTGTTTGAGGCGGTTGTGCCAGAGATAGTTTAAATCGTAATATGTCACGTAAATAGTTTGAATGTTAAATGGAAGTTGCGATTATTTTGTGGACATTGTAGGTAAATGATTAATGGGGAACACTCGCGAGCAAAACATGAAGGAAATTGCAAATAATATTGCCGCATACTTTTAGAAAGAAATTATTTTGTTTAGCTAGAAAGGAATACATTGAAAAAGTAGTTCAGGCAATATCCAGACAAATATTGTGGAAAAAAGATTAAATTTATTGTCATGGTTGTCTCCAGATCTGCTTGAATGCTTCTAAACGAGTTGACCAATCTTTCCACATTAACTTTGTCGTGTTTCTAAGCTAGTTCTTCTGCCTTTTAGCTATTCTCTTAACCATTTCTTTCGCTTTTCCTGGTGGCAGTTTTATCTAAACTGCTCAACAAAATAGTCGTTACACGGACAAAATTTGACTAATTTTGGAACTGGATAAATTCGGATTGATGAGAGCGATTTTATTTCTGTTTGAAGAGCTGCTTAGTGCAATTATTTCTTGGGCAGTGTGTAGTTTTACAAAAATGTTCAGTCTTTCAGATAAAGTTGCTACAGTGTGGCAAATTGCCAAAGTTGCATGCCAACATGCTCTCAGTTGGCCAAAAAGGGGATTTTTTCAACAGAGTTGTGCTTTCAGTAAAGAAGAGTACGCTTTAAATGTGGTCAAAATTTCGAACTGTTGCGGGACACATCTTGTATCGCGTTTTTCTAAAATAAATTTCTCGGAAACAGAAACTACTCTACAAGTTCAAAGTTGTGCGTTCGGTAAAGAAGAGTGCCCTCTAAATGTCGTCAAAATTCCTTTAAATATTCAAAAATTTAATCAAATCGCACGAAATCCTGAATTTAGCGCTTTTCGTAAATGTTGATTTGAAAATGAACGCTTTTACGCAACTGCAGACTCTTCAATAAAAAATGTCAACGTTTTTTTAATTAAATTTTGACAACTTTTTTTGACAAATCCAATGTGTGTTATAACTGAATCGAGTTCTCGATCGAGATCGAGATCGAGAACCAATTCTCTATTCAATCTTACAAAAACGAACTCTGTGGCTGAAATGGTTCTTGAGCAACGTCAAAAAGGTGGCATCAGGTTTTGGTCGATTTTGCAATAAAAAAAACCAGGCAAAACTAAAACTCTCGACTTTTTTTGCAAAAAATATAAAACTGGAACTAATATTTCCATATATGAAAACGATCTTTGAAAACAAGTTACAGATGTCGTAAAATGCTTGATGTAACAATCGACGCCCCCCAAAATATTCCCAAAGTTTAAAAATTTGGTCAATGGTTTAACTGGAACCGGAATTTACATATCTGAAGGGGTTCTTTAGCGAAAAGTTTCAAAATGCAAATAATCTGCATTATTGAAGTTTTTCTATGAACTAGAAGCTCGTCGATGTAAAGAATATTTCTCTGAAATTAGGACCAAGGAAGCACTGAAAAAATCTACCAAATTTTCGCCTTGTATTTAACTGAATTAAACAGTTCTTCTATAGACTTTCGCTTATAAGTCAAAATCTGTTTGCACTCGTTTACGTTCAATTGCTTAAAAATAGCCGAAGCCAATCACCTGTAAATGCCCGTTTTCGCTGTTTGCAATCTTTGATCATTTAGACTACTGATGGCTTACGATGTTAAACCTTAATTAACGAAGATAAAGCCTCACTTGCATCCATAATAGCTTAATAGAACACGCATATGAGTGATACACTCAGAAGTGAGAATCTATCGATAACCTGCCTTCTTTGACCCGCATATAAACCAGAATTTATCCTGAAACAGAACTTGATTACCTATGGATATTTGCAGAGAGAAAATTGATAAAAGTTATAAATAACAGTTAAATCGCTGATCGAGAAATATACATTCTGCCGTTAAGTCATTGGCTGAAAAAGAAGAAATAAAACTAAATAGCGTTCCCAAAATAATAATCAATGTCCTACCACAAGAAGGAATGTAGAGACGGAAATTTCAAGGAAACTGCTGGAGCAAAAAAATCAAAATATGAAGATAAAATCGACAGGAACAAAAACCCGCACTCACGAGGATTGAACTTGAAGGAAAGAAAATGATAGCAAAAAATGGACCGAACGCCACTGGCTTCCTTAAACATCTGGAAGATATTCAAGGCTTGAAATAAAAATACATATATAAGTAAAATTTTGCTGGCAAAAAAACATTGCCAAAACCGGTTCAAACTCTTTGCTCGCAACTATCGATGTGCAAACTTCCAAAGTTCGCCCGACTTGCTCCCGATTAACTCAATTGAAAAATCCATTAATTCCAAAGAAAATAATCGATTGGGATACAGGCTGGACTGACTGAGCGTGTGAACCGGACTGGCCATTTAGATGAACGCGAATTGAGTTATCTGGTGCACCTTTTTGACAAGCCAATTCAATATACCGATGCAAAGATCACTATCGATTTGAACCGCGATTACCCAAAGTGATAATGCTGTCTCGATCTGGCAAATCTCGCACCCGGTTTTTGTTGCAAACGGATATCGGGAGACCCATCTTTGCCCTCGCACCGATTAAAAACCCATTGGAGCTCAGAGGGCCGGACACATGCCATCGGGCTCATTGTTGTAACCCGTTCATTCATCTAAAGCACTATGGACGTGATGTATGAGGTTCTTGGTATGATTTACACGCATCCAGTAGCGGCGAGCTTATTTTATAATGAAAAAACTTCATTGTTAAGCGTGATTATTCCGAGCGCGTTATTTCCCGCATGCATCAACACAGAGTCACCTACATAGTAAACTGGGGCAGCCCCCCAATATAAATTACCAAAGGGGTGAGTCAGTTATCGCGAAACTAATTAAAGTCTAGTTACACGCTACCTTTGCCTAATTTCCTCATTAGAGCCGCGAAATCATAATTACGAGAAAACATGTCTTCTTTGAACTCTACGCCTTTCAGAACTGTTGTGCACTTCACCGAGTCTCTAATCATTACGGTGAGGATGACTGTAGTTTGTTTTCAATTCTGTTGTCGCAAACACAAATATGCAAGGAATAGAATGCCAAATCAGGGTGTTCTACACCTTTTATTATATGAAAAAAAATTACTTGTTCTAATATCACAGATGGATCTTCAAGGAAAGTTTTATAGTGAACAAAGCTGATTGAACCACAGAAATCTTTAAACCATTTTAATATATTTATTTGCTTGTTTTCATCGAACTCAAAACGGTTTTAATTTTTTAATTAATTTTATTTCCTCTATTGCTTTTGGTATGACTTCAACAATCAGCTTTCACTTAAAATTTAAAAAAAGTAAAAATAATTAACTTTCTTGCAGTCAACCACACCTCGGATATCCAGAGTATATGCTGTAGAAAATTTGAACGACTGAGGCACACCTTAAAAACTAACCTCAAATTTGCGGTATATCGGTCGTAAAATAAATGGTTTTTATAGAAAACGATACTTGGATGATAAATCTCGGAATTTTCCTCAAAATATGCACACTGACAATAAGTGGAAGTAATTGCAGAAACAAAAAGAAAAATTTAATTGCCTGGTTGACTGAGGCTTTAGCTGATGGTTTGGTTAACTAAACGTTTCTGGAAAAACTTTCAAGCCACTTTAATACCGACTGTCTGAGGCTCTGAATTAATTCTAATTAATCTTGAAAAAGGGTTTTCTCTGTTAACCACCACCAATTCAAGATCACCGAAAATTCCGTGAATACACGAAAGGAAACTTTCAGCTTCTGATTTGAGGCACGATTTTCAGAATGCACTTGACTAGGCATCAGCAAATAATAATTCGATTGGGCAGAACCTGATGCTAAAGAGGAATATTTCGAATCGGATGAATTTCCTGTTAATTAAACATATGTTTCAAGGCAGAACTGTAATCATGAATTACGCGAGGAGGGTTAATTATTGCACATGAGCAGCCGTAATGGACTAACAATGTGATATACACGCATAGGTGTTAAATTCAATGCGATTCACAGAGCAGAAATTAATGTTTAGTACTCAAACCATTAAGTCATAAAAGCAGTAAAATGAACAAAATAAATCAATGAATTTTCAAATTTCGCTTTCTGAGTCAAAATTATTCAAATTTCCTCACTCATGTTGTTCTGACTGAATCGTGCAGGGTAGTGGAAAATGAGGAAACTGTTGATGAGAACAAAGGAAAAAATTGACATTGGTGGAACAAGCCAAAAGCAAACGAAATGAACTTTCTTCAATAAACTATCTACTTCTCACTGCTTTAAATCACAATCCTTATAAATAATCCTCAACACTTTTAAATGATGTGTTAGGCTTTGGAAGCAGTAGCCATGGCGAAACAAACAGCCAACACACTCGGTATAGAAGGATGACTTTAATAGAAGAGGAATATGTTTGTGTAACTCAACCTATGATGACATTTTTAGTCAATTTTGATCAGTATTTCCCGTCATGTTCACTAAATAAACACCCTTAAAAACCCCGGAAAATCTATACCTATTATAAGCTGCTCAAATTGTCCGTACACAAAGTACTATGAAATAAAACTTGTTGAAATACTATTTGAAAATCTGTATACCGCGCCACATGGGAATAAATCAGCCAGCTCAATTGGGCGCTCGGATATAAAATTTAATTTTCTCGTTTCGCTGTATCAAAATGCCAAAGCACAATGGCAACGAACGTTTAAACCAAACACCCCCAAAACAATTTATTGTTAGTTGACATAAATATAGAATATTCAGCACCGTTTTTGCATAATCCCGCCGACGATTGTCATATTTTCATACAGCTCGCAGCTTTATTTCAATGCGTTTTGCCATTTGCTAATTTTGTGCCACTGGGACGAATTTAACAACTGATAGCTTGAAATTGATTTTATGAAAGCCATGAATTCACCTTTCGTGGCATGATTAAGTGATAGTTTTGTGGTTTTGGTGAATTGTGAAAGTTTTCAAGAACAAAACGGTTTTGAACCTGAAACTTGACCCAAAGAAAACTAACCCCAGGTAAATCCCCCAAAAATGCAATTTTCTTTTCTTTAATTTGCCACATAATTTTGTAACTTTTGTTGCCATTCTTTCAAACACCTGATCTGGACATAGAACGATGTGCTGATTACTGAAACCTCGAAGGAACAACAGAGAAAAGACAAGAGCTTACATCTTACGTCGATAGTAAACAGACACAATTAACTTCTGAGTAAAAAGTGGAAACATTGAAGACTATTTTGTCTGGATTTATTTTGGGAAGAAACAAAGAAAATCACAAAATCCATGTTTGAGAGGAAAACTCTTGGGACTGACTCCAATTGGAGTCACTAATTGAAGGTAAAACGTTGTCAAGACAAGATGATGCGTTCAAGGTACATATCAAGAAGTAATGAAGAAGAAAATATTTAGAAAAACTTTTGAACATCCTAAACACAAGATAAGTGTAATAAATCAGCTGAAAATCTTAAACATTTCAATTTTCAAGTAGGATTATAAATTAAAAAAAAGGTTTTGCCATTGTTGTAACAAAAAACTTAATGATATTACTTATCGACGAAATCTTAAATTTTAATTTATTTTAAAAGTTTCCCTCATTTTAGGCAACACTCGAGCAACTTGGGAAGAAACAGGCTAATCTGTGAAGCTGCGAGATTATACAGATAAAGAAGAGTTTTTGGACTGTTTGGAAGTTATTTTCCTTTTATTAAATTGAGTTCACATGCCGAAAAAAAAATAGTTAAGGTCTGGTTACTGAAGTTTCGTCATTTTGCACTTTTTCTCGAGCATCAAATCAAAGCATGTATCAGTTTAAACAGTTTATTCCGGGCATTTAACCCTTATTTTAGCGTATTTTTGCTTCACCCGAAAATGCCACAATTAGCACTTTTCCTGCAAAAAAATTGCTTATAATAAATTTTAATTTTGATGCCTATCTTTCCGCGGAGTTCATTGTTTTGTTTCTGGCTCCATTTTCGGCCATAACGATAAGGTTTTGTTTGCCTTTAATTTTGAGTGGGTTTTATGGTCTTTTCTCCACCAAATTACTTTAAATTGCAACCGCAAAGTAAATGTAATTAAAAAGCAAAAAAACGCGCTTTTCACTGCCCAGATTTGTAATTTATTTGCATAATTTCAACTTTTCAATTTGGTGCAAAACTTCATCCGTTTAATTTAAATAATTTATCAGAATTAAATATTTATTAAAACTATATTTTACAGTGAACTGACAATTCGGTACGGGTCACAAGACTGGTCCATTTGTATTAAATAACTTTTTAATTCGAGATTGAACAAAATCGGAAATGTATGCGGTCGAAACCAGCCAAATAAATTCTGATAGCAGATCGCATAATATTTTATACATCGGAGTTTTGTGATTTTTCGAGCATATATTTTGGCATTGTTCGGGCTGGACTCATTTTAATTTATAATTAGGGTCAACTGGTTATGCAGCAAAGAATGACAGAAATTGTGAATATTCATTGAATGTTTAATATAATTTTTATCGTTATTGATGCACATTTGGGGCATCCAGATTTTTATCGGATGTTTCGACTGAAATGGTATTTAGATGTCTATACATATCCAGTTTTCGATTGAAATTATATGCCGTCGTTATTGCAATAAGCTGGGCATGTTTTATTTGGAACAGCGCAAATTCCAAAAATATTTTCATGCCCATTTTAAGCTAACTGCATATCGGTAAATTCAGGTATATCAGTTTACTGCCTCTAATGCAACAACCAAAAAAAAATATTTATACTTTCCCCATGAAACTGGGATTGCAGTAGCAGAAAAACCAATTCAAATTATATTTTATTCAAAAACGAAATCCAATGTGCTTTTGCATCGGCACAGCTATGTAATCTGATGCGTAATGCCCGGCTTATAAAACGAACTCATTGAATCAAATCTATTACATTAATTATTAAAATAAAACGCCAAATACACAAGTCAATAAATGCGGCGGTATGTTTGCTGTCCAATTATATAAAATTAGTTTTCACGTAATACACTGCGTGGGACAAAGGCAAAAAGTACTAATATATTACAAGCTAAAAATAAACTGTTAATTCGATGAACCCGGCAAGTTTTAGGATCTCTTGTGAGCAGGCAAGTTAGATCAAATAGAAAAAATGTTTCATGTTATTCAGTTACAAAAAAAAGATATAAATATACCTACATTTGTAGATGATTTTGGTAAATTAATAGAAAATAACCGTCTCAGCATCTTAATTTTTTTCACAATCAGTATTTATTTTGCTCCATTCGAGTTATTCAAGGAAAGCATGCTCCGGAGCTAAACGATCTTAAACAGAAACTATTACAGTTCCTTAAGCGTCTCTATTGTTTCCTCTAGAAGCTGGCAACATATCCTGAATCAGAAGTAATTATGCCTTTCGCAAATACAAGCCAAAATTTAGTCGATGATTGAACTGAGCGGGCTTTCTATATAATAGTGCTCTCTTCAAACTTTAAATTAAATCTGATGGGGTGTAAAATGTCAGGTGTTGGAAATGCGAGTGCTTTGCCGTAACTCTAGAACCGGTTTTCATGTATACAACTCCATTCTGTAACGTGATAAAATGACTCTCAAACTGCAAAATTGCAACATCAACACTTGCGTAACGTGGAAATACTGGCAAATTATCCATAGATTTTTCGAAACTGTTTTGGTCGCAGATCAAAAGCGACGTTCTGCTCGAACAAATTACCTTAGGAAAGTTGCTCGGTTCGCATCGGTCGGTCCCCTTTCATGAAACACTTTTTAAGGGGATTTGTCTGCGGACTTTAAAGTCGTTTATTAAAATTGAGTTTGCAAATTGCAAACATTGCTGTATGCGCCGAGAATCTCGGTAAATATTAAAGCAGAGTTTACGTGCGTACTCTCCTAATCGCATAAACATTATTAAAATTAAAAAAAACATGGCTGAAGATAACGATATCCGTTAGGGCGTGTTAGTGTGATTATTTCAATTTTATATTCTGCCTGAAGCGCCAGCTTCGCTCTAGGAAACTTCTAAGAAGAAGGAACAAAAACATGAAAATTCTCAACGTGCAAAAACTGATTTCTTTGACGATTTTTCATTAACGGCAGTCGCATTCAAAGAGAGCAGCTGGGATAATTCCATTTAATAATCGAGCTGAAGAAAAGTAAATCTTCCGTTTCCGTCGATTTTGCAGCCCCCTTTTGGAACCGTCAATCCGAATAATTTCTAATGCATAAAGTGATGTCACTTAGCGAGGAGTTGGGTCACGGGATCGAATCATCGGGAATTCGGAGCGATTAAAATTCAGAAAAGCTCCCCCATTCTGATTTTAAGAGCTCACACTTACAGAACTCCCCAGCCCCAAAACAGAAAAAGGGCCGACCTGAAAAATGTGTCTCCCAGCTTTATTAGCGTTCTTTTCCTTTATCAATAGGGGATATTTGCCTTGCTGTTGTGATCGTTACGGTAAAGGACTTCAACTTATTTTCAAGCGCTTTAATTATGAGTAATGTTCATTTTGGAGAAAAAATTTTACCCATTAAAAATGTTAAAGGCTCTGCATTCAAGGAGATCCGTGTGTTGAAAAGCTCTTTGTAGGGTTTTTGTGCATCGAAAGAAGGAATTCTTCATCAAAAGGTCGGTAATCAAGAGCTACCACACAGAGATAAATTAGTAAAGAAATTAATTTCTTAAACTTACGTACGTTGAAAAAGAAATCTGATGTCGTTCTCTGGAGATGCCTGAAAAAGAACATATTCATAAATAGCCTAACAAGGCTAAATTTATATAAACTAGTGAAAAATCTGATTTCCAGTCAGCAAGGAAATTTGTTTGGAAAAATTTTCTTAATGTTTCAGTAGCAATTCTGCTAAAAGACACCGAAAAAGAGTCAGTGAATCAATCATCTCTGAATAATAAATTGAGTGTTCTTGCCGAATTCTAAATATATGGAATTGAAGCCAAATATGTATTAAACCAGTCAATATTGTCCATTAAATCAAACGTGTTTATTGTGAAAATTCTGGTACGGTGCAGTTCGATGTCAGACATTTACTCAAAGCTGGCGTTACATTAAAAAGATCCAGCCGATTTTTCCGGCACATGGTATTATACAAAGGTTTTTCCCAAGTCTCATAAACACGTTTTATCAGGGAGAAATATAGGCCATAAACACCAAAAGTCGCAGAGAGTGTGTAAAGAATTAGATGTTTCCGCACAGTCCGTAAATTTCACTATTTTACCCATGTCGGAGGTCAGAAAACCCACATAAAATGAAATAGCCGGCCGGTTTTTAGCATCTCCAAATCCGCAAAATATATACCCACTCGGTCCTTGATGACGATAATAAAAAAATATATACATTTCAGTTCGAATTAGGTCTATGTTTTTTGGCACCATTTCCATTAACTGGCAGTTGGCTTGATCCGGAAACAATTTGTTAAAAGTCCGGCTTTTACCAGAAAGATAACATTTTCCCAAGAGCGATCCATTGAATAAGCATACCTGAATCAGCTTTCCCAGCCCGGAAATGCCAGGAATTAAATGCTGTAGCCGGAAAATCGAACATAAACCCAAGTATCTGGTGTCAAAATACACATTGTTCGCTCGAATGTCGGTGTTTGAAACGCGATTCTAACAGTGAAAAAATTATTTTTTACAATCGACAATGAAAGAGCTTAAATAAAGCTGCAAAAAGCAAGAAACGAATGTAAATGACAATCAAATTATTTAAACTCGTTGGCAAACAACGAGGCACAGATTGTCGCAATGTAAGAACAAAATTTTAAACTCCCCAAACAGATGAATATTTTATTACGATGCGAGAAGGCTTTGTTGGCGCCAAAAGAAAAAAATGCGGAAATTATATTTCAAGTAATATTCCAAAACTCTACAAAATTGGCGAGATCTGAAGGAGTCATTCCGACGAATCGAACGAAAGAATACCCCTCCATACTTCCAATTCGTAGGCTTCAAAATGATGCAACAATTGAACAATTAATCCCAGCTTAACGACTGTTTTCAGCATTTCGCCTCGTAGTGCTTTTTAATGCAAAATATGTCCCACTGAAAGTTTCCAATTGATCTTCCGCCCGGTTTAGTTACATAATCTACCCAAACTTTCCGAATAGTCTGCTCTCAATCCGGAGTTTTATGGGAAACAAACAACAGCTGATGAATAATGCCGATTTCGCCAACGAAGCTTGTTTTATGGTAACCCATAAATAATTTTGCGAGCGAACGTAAAGTATCTGCGACTTTTCGACTCTGTTTTCACTGAAAACTATTTCAGTGAATATCATGGAAAGTTCAATCATTTGCTTATAATATCTGGCCTCAGATCAAATCAGATCAGTTCTGGTTTTATCGTGCTGGGATCTCCAATCAAGTTCAAGTTTGGGCTTTTTGGGACACTTTGGGCTCATATTTGCGCACATCCGAACAAACTAGGAGTCCTCTTTTTTCCAAATTGCCTTTCTTCAGATAAATTTCAACACATTGACAATGAAATGGATCAGAACATGGCCCGACTTTCTTATGAACTATTCGAGTTGCGGCGTGTCTGCCCTTACAAGCCATTGAATTTGGCAGAAGTATCGGCTCCATCAAGTGAAAATGGTAATCGACAAAGAGTTGCCAGAGTAGGAGACCAGCAAGCGCCAAATAAACTGGAATTGTTCGAGAAAAACCGGGAGAAAACTCTAGAGTTTTGAGTTTACTCAATGGGAAATGTTCATATATATTGCAATAAAGACAATATTATATATATAAATAATCTTTATTTCCTATAGAAAAGGGCTATCGACCCAATTGGTCTTTCTGCCCCGACAATATTATTTTATCTGCAATTGTGCTTTGTCAGGAAGCGAAAAAAGCAGCAAAACTTGTTTCAAGAACTTGGAAGATTTTCTATGAACTTTTTCATTTCGCCAGTCGGATGATTCTGGAATTTTCAAGAAAATTTCAATCGATTCTTCTAGTGACTGTTTTTTTTCAGTCAATTTTCGTCAAAAGTCTTATTTCTCAGAGGGTTGTGCCCATTTCGTTTCTAAGCGATTTTATTTTATATATTATTATATGTATATACTGATCGATATTTTCTCAGTGATCAACTTTTGCTTCTTTCCTCCAGAAACTTCCTTTCTACATTAATAACCAATTTTTCGTTTGGTTTGTTTATTGGTATTCGTTTGGTATGTAACACTGAAATCCGGCATTAGTTGCCTAAAAATCGAACTCTCTACCGAATGAGAAAAAAAATAGAACTTAATCAATGGGCTTTACAGTTTAAAACTTATAAATGCCGGAGGATAATTGCAATGAAAATTCTTAATTAAGTTTGATGCAAAAGCTACAAGCAGAATGGAGAATGTCAAATATTCCCTAACTTTTATTGTGAATATTTTTTCAATCGAATCATATCCATATTATTAAATGACATTGAGTTATAAGATAGGCAAAAATATGTATCGAGTGTTTAACTACTGTCCTGTTCTCTTGATCAAAGTTTTAATCTTTCTGCGGTCAAGATGGGGCCGCCCTGACAGAAATCTTCTTGTTTTCAAGCCTGAAAATATGTTTTTTTCGTTTAGTTTCCTGACAAAATAAAACAGTATTTTCCCGTTCCTCCATCAGTTATATCTCAACGATTTTGAGTCGTATCTGGCTTTATAGAGCCATTTTCTTGATAAATGAATATTGACAACTGTGCGACGAGACACAATGGTTGCGTCGTAAGTGTGTCGCAGCAAGGAACAACAATTTTCACTTTATATGCGTTTTACTTCCATTTGCGCCCCCCCGAAAGCAGTTTATTTTCGTGTTTTTCGTTCGGGTTGGTTTTAAAACCGCATTCGACGGAAACGCGCCTCTCTAGCGAAAATGCTCATATAATTGCAACTATGAGTGCCACAATTGTGGAATTTCAGTCTTCGAAATAAATACATCAAAGCAGCAAGGGTTTAACAAACACACAAAAATAATTTAATGATAATTTATTGCCCGGCGGCATCGGGGGCCAGGTTGTGCGGTTTTCTTTGCGGCTGATTGCGAATAAATATTTATGAGCCCAGAATCTCAGCGAAAAGATAACACGTGAAAATTAATCTGTAGCAGCCCCTTGGTAAATAAGCAAAAACATTTTCATGCCCTTCTTCTGGGGCAAATGTTTTGGAGGAGTTCAGTTTTGCAAATTTCTGGGCGTGATATGGAGTGTATCAGTACAAAAATATATTTTTAATAGAGCCACAGCCTGCCTGGTCGAAAGTGTCCCAAGCCTGCATTTTTTGTCTTTCTTGTCATTTTATTTACTTATATGTAATCAAGTTAAAAAATTGCGTTTAAATATGCTCAATTTTATTGCCGTTTGCCTTGACTATGCCAGATACTCTCCAGGTAAGTTAGGGAGTCAAAACATCACGAGTGAATCTGCAACTTGAACGCTTGCAAATGAAGTCATGTAAAATACGGCAGGATTTTATGCCCAAATATCCAGGAAATTTCCTCCTATTACCAAGCTCAACTACAGGTGTATCTAAAATTCTCAAATATTTGCTTCAATTATATCTTATATTACGTTACTGGCAAACAAAGAGTCCTTACGATGCGAACAAAAGGGGCGTGTCTATTTCAAAATATTTACCTTGTTTTGAGCCCGTTAAACTATATTACGCAAGCATTAGGAGTTTATTTACATACAACTGTATGCATGTTCAGGAAAATTAGCGATACGTGCATTGCGGAATAAACGGGATCCCTTAAGGGGATTAGAATGTTTAATTATCACGGTATGGATAATTTGCAACGCTTAAGGTGGTGTACCATCTAACATCCCCCGATGAATTTAACGCTTAATGGAAGAGAAGTTGTAAAGAAGCGCACAATTTGCTGTGGATTACAGTGACGGCACATCACGTAGTTTCGATAGAAACCAGGAAATGCCCGGATTTGGGACAAAAGGGACAAAAATCCCCACATACTGACTGCGCGGGAACAAATCTTTCTGCAATCAAAAATATATTGTAGCCGACTTGGGTTTAATCCGCGAAAATAAAACACATTTCCTCTAATAATCACCGTTTCGATAACGCTTGGACCTTCCGTTAGCTGCACCTGCGTTCAATTTACTGTATTGCTCAACGAACTAATACGCAGTGAAAATAAAGTTATAACTGGAGATTACAGTTTAGTTTAACGCCATTCCATGGACTTTGCTAGATCCCCATTCTGCAAAATTCAGGTCAAAAATCATTTTGGCCTCAACACTATTAACACTTATATAAGCTGAAACGCTTTTGTTTGTGTGCCCTCACCTACAAAACATGCTGGCTGAACAAGTAAAGTTTACTTACGCTATTTGAAAGTCTGCACAAGCAGAAAATCGTCGTAAAATGGAAATGACGCATTTCACAGCAACGATATCAACGTTTCAGTGTGTAAAAAAACGATTTAGATTAGAAGGTATCTTAAACTCCCCGATTTTTATGACAAGAGGAAATAACGCATTTCCGCTCAATCGCTGAGAAACATTGAAAGCACGTAAAGTAATAAAAGTCAGAGCGAAATCAAGTGAAACTGATTTGGGTTGACGCTTTCTATGAAAGCAAAAATACTGTTTACAACTACCTACACAACTTTGTTAAAAGTTGCAGAGTTTTACAGAATCAAAAGCATGATGTTGCAAAAGTATGTCCTCTCAACATCGATTTTCCTGAGCCATTTTTATTTCGTCCAGACCAAACAGTCCAAACACGAAATTATCCGAAATAAGACTTCAAAAACAGACGAGATTCTTCTAGATGAAGATTTTAATGCACGAGTAGCCAATGCGAGCAAAGAACAACGAATTACAGAAAGAAACCTCTAAAGAGAACATAGAGGTTGTCTACCAAATCAATGTTGAACTCACAGAAAACACTTGGAAATAGAACACAGGAAAAATAACAAGAGGATTTGGCTAAAACCGATCAGAAGCAAAAAGTTGCGAGCGAAACTGTTCAAAACGTGGCAAACAGAAGGCTGAACGCGATAGAAAAACAAAATGATCTCTTTAGACAATTAGATTTGAAAGAGCACTACGAAAAAAATTACACAGTTACATTACTGACTCCAAACTTCTAAGTAAATCTTAGAGTAAAGTAAGTAGTAAAGATTAGAGAATGAAAAATCAAGTTGGATTTTTTAGATCCAGCCTGGGACCAGATCAGATGCAAACCGATCATGTCACTGAAATTTGCCGATGATACCGTCATAATATGTGAAAATTATTACAAAAACTATACCCATAGAAAATAAGAAGTTTTCAGTTGAGTAATAGTTTATTCCTCAGTCTCTTTTCAGTTCGCTGATAAACATGAACAAACGCGAGAAAATCTATTCCTCGAATCATTATTCCCAATTTTGGACTTTAATATGTTTCGAATGTAATGTGGCATGCTGATTATCGCTTGCAGTAAAGCGCAAGCAAGAATCTTAAAATACACAAGTTTCTTTGAGCACCAAAACTTCAGCTCAGGGCCCATAAAGTTAAATCCGCTGGAAAATCCGCACCGCAGTATTCGAGATCGAAATAAGTTCCAGGATCGGTTTTGTGAGTGCAGGAGCTTTCCACACATACTCTCTTGTTAATGTTATGTTCTTGCAAGTCTCAGTTTCCTAAGCGCAAAGTTGCCTAATGTAACTGGTGCATTCGCCTATTAAATTATTCACAGGGCTTTTCAGCTGGTTTCGAGAAAATCGACTAAACACTTATTAATTCATTAATAGAACAAATCAGATAAAACAGCAGAACAAATAGACAATACAAACAAAGTTATAGAACAAAGCTCATTCTGTAAAATATATCAGTTTAATTGCGGCGAAGTTTTTCAGATATTTTTTACGAATTTTTAAAATTTTGTGACCAACGACGTTTTTTTTGCGCAATTCATTTTCAACTTTCAAAAATTCATTGCTCACAACTAAATTTTACTAGCATCTCGCGCTTCTACCTATGAAACAGGACGATTATCCCTCTATGAACACGAATAGTTTAATTGTGAACAGCGTTTGGAGTAATTTTTTGCGAATTTTCGAACTTTGGATACCACCGGCGTTTTTTGCTGCAATGCATTTTGCAGACTGTTCATTTTTAGTAATCTGGCTCAAACGAAATTTGTTAGCAACTTACACTTTCATCCATGCGATAGAGCGAATTTTGTTCAATGAAATGTAAAGGGTTAGTTGCGTCCAGCTTTTTGAGTGTTTTCTTAGAAAGTTTCAATTCTTGGTTGCAAACAACATTTCTTCTTACAAACTTCTTTTTGGGTATTTCGCCTCAAAAATTTTTGTCTTTAAAAAAGACAGAATTTCCTCACGTCTTTTATTACAGATTAATAAATAGTGCTCCTATTTCGCAATAAGAACGAATTATTTATCAAAAAGTAATCAAAAAATAATAAAAATTTTTGAGGCAAAATACCCAAAAAGAAGTTTGTAAAAATGAATCCGCCTCAACAATATAGAACTTATCTACAACATTTCTTCTGGAATCGATTTTGCAGGTCATTTTTCAAAAATGTATTTCTCACCAACAGTATCTTCTAGCAACTCGCGCTTTTACCTATGAAATCGAACGATTATCACTCTATTAAATCAAATAGTTTAAATGTGACAAGCGTTTGGGGTAATTTTTTGAGAATTTTCAAACTTTGAATACCACCGGCGTTTTTTACTGCAATCGATTTTGCATCGTTTTTGTTTTAATTAATTCCGCTCAAACGAAATTTGCTAGCAACTCACACGTTCATCCATGAGATAGAGCGAATACTGTTCAATGAAATGGAAAAATTCAGTTGGCGACCAGGTTTTTGAGTGATTTCTTAGAAATTTCCAAATCTTGGTTCCAAACGTCGTTTTTATGCAATCAATTTTGAAGGCTATTTTTCAAAAATTAATTTCTCAGAAACACGTTTTTCCAGCAACTCGAACTTTTAACTGTGAAATAGAGTAAATGTCTCTTTATTATAATAAATCAAAGAACTTATTTGCGAACATCATTTAGAGTATTTTTTAAGAATGTTTAAACTTTAGTTACAAACGGTTTTTTTGCAAGTATTTTTCAACAATTCATTATTTTCAAACGAGATTCGCTTCCAACTTGCACTTAAAAAGTAGCAAATGTTGTTCTATAAAATGGATACAATTTTTCACAAATTTTCAAAATTTGCTTTTCAATTTTGTCTTTTTCCTTAGTCCATTCTACCATCCATCAGATAGAGCAAGCACTATTGTATGAAATATATAGGTTTAGGTGCGACCAAGGTTTTCAGGAGTTTTCAGGAAATTTAGTTACACACGTCGTTGTTTTCGTAATTAATTTTGCAGGCTAATTTTCAAAAATTCGCTTCTGTCAAACGTAATTCGCCAGCAGATAGGGGTTGCATTGAAGTAATAGTCGGCAACGAAGGTTTTTCGAGCTCTCGGTTTTCCAGTTTGTTTTTCTCCGAATGCAACTTTCGTGACTTTTCCAGACTGTGGCCTTTTGTACACTAAGCCGCGCTAATTGATTGATGATGTGCGCCCAGCCAGCAAATTGTCAAGCCAATCTGGATAAATCCCCGGGTTCGATGAAAAACCCATCCGTACACCACAATGAAACTTTTTGTCTCAATTACCTAACATTTCTTTAATGACTCTTTTCTTAAATGACAATGATTTACTTAACTTACATTATTGATGGCTTATATGAATCGTTGAAATCGAAAAAATTATATACAGATCAGGAAAAATATTAATTGAAGTAGCAGTTTACATCAGTACAACTCGGAAACTCATTTCTGATGTGGCGTTTGTAAACGAACTTCACGATTTATCAAGTTAAAAATTCGGAGACCTAAGCAAATGAGAAAATGGGTGGGATGAATCGTCCTTTCCAATACATGGACAGCACCATAAATCGCTCTTTGAATACAAATAAATAAATATTTTGAAAAACAACTCACCAAACCTTTATTTTAGGAATATGCGATAAACAGCTTACAAAGCCTGTGGAAAAGCCTAACAAATTTAGCCGAAACCATCTGTTAAGTATTGTCAAATTACCAAATTCCGGCATCATTTTTAACTATAGCTCGAGGCTAAATTGGCCGTTTAGTAGCGGATATTTATGGAGGTTAAGCCGTATTATTTTAACCCTTCCGTGCCACTAAAAGGCATGTTTTTAAAAGATCAGCAGCCCTATCATTAAAATGATGAATATAAAAAAGCCGTTTAATAACTAGGCTCGTAAATATCCATATGTCCTGATCTAACGCCTTCCAGTTACCAATCTTATGCAGGATTGGTGCCATCATTTATTTAAAAATAAAGGGGGAAAGTGGCAGTTACGAGCACATTCCTCCTATTCTTTACAGGTGCGATCAAAGCTCGCCTCACTTGAAACAAACACGTTATTAAATTCACCTTCAGTCTCGAGATAGTAACCCAATATTAATGCGATATGACACTAATAAGGTCGTTTTCTCGGGGGATATCTTTGTAGTTGAAAGGAAATGATTTCGGTATCTTGAATCGCTTTGAAATCAGTCAATAACAGCCATATCAATTTTCTCTTTACCTGCGGCTTTTGCGTCGCTCCAAGTGAAATCAGCGCGTGCATGATGAGGGTCAAATTAATAATCGAAGAAGAAACGTGTTAAATGTCACCTCGAATGTGCTTTGACTCGTAATAATCACTTGTGGGGTCTGTGTAAACTATGGAAAGTTATCAGTAAAGACCGGATAAAAAAGCACAAAAAAATGGAAAAAAAGTGCCTAAAAAAGCATGAAAATATTTTTAAAAAGCACAAAAAAATTAAAAAAAG
>NW_026017110.1:49048615-49142166 GCF_020466585.1 Dendroctonus ponderosae | reverse complement strand
TTTGGCATTGTTTAAATAGTTACACGTACAGCTAATTAAATCCAAGTACAGACGATAAAACCAACTGGAAACCAGACCACCTCGTAACTAACTAAATAAATAACAAAAGTCTTGCCATAGCCCAAGGCTAAACTTTGGGGAATTACCTACGTGCGAACGGATTTTTCGGGGAATCACGCGACGCCTTGCAAAGTTGCCAAATTTACTTTATATGGACATTTATTCCCGTATAATATTTTGTACTATTTTTAAAATTATTTAAATATGCGGAAAAAAGTCAAAATAAGCACGACCGGACAAAAAAGCATGAAAACTTTAAAAAAGCAAAAAAAGCATAATAAAAGCTATCGCAATATACTTAGTTTGGTACAATTCGTTTAGAAATTAAATAATCTAATGGTTGCTTATAAAATTCAGCAATAAGCAAAATGCTTAAAATCCGGTCTTTAGTTATCAGTATCTCTAACTATTAGCTGAGTAGAAGCAAGAATTAAGAATCATTAGGCATGAAGCAACGCAGAATAACATATCTTTTCACTGGCACAAGTAATAGAAAAAATTAGTTGTTGATCTCCAAAAGGCGTCTCACAAAATCGCTCTAAGAAAACTATGCTAGGCGACAGGAGCAATGAATCAAAGAAAATACATCAAGGCATTCAAGAATCCAGACACAAACATATCACAAGATGTACTTATGGGACGAAAACATAAATACCTACAAATAACAATTTAATTATATCTAACAATAGAAAATTAAATAGAGGATCACAAGAGAACATTTCGTTTCTTGTTCATCATCAGAAAATCAAAGCAAAATTTTGAATTTCGAAAATGTAGCCTTCAGTCGCTATAAAAACCTCATACATCAATGGCATAAAAAGTATTTTCTCCTAAACTAAAACTGCACGGAACCTGGGGTTCAGTGCACTGGATGGTGAATTAGTCGCTATCAAAAAGTCATGCATCACTTGCTTAAAAAAATTATTTCTCTAAAACTAAAGAAACCAGTAAATTTGAGCTCAGTGCACTGGATACCAAAGGAAATAACACTGCAGATAATAGTCTAAAAGAAAAAGGTAGCGGAAATACAATTGTAGAACACTTATACTTTCCGAAGCTTTGAATGTACACAAATATGTTTTGCAACTTTCCGAAATGTTTGATTTATTCGTGAGTTTGTAATTAGAGGTTTCACTATATTTGATAATTCGCGTTAAGATCAATTCCTCACTTAAAATCAACCAGGTAATTTTCGATACATACCGCAAGTTCAGACACTTGAAAATTTCAAAGTTCGATACCTGACCAATCAATTTATTAATAATTTATGTGTATCGGCTGTCGTACGAACCATATTTTGCATTGTGAACCATTAAATTCTCAAAAGCCGATTATCCATCGAGATATCGGGATTCTATCGCAGGCCTATAATATATTCTTTAACACGAAATTACCGGCTGTCAGAAGGCGAAGATTCTTAAGCATCGACAAGATAACGAGGCTGATAGCTGTTATTACTAGGACAAGCAACAAGCATCGACTAGGAATCCAAAGGAATTGAAATATGATTATCGACGAGTTTTTTTCGGGCGAAATACGATGGTGCTGGCGGTTACAAATGGGAATCCTTCAAATACTTTGGCGGTTATTTTCGATTACAAAAATTGAGGCAATATCGGGAGGATTTTATTTTGAATTTAAAAAATGTCTGTTTGTATTTGTTTTGTTATTTATTTTTGAAATTATTTCATGACTAATTTTTTTTAAGTAGACTTCAGTAATTTATCGAAAGGTGCTTTATTGTCTCTTGCTCAACACCTCTTAGAGATGAGGAATAATAGGATGCGGCATAAACCAGAAAAATGAAGACACAAGAGAAAGATAAAAAGCTCAGCTACCGTACGAAACCGAGTTAAAGAAGAAATAGAACAAACTGAGGGGAGAAAAAAAGCAATTGGATGACGGAGGAACAAGTGCAGTTACTACCAGACGAGAAGGAATAAGAACAACCAGAGCGATATAAGGATCTGGACAGAACTGGAATAAAAAGAAACAACAAAAAATATAGAAGAACTAGGAAAACACGGCACTCAATATGAAAAGATCCTTTTAGGAGTAAACGAAATGGTGGAAACATGGCAAACTCATAATAAAAATGTTTTTGTTATCTCTTTGTCTGTAGATGTTTTATACTTGGACGAACCAAAAGCTGGAAATTAGTTTAACAAAGCGAGAGAATGAAAGCCATAACACAGACAAAGGAAATCCTAGCCAATCTATACAAATTAGTATTGAAAATGTGCAAACGGGCATTTTTGTTTTCGATTTTCGACAGCCTCAGAGCAAATTAAGCGACGCATCGTAAAAAACCGATGGTTCAAATTTACGCGCCTGGCTTTTGGCTAACGTTTGAAAAGCCACACCGTGTGAGTGAAAATACTGCTGGCAACTTGTTTTTCTTTCTGCGATCCTGCTGAAAATCCCAACCGTGAGCATTCTAACGCGTCAAAAGCAAGCAGCGCATTGCACAGCCAAAGACAAGCGCTATAAAGCCAAGCCAAGCCATTGATGATGGTGGTGATAGATGATAGATATAAGTCGAGAATTGTGAGAGATGGCGACCAGAAAGAATTCATGGCGAATTCAGATTGAATATCTCAAATTCGTTTGGGCTTCAACAGCCCAAACAATTAGACTGTTTCTCGCGGTTTATTTATATGATTCTCTCAATTCTACTCGCGACAATCCACCAGATTTTCAGTAAAGTTTTTCCCGCAAACTGTCCCGATTCGTCCATTAAATTAAGAAAAACTGAGGAAAGTTTTTTGTTTCCATACCCAAAGGAACATGCTGTAAATGTATCAGGGCGCTCTGAACCAAGACCAAATCCAGTGCTGAATTCTTTAAAAATGTTTACGCATTTTATAAGTCGACTGCGTTTTGGATTTTAGATAGATTTTGCGTCAAATTTTCAAATAAAAAGTAAAAAAATTCTGTTAGTCAATTTGTTCAATAAATTTCGAATATCCTTTGCTTTCTTCATAGAAAGAGTCTGATAAACACGCAATATTTTTGGTTGAAAATTGACAATAAGGCATTTAAAAGTAAATGTTGCGATGGAACTCTCTTTACTAATGTAAAGTAAATTGATAGTATAAAGTACATAATTAGTAAGAAGCTTTCTAAATTACATTTTTAAATCCTAAAAGCGCATTTTTGACAAACCCCTTCTAGGCGAAAAAAAAACAGTTATCATCGTCATAATTAAATAAGAGAATCATGTTTTGACAACGAGAGAAACCCCGGCTCTACAATTCCAGAAAATTAATATTTTAATGCGTCGCTTTTTAAAGTAACTGGTGTTGACACCAGATGAATGCAATAATGGAGCAAACCTCCGACATCATGCATTTTGAATGAAACGAGAGTGCATTTTGACGACGGGCCTGTAAAAGACAGATCCATTTTATGTACATTTCACCCCTAAAGGCGTACATTACTTACGACTTTATACATTTACAATTCCACGTAACATGTGCTCTTGACTTCATTCTTGGATACCGTCCGAGGGGTTCGTTCAAATTCACATTCGCTTTCTAATAATGATCGATTTCGTCTTCGCATTCGAGTTGTGGCTAATCTCGAATTGATTTCCTATCCCTTTTTGCAATTATGCTTGGTCACCAGCTGGCGCAATCAGTGATTTTTTTCGTGTGAGATTTGTCTGGATTTATTGGCAATCTTTTGGATGAATAGCCTTTTTAGGTCGAATCTCACACTTATTTTTGCGAAAGCGAAATAATACAGAAAGAAGTGATCGGTTAGTCCAAATGACGTATCACCGCAAAAATAAGCTAATCATTGAGAAATTGGTCGAGAATTCAAAACACTATTTACTATAAACGTTTCATTAGCGTCGACTGGAGATTACTTCTGCGTGACTAAAATTCCAATGCCGCATTGTCCCTTCCAATTTGAATGTGAAATTAGTTTGTTTACTGACGATGCAATATAGTGCATTTTGGGTTTGTGGTTTCTCCCTTAATTTTCCGATTAAATGGGGCGGCATTCCGCTCAAAATTAAACAACAACAATCCTTCATGGCGCTCATGTAAAATTCGTTTCTGAATATTTTCTTTGCCTTGCGCCAACTTGTTGGGCAAACAATGGTAAACTTTCCTTTCTTGGTAGGTCTGTAGCACGTCAGTCACTGATCACAGCAAATCAGATGAGGCTGTATTTCCACTGTTTAAAATTTTTTCGTCGATTGTTTCTGATTGTGGAAAAATTTCAAATTTCGGTCCAAAAATGCACGCGACAATCAAGAAACTTTGAAAAACCTAGTCAACAACTTCAACTAATTTACTGCAACAATTGAAATGTCCCAAAGCATATTATGTTGGAAACTGGCAGGAATTGTTCAAATCCTAAGATATTCCGTCCCGTGAAAACCCTTGCGTGCCATCTAAACTTTGCAATCGTCCAATTTATGCAACGTTATGAAGTTAGTGTTGCACACAGAGAAATGTGTGGTTTAATTAAAGTTAGACCAAGTTGGCCGCCTAATACCCGAGTAGTTGAGAACACGATAATCGGTCCAAATTAGATAAATTTACCGAAAACAGTTGATCCACAAAAACCTTTCCGGAAGGATGTATGGCCGGATGGGGGAATGTGTGCCGATATTCCCCACAGGTTAATCCGCCAAAGGTCTAAAACGACCCATACCTTTCGATTAGCTGACCATAACCCGAACATAATTGATAAACTCCCGATCCCGCTGCCTTTTAATACCATACGGAGTCCGGAAAATCTCTGCAGCATGATCGTCTCGCGTTCCTAATTTGTCGATGTACACACGAATCCCTTCCGGTCAATATTTAGCTTGGATCTAGCCAGAATCCGCACTATCGAATCTCGATTAGCAAAGTTTTTGAATCCAAAGGTTATTCGTTCGAAATGCTAAATTTCCTTAGAGATAATCACTTACGTGGAGTCCAGCAACAATCTCGTTTCCAGTGATCGAATGATTCAGTTTCTGGTCTATAAAGGGATTCGACGTAATCGCCTTAATTTAATCTGTTCAAAGGGTTGAACTAATTAGCTAATGGATAACAAGAGAACCGAATTAACCGGCTCTTAGTGGGACGATGGCCGGGAATATGTTTCTAAAGGATGGTCAAAAAGGAAAACGACCACGAAGCTCTTGTATTTATTCCAAAATGCGAAAGTCCGTTTAAAAGGTCGACGACTAGTATTCCATTTCCACACCCGAAATGTTCTTCAAATAATAAGTCTCAAAAGATGCACTTTAGTGCAATTCGCACGACACTATGTCGCATGACACAATCGAATCAAAATAAATACCACTGCGTTTTTGTTTTCCATTGAGAGGAAATTTTCAGAAAATATTCAGGCGGTTTTCTATGTTGCACGTCCAAAGAGCGAGTTAAATTGCGAGAAAACAAAGCGAGCAGAAACTTGAGCACTGAATACAAGGCGCTTATCAAAGAAAATAGTAAACGAGAAGCACAATGAACGTAAAACGTAGGACTTGAATCATGGCAAGGCTGAGTTCGAAAATTGATGTTGTTTTAATAACCAGTTTCATAAAAAGTTTCAATATATTTTGGTCGCAAGGCACCCGAAAATGGTACGAATCAAAGGTTCTTAATAAGAAATTAAATTTCATCCTCATAATTGGCGGAGTTAAAATATTCTGAACCAACCACCAACCAAAGGGATGAAAAAGCTAGGGCCGTGCACGCACTAAATGTGCACTAAAGGCAGTTTCTGGAAACTTGAAACCATCGAACTTTTTAGGAATCTTGCGACTCAATAAAAAGCGCGGGTGAAAGAATCCACCAATAAAATTCCCAAATCGTCGATTTATGCACTTTATAGTGATTTTTTAAAATTGGACCGTTTTTGTCTTCGACTTCAACTTTTTCAGACCGTTTTTAAAAAATCGTCATTTGCTGACGATGCATGTAGAGACTAGATACTTAGCATGAGTATAGAGAGGTGGTACATATAAATATTCTAAAAGTTTGAGTTTTCTAAGAATCCACGCTGGTTGGTGGCGATTTTGGGTAACAGAGCGTCAATAGCTCTACTGAAGGGTTCAGAAGGTTTTTCTTGAGAGTGTTTGGTTTCGGAGTGACACATTTTTGAAAAAACCTTTCTGGAACGCCGAGCAAAATCACAAGTAGTTTTCTAATTTTGGCGCTATTACAGCTTCAATCGCTCTATTGAAGAGTTCACCGAGTTTGTCTCCAGAGTGTTTCAAAGTTACTGAAGAAAATCGGACTTCAGCGTCGATGTTTAATTATAAAATTCATAAAAGTTCGGGGAAAATGTCTCAATTTTTCGTTCAGAAGAGTCTCAATCGCTCAAAGTTTTGTTTAAAAGGACGTCAATAGCTCTATTGAATAGTTCAAAGGGTTGTTCTTACAATTGTGTGGTATCAGAGTCGCGAATTACTGAAGAAATTCTGTCTTGCTCGTCTATGTTTAAATAGATAGATAAATAAGCACAAATTGCAATAGTTTTTGAATTTTTCGACTAGCGAGGCTGCAATTGCTCTATTAAAGGATTGAAAAGTTTTTTTTCAGTGTGTTTGGAAGAAACATTTATTTGTAAAGTCGTAAAAATTCCTACAAAGTTGCAATTAGTTTTATATTTTTTTCGCTAGTAAAGTCTCGTTCGAAAATATTGTTCTCCGTTGAACAGGGGCAAAAAGTAGAACAAAACCAAAAACGAAATTCAGATCCATTGCAAAAAACTCAAGAAAAAAAATAGAAGCTGTAGATACGGACAAAAGGGTTTTTTAAAAATAAATCAACTTATGTTAAATATGTAAAATTTTACAGTTTTGAGTTTTGTTTCTTAGTAGATTTTCGCAAATAATTTCAAATTACTTCCAGATTTTTCTTTGTTAGTTTAAAAATAACTCGAGAACACAGTCGAAGAGAATAAATGCAGCTTATAACTCTTGAGGAGTCGAACAGTCGTTTTGAAAAGAAAAGCCCTCGCTCATTACGCGAACAAAGGAAAATGTTCATTGTTTATTGCAATCCAGTCGCGCCTTTTTCGGTTTTATTTTGCCGGCTTCCTCGCCTTTGGAAAACGTCGTATCTGTATGAAAAGGGCATTCGTTAAGGAGCACTCGATTTCGGAATTTAGTTACTTTCTCACTTCCGTCTTTCATAGCGCCGTTGTTTTAATAAACTGGAATAGACGCATCGTTTTTTGGCAAAATGAAAGCACTTTTGTGGATTATGCAAATGATTCATTAGCTCAAAATTAATGGCATTTGCTTTGCTGAAATTTGCAAATTCGCACCATTTAATTATTTCGCGCCCCCAATTTCGAAGGCTGCAAATGAAAATTGCTTTTTAATACTTCGACACCAAAAGTTCTACTTTTGACCCTTCGGGTGCTCGAAATTTAATAATTACGCATAAATTTCTTCGAATAACTTTCAAATTGAATCATTTTCGTCAGTGCCTTTCTGCCAAGTATTCATTTAATATTGTAGCCAAGTGTTTAACCATTGAAACGCGATCAACCCTTTTAATTCCAGCTGCCCTTGTTTTCAACGAAGATGGTCTGCTTTTGTGCTTCATAAATTTAATTAGTTTCCAACTGTATAATTTTCTATGATCGATCGGTTAATCAGAGTCAGTTTCATCATTTTCAGTAAAGCTAAATTCAAATTTGACATAGTTTTCATTGAAGTGGAGGTTGAAAGCAAGAATCAATCTTTCTTACTAACTACGGATCGGATTCTGTCTGATTTAGGGAAAACTCCTCCTGTCTGATTTAGGGAAAGTACGAATTGCACGAAAGCTCGTACATAGAACGTACCGGATGCAAATTCGATTGAAATCCAAGAAAATACCTAAAGAAATCAATAAACCTTAACTGATACACACCGTTAGATTGCCAAGATAAACTGGTTTAAAAAAACTAAAGATAGAGATAGATTGAGAACCTTAACTGTCAAAAAATGAGCAAAAGAAAATATCAACGCCCTATACCGACTTGCTCCTATAGGAATTGAATACGAAATAATACATCTGGATATTAATTATTTCTACGGATATAATCAATCAATATTGCCCGAGAAATAAAGCTTCCGATGGTGTAACTATTGTTTTGCCCGGAAAGCCGCTGATTAATAGCTACTTTATTGAACGATGAAGATATTGATTGCAACGCAAACTAATTAGGCATTTTAGTGTATTTTATTAGCACTCTAACTTTCTACTTCCAAAGTGGCTCTTATCGAATCTGCAAGAGATGCAAAATGAAAAGAGGAGCGAAGTAAACTGTTGTCTATTTTAACACGAAAATGTTCAAAATCAATTGCCCGAGTTAAGGAATAATTACTGATGGTTTTAACAATTTGTTACAAATATATTTTTTGCTCAAAAATTTTGCAAATTTAACCTGATTTTACAATGCCAGATTAATTTTCCTCAGCAATCAAAATTAGTGTGGGATTTAAATGAGAACTTTTTTCTTTTTACTTGATTTAACCAGTTTCACATTAAATCAACTAGATTTCGGTGAAACGCTTGATACGAATTTCACGTATTGCAAATTTTCCTTCTATGAGAACCTGTATAAAATTTTTCGTTTTCCCCTTGAAGCATACAGAGGAAGATTTCTTGTTCTCAACTGAAATCCATTTGGCACGTAACTTTGTGACTGAAAAAAATTGTAAAACTGTGTACCCTTTCCACTTTGTTGGTTTTGCACATTTTTTGTTTTTCTCGAAAACCAACCTTTTTATTAAAAAAATGCAATCTCAATAGAATCTCGCGTCATTTGAGTTCCATCCAGTTTTAAATAATTTTCGGAAAAATATATTTTCCAAAAAAGTCAAAATATCTCGAAAACCGAAATAGCCGGAGCAGATCTAATCACACCAGTAGAAATCTAAATCTAATCAAATTCCACAAAAAAGCTGGCTTATAACCTAAATAATAAGCGAGGATCTTGGGATTTTCACACTTGAAAAATTTTTCCTTTTCCGAAATTTGACCTGATTTCCAAAGTTACAAATCATAGAAATAACAATTACATTTAGAAAATTCATGGTACAAACCTCCTTATAACGACCATATTTTCAAAGAGACCACAAAAAGTCCAACTTAGGAACGAGTAGAATTCGTTTGAGAAAACGTACCCATGATTGAAATACGCCACCAACTAATCTTGACGAATATTAAAATGAGTAATTACAAAGCGATTAGGTTTCGGAATAGTCTGCCTGTATGTAGAGCCGTTTCAGCGTAGAACGTGCATCGAAACTCTTCCAAGCATGCCCTAACGGGAAATAGCCGAGATCAAAGAGAAGCTGAAGCCTTTAGATTCTGTTTGAAGTTCGCATGTCCAAGAATGCCCTTTGTAGTTGCTAAACTAATTTCGACAGGTGACAGAGAAGCGTAATCCAAAGTTCGATGATGAAAGTTTCCGGAACGAAGAAGTTTCGAATATGATTAGAGTTGAAGTGAATGTGCGAGGAAAGTAACTTAATAAAAGTGATATGGTAATTCGATGATAAACGATGAATAAAATGTACGTGGGACATCTTCGGAAGCTGGCCGGCCCATCATTAACTTTCCTGTCCATTACCGTCGGAGGCGAAGATTCCGGGTGCCTGATGTCCGGAAACGGGATCGGTCAGCGCAGGATCCCTCGGTTTGTTCCGGTCACTAGGTTTAACTTGTAATTAAGGTGTTGTATTGTAATGGAACATATCGCTTACATGCACGTAAAGTTTATTTACTGCTGGAATTTTTTGCTGAGGAAATATGCAAACTTAAATAAATAGCTTTAAACTTTTTTACAAAAGCCGGAGTTTTTCCGGAGCCTACCTAGATTCAGCCGGTTAACTCTTAAAAACGTTTTCTCTTTTCGTGCCATTATTAGATAAGATAGATAGACTAAGCGGAAAAATTAACAACAACACGATAAAGTACAACGATTACGCGGAACAACAATCAGAAGAGCAAAGGAATACAACTAACGAAACTACAGGCAATAGTGTGACTAAATCGATGAATCACAAGCGACCCGACATTTCCAACATTCATCAAAAAGAGAACTAAAAACATTCCGTAAATGATGTTTGGCAAAAAAGTGCGTTTTTTTAAGGCTTTCTTCAGCAATGGTAATTAGAGCTTAACAACTGAGCCGATTCTCTAAATATAAGCCAAAAACTAAGAGCGGTTTTCAAAATCCGCATTATTCTTGAATTGTCGTATTTTGCGTGAAAACTAAAAACATTCCTTAAATGAAGTTTGCTATAAAAACGTGTGTGTTTTGAGTAATGATCACTAAAGCTTTACAACTCAATCGATTTTATCAATATGCTCCAACTCTAAGAGCGGGTTTCAAGATCCGCATTATTCTTGAATTTTCGCATTTTGGGTGAAAACCAAAAACACTCGGTAAATGATGTTTGGTATAACAAACTGTGTATTTTAAGGCTCTCCTTAAGAGCTTTACAACTCAACCGGTTTTCTAAATATGACCCAAAGACTCAGAGCAGTCTTCAAATCCCATATTTTTCTTGAGTTTTCGACTCTTGACTAACCCAAACTAAAAACATTCCTTAAATGATCTTTGGTATAAAAAAGTGCGTTTTTAGGCTCTATCGTGCAATAACAACTCGAGCTTCACAACTAAACATATTCTCTAAATATGGGCCAGTCTTCATAGCAGGAACAAAAAAAGACCTACAAAGAAAAGGAACAACCGAAAAATATGGACAGAAGCTTAGCCAAATGGAAGATAATAACAAAAACAAAGCAAGTGAATAAAACATCATTTGAAAGTGACTATCTATTAAAAAATTAAAAAATGCAAATGCCCAGACACAACTTCAAACCAGTTACCAGTTACCATTTTTTCAGTGCTTTTTCTTAATATAATCCCAATTGAAAAACAAGGCCGGTTTACACGAACAGTTTTATAAAATAAATAAAACCTGGACTGTGTGAAAAGTAGTTGCAATTAAATACTTTTTAAAGTCAATTTTGGCTCGACTGAACTTGAATGGCTGGCGGTTGTAACCCCTAGATACAGCCATTTTAGTGCATTCGGTTGGACCATATTGAGTAATTTCGAACAGAAAATTAACTTTGGAAGACCATTGTACTTGATGGTTAGTGCTATTTTGGCCGGAAAGAGTTGAGCACATGTGGCCATACCATTATTCCTTCCAGTTTCGATTTATAGTTAAACCAGCTCAACGACTCTTTTTAAAATTGTTACAATTCCCATGAGGAGAATCAACGCAAATTTGCGAAATGGATCAAAAACGACTGAGTTGTCACCTTTAGTAAGTTTACAAAATACACTTACACTCGAAAATGTTGACTCCTCTATTTAACTCCAATGGCATTTATGGGCATAAAATAATGGAACCGCGCATTATTTCTTTCCCAATTTTGATTTAGGGCGTGCGAATACGGCAATTAAACTCTTGTTTTATTGCCCTTAAAATATGGGAAATAGAAAAAGTTTTTATGCCCCATTTGTTCGATTTACAATCAATTAGCCCAGAGCGGCGTTGCTTGTTTTTTCCACGAATTAAAATCGGATTTATTGATAGAATTTTTTTTTACATATTAGGATCGACAAGTATTATAAATGGAGTCGCGTTTAGCTAGTCGTACTGAACAGACGTGTGAGCGAGAGCAGTGAATTCTTTATCATATTTTTTACCAAACATTCATACAAAACTACGTTTCTATAGAACAACCCACGGTAGATAATACCGTTGGTTTAAAGTAAATCATGAGTAACGAAGAGACGTTAGGTAATTCTCCCTTGGAAGGAGGAAGAATTGAAACAGACCCATACCCCAAAAAAATTCCTCCAAAAATTATCACTCGAAGCCAAAACAGTGCAAATAGTACAAAGGCCTAAAAAACGCCTTAGACACTCCGATAGTCCAACAGACGACAGAAGAAATTCCTCATGTGCAATAGAACAAGCAAATCGCTTCCAGCCACTGTCAACCCAACCAGATGAAGAAACACCACAAGAGCACAAACCACCACCTACCTTTATCCCGGACATAACGAACATAAATGCCTTTCTCAAAGATTTGGGAGCGTTAAATCTCAAAGACTTTGGCTACAAAACCATAAGCAATAATCAAATTAAACTAAACTCATTGTCAATAGATACTTATAGGAAAATAATTCACCACCTAAATGATATTAAAGCCTCTTATCATACATACCAATTAAAGCAAGATAGAGCATATCGTATAGTTATTAGGAATTTACATCCGACAACATCTATTGAAGAGCTAAAAACTAACATTGAGCAACACGGATATATTGTCAGAAATTTAATTAATGCAATAAACAAAACCACAAAGAAAGGAATGCCTCTATTCTTTGTAGACTAGGAACCGAGGGAAAACAATCAAGAGATCTACAAAATAACAAATCTAGTAGGAGCCTCCGTTACTATAGAGCCACCAAGGAAAACTAATCAAATAATACAATGCACTCGATGCCAGCGATATGGTCACACAAAAGGATTCTGCAACAGGCCTCATAGATGTGTCAAATGCTCAGGAGATCACGATACCACCAACTGCTCCAAAAGCAGGGGACTTTCAGCCACATGCGTATTATGCAGTGGCCATGACCCAGCCAATTATAAGGGTTGCACAGTATACAAAGAAATACGAAAACGCAGGAACCAAAATGGAAATATGGAAAATCAGCCAACTCAAACAAGAAGCCCAACAAGCAACACCGCAGGAAATGACCTATCTCAGGCAGACATTGAAGTAATCAACAATCCAGCACCAATAAACCCGAGGATTCGAACATCCTACTCGCAAGTACTACAAGGAAATACTCCAGAAAACGCCACAATTTAAAATAACTTACCAAATTCCAATTATGAAGCAAAAGCTTTTGCCAGACTTGAAAATATATTGACTAAACAAGCAGAACAGCTTTCAACACTGCTCAATCTAATTACCACGCTCATAAATAAATTCTGCAAATGATCATAATACAATACATATAGCGTTCTGGAATGCCAATGGTCTGAGGCAACACCGCCAAGAAATTGAGCTATTCCTAAAAACAAATAATATAGACATCTTGCTTATATCAGAAACCCACTTTACAACAAAGTCCTACTTTAAAATCAAAGGTTACACAGTTTATGACACTCAGCATCCAGACGGGAAAGCCCATGGAGGAACAGCAGTGATTATTAAAACCAACATCAATCATAATGAAATTGAAAAATACCAACTAGACTATATACAAGCCACTACTGTTAAGATTGAAACAACGATTGGTAAAATTGCTATCTCAGCTATATATGGTCCTCCTACACTCTCGCTCAGTCATGAAGGGTTACATAATTTCTTCAAAACACTGGGAAAAAAGTTCATTGCCGGAGGAGATTATAATGCAAAAAATACGGCTTGGGGCTCAAGACTAACCACAACCAGAGGAAGAGTGCTTAACACCTACATAATAAATTATAWCCTCGCAACAATATCTACTGGACATCCTACCTACTGGCCAACTGATCTGAAGAAAATCCCTGACTTACTAGATTTTTTTGTAACCTCAGGACTGAATAGTGCCTACTGCCACATAAAACCTAACTACGAATTGTCGTCGGACCATTCTGCAATAGAATTATTCATTAGCAGCAGGCTGCTATTTAAACAAAATCCACCTCGGTTATGAAACTGAAAAACAGACTGGGAATCGTTTAGACGACATCTGGAACACAAAATTAGCCTCAATATGAATCTTAAAGACCAAGAAGTTATTGAATCTGCAATCGAAGTACTAAACAGACATATACAAGAGGCAGCAACTAAGGATACTCCAGACCTGAACACCAATAATCAGTATTTCTGTCCAAGCAGAATCATGAAACCAATTCGAGAAAAAAGAAGAAAGAGGGAAGAATGGCAAAACAACAGAATACCCCAAGATAAAGCAAAGCAACGCAATCTCAAGGCAATTAAAGCGCACACTTAAAGAATTCGAAGATTTTCTCGCCAACCTTTCACCGGGACCAATTCACACGTACTCCTATGGAAAGTTTCCAACAAATTCAACAGACCGCAAATTCAAATCCCTCCGATTAAAACTACACAAGTATGAGCGAGAAGTGATTGAATGAAAAAAATTGAGTGAAGGAAGAAAGCCGAATTACTTGTCTGCCACCTCGCAAAAATCTATGAATCTGAACAAAATGACACAAATGATGAGTGGGAGGACCAATTAACACATTCTTGCAGTCCCCACTACCAATGGATAAACTGTTAAAACCGTCAAGCCCAGGGGAAGTAAAAAAACATAATCATGTCCCTAAAAAACAAGAAACCACCAGGCTATGACTTAATCACGGCAGAAATTCTGAAAAACTTAAATAGGAAAGCAATAATCTACATCAATCAAATATTCAATTCTATTTTTAGAACAACTTGCATATCAAACCAATGGAAAGTATCCAACATATTAATGGTACTAAAACCAGGAAAAAAAACCAGCACTAAACCTGAATCGTACAGACCAATAAGCCTACTTCCACTGCTCTCAAAAGTTTTTGAAAAAGTCCTCCTAGCGCGACTACAAGAACGTGAAAATTTCCTCAAACTAATTCCGGACCTCCAATTTGGATTCAGATGCGGTCACACGACAAATCCATAGAGTCACTAACAAAATAAGAGGAAGCTTCGAAGAAAAAGCATACTGTCCAGCTGTATATCTTGACATTAGACAAGCTTTTGACAAGGTCTGGCACAAAGGCCTCTTGTACAAAACAAAAAAATGGTTTCAGCAGTTTTATCTATTGGTCCAATCTTATCTCGATAACAAAATTGCCCAAGTAAAAGTAAATGAGAATTACTCAAACTTATTTAGCATAAGCTCGGGAGTTCCGCAGGGATGTGTACTGGGACCTTTCCTATACACAATTTTCACATCGGATCTACCACAAAACGATAACTTTCTGACAGCTATATTTGCGGACGACACAGTACTATTGAGTTCAGATAGCAATTTAAAGACCACAGCTGAGACACTCCAAGGACATGTTAACGAAGTTGAGAAATGGATGGCCAAATGGAAAATTAATATCAACGAGGAAAAATGCACGCAGGTGCTATACGCTTTAAGAAGAGGATCATGTCCTCCTATAAAAATCAACAATACCCCTATCTCAACTGCCAATCATGCAAGATATTAGAATTAAAAACAAGGAAGATGCATTAGTTGATAGGTAGAAGGTCCAAGCTTAGTCTTGAAAACAAGATCTTATTATACAAAACGGTACTAAAACCAATATGGAGCTATGGTATAGAACTATGAGGAACAGCTAGCACCAGTAATATCGAAATACTGCAGAGGTATCTGTCCAAAACGTTAAGACAAATAGTCGACGCGCCATGGTATGTAAATAATAACACCATCCACAACGATCTGAAAGTCTCTACCATCCGCCAAGAAATAAGCCAAAAATCAACAAGATACCACACCAGAATTGGAAGACATCCAAACCCACTTGCTACTCACCTATTAGATAACATAACAAGAAAGCCCTACCGATCGACCTACCGGAATGATTCCTTTAAATACAATCTATTAAAATACAAAGTATTATAAATTAGGTTGACACTGTGCCTCAGACTTTACTAGTCTACACAAGTATGAAAATGTATGAAACAAGTATGAGCTGAATAAAATCCCCTAACTGCGATATTTGCGGTTTTAATATCGTCTGCTTTGAGTGAATTTTTCGCCAAAATAGATCAGAAGCATATATATCTGTAAATCTCTACCGTGAAAAACATTCTTGCCGTAATTCTGATCTAGTTTATGTGCGAACATCTCAGTTTCTGATAAGAATTATTTTTCGTGTTATTTTTCCTGTACTCCCTAAACACCCCCAAAGGGATGACGATTAAGCGTGGTTGCTACTGGCCATTAAACTGAAGTAACCCCATTACATATGATTGACCCATGTACAATATTTCGTCCCAAATGCGCCAATAATCATTATTCCCTCTCATTAATCCCGTAGGGATGAAAGCCTAACATTAGATTTACGTAATCGCATTCATAATAACTAGCTGGATATAATTAACATATCGTTCAACCGGCCAAGAACGATACGAATGGCGGCTAATTAAGAGAAGAAAAAATAATAGAAAAGTTTGCTCCCAAACTGACAAAAAGCATGGAAAAGTTGCGTATAAGTAAGTCGAAAGTCGGGTAGAAAACATGTCCAATTCGATCCGCAAACCCTCTCGCTTTATTCGTACTAAATCTAAACAACATTCGTGCGTAAATGCAATATAGGGAAGCTTAGACACCCTCAACGCAAACACACATTTGTTGGTGGCTGTTTATTTTTTTGTCTGATGCATCGACTGATATTCATTTCGGCCGTTTTGTCCTGTTTTTATGTCCACAAAAATAACATTTCTAGTAGAACCGTTTGTTTGTTCGACGTTTCAGCCATTTGGATGATTAAATTTAGTTCGCTGAATAATATAGGGACACACCAATGATTGATATTACATTTCACTTCAAAGTCTGTGTTATTCAGTTATATTATACCTACACATATATATATTTCAAGAAATAAAACCCTGGTTTATTGTTCGTAAATTTTTTGGCACAGAATAGTTGAAAAGGGGGCCTACGCTAAATTGCTTCTCCAGGCCACAAAAGAAACACCGAAACGATCGCGCCCGGAAATACAAAGCACTCCTTAAAGGTGAATTTAGCGCCGTTTTAAAAATATATTTTTCCGAATCCCAACGAGAACCATACGTGACCGGAATTAGGAGACTGGAAACCTTTAAATTGATATACGTTCACTTTTGTCATATACAGGGTGTCCCAGCGCCGTCGATATATGGCAAACTATAACTAGGAGAACAAATAGACTTATTTTAAATGGAACACCCTTACATTTTTAAATTCTACTCCAATACCCACCTATAACCTACGTCTAACCGTTTTTGAGATATTTGAAATTTGATGTCAAAAATTTCGGTTAGCAGGCACGAGAAAAGTTATTAATTTTTCCTATGCAGTTGCATTCCTTATGCATCCATTAGGAAACAAGCATCGTTTCATCCGTTTAATGCAATCTTATCGCTTTCGAACCACTGCCAATATATTCGGTAGATTCGATTAAATATCATACGTGGCGAATGTTCAGCTAATTAGCATGAGAGCGATATGTACCAGTGACAATAACGTAATGTTCGCCTGATTAATCATTAATTGCTGATGAAAGGGAGCTTGTAAACATAGGGGCTGTTCTACTATTGACCACCTCGTATAACATGCGGTTAGTCATGCAATCTGTACATCAATGGAATAAATATGCTCTTTCACAACTAGATTCCATGAATCTCAAATTAACTGAACGAGTTTGCAGATGCTTATCAGCATATAGAAGAGAAAAATATAATCAGGTTAAACGGGGGGCCATTAAAAAGGAAAATTTGCATTCGAATTTCAATTGGGAGCCATTGAGATTTTCCGTTAATTTAATGCCCCATCCGTTGCAGAAATAAAATATTCCTTTCCCTATGAAGAAGGTCTGCAATTTTGCCAGCCCGGGAGCATTATCGATGAGTGCTTTGATTAGGTTTTCATTTCATTTTATGGAATGAGAAATGCCTTTTGGATACCATGAGCCGGGCGGATTTAATGAAAATTAATATAACTCCATTGAAGCTTCAATTGGAAGTTACTTGGAAAGTTGTTTTAAGCTAGAAAACGACAGTCTTTGTTATTTATTTCTTAAGTTTCGAGGAGCACAATTTAAAATTTAACCACACATTTTCTGTTACTAATGTATGTCAATTATCATCTGTATGTATGTGTGGCTGGCGTTGTGCTTTTTATGGGAAAATACTGATAGAAACGTAATATTTCCAACAGGAAAATGATCCTAAATTTAAGAAAAAATTAACCATAATTTGGTTCCAATGAAGGAACTTCGAGTAAAGGCAATGTGATTAGGCCTAGGTAACTCAATGAATTTTTAGAAGTTGGCGCAGTGCCACCCAAATAGCTTGGTGCGCCAACCCAACGCACCGGCGCAGTAACTCAGTTCCGTGTTGGGAAAATGTTGATTCCTTTTTTTACTTGTTTTTAGATTTATTTTAAGGGCAATTTATCAATAATATTTTCAACATTTCTTCAAAATTTCAGAATATTCCAGTTTTAGCAAAGTTACTCTTTTTCTAAATGCTCAATTTTCTAAGATTCACTTAAAAATACTGACAATCTTAAGGTATTTTTCACGAAAAATTATGAAATTTTTATTAGAACACTCGCCTCCTTCGTCACTTTGTAAAAAGTTTTGAAATCCCTTTTCAGCTTCGAATTTCACACAAAAATCAAATAATTTTCTATCAAAAAACGAACTGAATAAGCGAAAGTTTATATAAATTATTTGGAAAACTTGTCACTTCAATTCCTCTGAAAACTGTAGTTTGTTAATAAGAATGGGTTTTTTAGTTTTTACTGAATTTTTTTGTTTTGCTTTCTACTCAAAAACGCTCTTTTTTGTAGAGTTTTTCTTAAAAATACTGACGATCTTGATACATATTACGCGAAAAATTACAAGATATATTTATAGCTTTGTAGGAATTTCACCAAACTTTTTCCGGAGTCGAATACAGGAGAAAAACGAAAATAAATTTATCCCGTTTTTCCCCGAAAACTATTAAGGTTTTCGCAAAAACCGACCACAAAGCTAAAAGTTTTAAATCAAAAATGCAAAAAAATATAAAAATATTTTCTTTTCTGACAACAAGCTGACAGCGTTGGGTCTTTTCAGCCAAAAAAGAACAAAATTAATTTTTCGAACAAAGAAAATTCGCCTCATTTATCGGATTGCAGGGAACTTTAGAAAACCCTTTTCAGATTAGAATTTGGCACGAAAACCAAATAATTTTATTCAGTTTTTCACCGAAAATCACTAACATTTTCTAAAAAAACGACCAAAGCAACAGTTTGCCAAAAACAATTAGAAAAATTCGCCGGCCTCATCGCTCTGAAGATTTTTTAAGTTTTTATAAAATTTTAGGTCATTCCAGTTTTTGTAAGCAATTCTCTCTACGCAAAAAACGCATTATTTTTTAGTTCTCCTTAAAAATACTGACAATTTCAGGTATTTTCCGCGAAAAATTGCGAAATTAATTTTATTTGGATACTCGCCTGCTTCGTCCCATTGTAAAAAGTCCCTTTCCAGCCTCGAATTTGGGACAAGAATAGAATAATATTCTATCAAAAAACGAACAGAATCAGCGAGTGTATAATCAATTATTCGAAAAATTTCGTCACTTTTGTCGCTGTGAATAATTTGTTTATTTAAATTCCGGTTTCTTCACGTTTAGGTCAATATTTCTAAACAAAACTCTCTCTAAACAGAACAACGCGTTTTTTTCCTAATGTGTTACTGTAAAATACTGGCAGACTGAGAGTCTTTTATGCAAAAAAGTTAATAGATGGGTTTTACAAGAAAAGTCGTCGTCTTTACAGTTTGGTCTTCTTTACCGTATTTTTCGAATACCCGTTTTACCCTTGGATTTGGGACAAAATCAAAACAAAGTTACTATCTTGTTTCTGCCGACAGAACGTAAACTCGTCATCACCATCGCTCTGAAATGTTTTTAAGTTTCTTCAAAATTTCCGGATTTTCCCGTTTTGGACCAAGTATCAAGTATGCGCAAAAGAAATATGTTGATGGCTTTTCTTGTCAGCTTTATTAAGTCAGAGAGCGGCAACAACTCAAAAGCGCAACTCAACACAGTGTTACCCAGGCCTAAATGTGATCATGAATATTTTCTATGCCCTATTTGCCATGAAATCGGTTAAGGCATTACACTCTATCTATACAATACACTTTGTACACCCTGTATCGTATTGAATAGTTCACATTGCTATATATAGTGGTTGGTGCCTATTCTACTTAAGTAGTATTAAAAGAAGTTCAAAAAACCACTTACCAAAAAGTGCATCTTTTCGGTCAGAACCCGCAGAAAACCACAAGTTCTATGAAAACGCAGCATTGTCTGAATTTTACATATCTGGGAACAGGAAAACACCGCTTATTCATTGCACGGGAAACTTTGAGTTTTTTGCTTTTAGTTATCGGTTAAACTAGTTAATTTCTAAGTAATTCTGACGTCGACCTCTGCAACTCTCAACTTCAACTACCAGTCGAGACAAATCCGAAAACTCCTACACTGTGCGCTAGATGGCAGCAATCCCAATTGAAAGCCCTCAAGTTCAAAACACGCCTTAACCTGACTTTTTTATTTATATTAATTTGCTTATCTGTCGGCCTGAATTTAACTAAGTTTCTGTTTGGCTGATTAATGTGCACAGATAGAACATAATGGCAAATAATGATAATTCCCCAAAAATTCCCTACAGCCGAACAAACGATGAAAACCAAGATGAGGTGAGTCTGTTTACTTGCACTCCCAGACAACAAACAGAATTTGTGGCTCTTTTTGTGATTTACTTTCTGCCGTTTGTCTGACGGTTCACTGAAGCATTCTCTATGGTTGCAGTTTGGGGGCAAATTTTTCTGCAACTCGAATGACGTTTTTACAGTGAAAATGGCGAAGTTTCGGGCGTTGAAGCTATCGGAGCCCCGTCAATCAACTGAAAAAGAAACTTATCGCCCAAGATCGGGGTTTGTGGTATCTAAAAGCATAAACAACTAACGCCCATTAACTAAAGCCCATTAGGTTTTTCCCGGAAAAGTATAAAAAATGTTTTTTTTTCTAAGGAAACTGCTCAATTTGTCTGTTCAGAAAATTGAAAAACATGCTTAATGTACCTTGATGGTATGATTCGTAGTTTATTTAAGGGTGCAGGTGGCCTTTGTACAATTAACACTTCGCTGAGATTTAAATACCAAATTCAAAAAAGTTCCAACGCAGTTATATGGAATTTCTCAAATTATCGCCATGTTTTTTATGTTTCTTATGCTTCATTGTTATTTTTTGTTGGTCCAACTACCCGAGAATAAGTGTCCAGTTTGCGCGACGAGAAAAATAATGAAAAAATTGCTCCTGCTTTCCTTATCAGTTTTGTTTCCCACGTACTATTTGAGGCATTGGGGTGTAGGCTTGTGAAATCAATAAGGCTTTTGTTTTCTGGCGGTGTGCATTTCGTCATTTTTAAGTAAATTGTTCCTTCATAATAATTATTAAACTTGGAAAAATACGTTTCAAACGTGGCCAGAGCAATCGATAAAGCAAGCTTCAGTTTACTTGAGATGGAAATTTGGGTTTTCACTGCAGCTGATCGTTCTTTTATATTGAATTTTATGAATTTTTTGCATGGGTTTTTGCTTTTTGCACCATGCTGTTCGGAAGCTTATTTCTCAAGAACCGTTTGAGGCACTGAAACGTGGTCAACAGCAATCGATAAAGGAAACTTCAGTTTACTTGAGCTGTAAATTTGGTTTCATCCCAGCTGCTCGTTTTTTCAAAATTAATTTTCGAACTAATACTTTTGCAACACTTTTGCTTTTGTTGTGCTAATAAACGCCTTATTATAAAAGTCATCTCCTCCTCCTCCTCTTGAACACTCAGTATAACTGCTTGATACCCACAAGTATTCTTTCAATCTAAGTAAATCTAAGTCAACAAGTAGATAAGCAAAGTAAATACTTTAAATAATAGAGTGGCAAATAATTAAATAGAAATAAGAGGAAGTGTGGGAGCAATTGAAACACCTTTTTCTAGCAGGAGCACTTAACATTCCAATGCAAAATCAAATATAAACCGAACACGGAAACATATAAATCAGAAATCGGTTGACGCCGCTCATTGAACCAGTTTCTCCTCAAAAAGTTTCCCAAATTTATATTGGCAAAATGTCTGAACGTGCCCAAAGAGAATTGGTACCAAAAATTGTAAGTCACTAATTTATCTATAAACTAAAGCTCATCAATCATAATCAGAATAAATATCGCACACGGATGTAATGGGGAGTAGCAAATCTACATAAAGATTATGTGAAGATATCGACTCAAAACCTCATAGTGAAATGAAAAATTGAAAAAAAGATCCAATTTGATTTTCCACTGAAAACGACGATTCAAAACGGTTATCAAGGACATTTTTGCATTTTTTAGAATATAAAACAACCAGGGTCGACGTCAAGTCGCTGTTTAAAGATAACGCCATTTATCTTTTAAACCAACGATTCTAAGTTTCCCAATTCACCTTTATCATCGTTGCAGCTATGTACGCTTCTTAAAATTGGCATTTATTTATCTATTCTATTAAATCCTACCTACTTCAACTTTTTTCTCTCCAGAAACTACTCGAGCCTTTCAATTACATCCTGCAAGTGCCTGGAAAAAATATCCGAGCTAAACTAGCCGAAGCCTTTAATCTATGGCTTGAAATACCCGAAGATCAAATGGCCTTAGTCACAGATGTAGTCCAGATCTTGCATAATTCAAGTTTGCTGTAAGTCCTTTTTTTGACGAACGAATGGGGAATGGACAACTTAACATTGTAGGCTTGATGATATTCAAGACAATTCGATCCTGAGGAGAGGCATACCTGTAGCGCATGCAATATATGGTATACCCAGTACCATAAACGCGGCAAATTATGCGTCTTTTATTGCTGTGGAGAGAGCCCAAAATTTAAATCATCCTGAGGTTGATTCAGTGGCGTTAATTATCCCGTATTAATTGATTAATGATGATTCTTTCAGGCGACTTCCATAGCTGTAGAGCAAATTTTGGAACTGTATCGTGGTCAAGGAATGGAAATTTATTGGAGAGATAACTTCGCCTGTCCCTCTGAGGAAGAGTACAAGGAAATGGTCACTCGAAGTAAATCCAGTTTACTTTGGTGTATTTTTATTGATAATTAACTTTGTTGTAGAAACGGGCGGTTTGTTCATGCTGGCCATCAGACTGATGCAGTTATTCAGCAACAACAAAGACGACTTTTCAAAAATTTCCGCGATTTTGGGCCTATATTTCCAAATTCGGGACGATTATCTCAACTTAGTCTCCAAAACTGTGAGTCTCAATCCACCAACGCATTTCCAACATCAATAGCACAGTGCTCATTTGCAGTTTATGCTCCACAAAAGCTTTTGCGAAGACCTAACTGAAGGAAAATTCAGTTTCCCCATCATCCATGCCATTAACAGTCATCCGGAGGACAAGCAAATAATGCGTATCCTTTAAATCAATATTAGCATGAATTGTCCGGTTGTTCAATATGTTTTTCTTTAACTACTGGCCATAGATATTCTTAGGCAACGGCCAAAGGACGTGGAAGTTAAAAAATATTGCGTGTCACTGTTGGAAAAGTTTGGAAGCTTTGAATACACCAGACAAACCCTCAAGGGATTGGAATTGGAAGCGCGAGAGGAAATAAGGAGACTTGGCTCCAATCAACTGTTAGAAGAGTTTATTGATTCGCTGTCCAAATTGTAACTTGTATAAATTATTATAATAAATAATTCCACGTAAGCTTCATGATCAAACGTGTGATATATTTATATTTTATATTATAAATTTTATTGTCTTCTTTAAGAGCCTCAATAATGCGGAAAATAATTTAAAAATTCACAGATTTTGATGATTTTTGCTTAACCAGGAACGGTGTCTTTTCTGAAAATAAAAATGAAATTTCCAACATCTAGATCTTGAAATTTCCCAGATCATATTGAGTGAACGAATGGTGGCGAAAAACGTTACCTGATAGGAAAGTTTTAACTCCAGAATTTATAAACAAACAATCGGAATTATAACTACAAAATAAAAAAATATGCATTTGAAAACCGCCAGCGAAATCCTTGCTATGTTAGTTCTGACAGTCACCGGTGACCGCGTGTTTCCAATTTCTATATGGCAATCCTCATCTCACTCTCACTTGTGTGAATGAGAATTTTACTTGTCTTTTTCTATGGTGACAAGTTTGCCCCACTAACCTCATAAACAGCATTTTGTTCGCACTTAAATGGAAAAATGCAATTCTTTGAACCCGGGGTTGCTGATCTTTTGCGATGCACCCAGCGCGATCAGGCAGTTATCAGCGATCTGGAGGGCCAGTTGCACTCGTTCCTCAAACATTTGAACGCCCGCACTTACCACAGGATTAGAAGGTCCGTGCCCCTTTTAGCCCGCTTCTGGTACTTTTATATGACCAGTGTGTACAATCTGCAAACACTCGGCGAAGAGTACACGGGCACCTTGCGACTTACCCGAGACCGCAAGGTCCCTACAAAGTTGGTAAGCTGGAGCTGTCTGGACTTGCCAGTTGATTCAGGGCGAGCTTTCAGCATCAACTTGTGTGGCTTATTCTGCACATTGGAGGCGAGCCGCTGGCTTTGAGGGCTTTAGGACATGCCGAGTCAATAGTCAAAAAGTCGCCCTCGCTGACCCAACCTGCGAAAGACGTGCTTCTAAAGTGTGTGGAGTGCTTCAAAGGGCAGGCTCCGCTGTTGAAAAGAATACACCATTTCCTGTTTTATATCAATGGAAAATACTACCATATCGCCAACCGATTCGCTGGAATAAAGTATGTGAGTACAGCCACCAGCCCTAGTAATGATTTCTCGCTATCTATTCAGGGCGTTTAGGTTCTGGTACGACATTGGCTGCAAAGTGATTCATTTGCCGGAAGCTTCAAGCTACTGGGCAAACTGTCTTTGTTCTACATACTCTTCAATGGCATCCAGCCCTTTTTGACGGCAGAGCCCCAGGGCCCCGACAAGACAGTACAAACCATTACTACTCAGTCAGTGAAATGTATTGTATGTGCAGATCAGATCCGGAACCCAACAGCTACGCCTTGCGGCCATGTCTTCTGCTGGGCGTGCTTGTGCGACTCTTTAAACTACCAAAAAGCCTGTCCACTGTGCAGGGAAGAGGTTCAAAGTGATCGGATAATATTTCTGCAAAACTACGTCTAGTCGAGTTGAAGCACTTATAATTAAGGCTATTCTGAGTAACTAAAGTCAATACACCTGGACCCCAATGAACAATTCGAGTCAATTTGGCGTCCTTATCACGGGCAAACAATCAGCTCCCAATTGGTGCCGCTATACCTTAAAGACTCCTTGAGCGTCCGTTTTCTTGGGTTGGTAGCCGTACAGGAATATCGACAAAATGACGAAGGCCGCCCCCAACACGAACTGGGCACTCAACTGGAAGCCGAATAGGTAGATTGCAGCCACGCACGAAATCACAATGGCCATTGATGTGGCGAAGCCTTTTAAGATGTTGTCGGCATACTTGACGACGACTGCTACAATCAGGCCGCCGCCCGCTTGTAATAACACCAAATAGTTCACGAACTGGTCGTGGCCAAAGAAGAATCCTTTCTCGGCGATGGCCCGTCCATCGTATGCGTAGCAGGAGATCAGCCCCAGTGGGATGGAGCAAAGCGCCAGTTGCACATTCCGCATCCAGACAGTCACGTCGCTTCCCTTCAGGATTTTTTCAAAGTAGACGCCAGCGAAACCTGAGAGGCCGCAAGCCGTTAGCGCCGCCGTGAATCCTATTAATTACAAATTATACGCAATCAATCTAGATGTAAATCACGGGGCTGAAGACTTACCAACGAACCGGTTTTGGCCTTCAGCATTCTTCGATGAGCTTTGCTCGTGGCCTTCGGCCAGCTGCACCAACACCACACCGATGACGAGCGTCAGCAGCGAAATCCACTGCGTTCTGATCAAGGTTCTTTTGAGAATGAACACGGAGAACAAGGCGGTTGTTAGGATCTTCAACTGGTAAGTCACCTGGTAAATAGACAATCACATAAAGAGTCTGCTAGGATCAGGTATTGTTCTACGAACTTGATAAGTGGCGGCATCCAGATGGGAGGCTGACACGTACAATAAATTGTTCTGCACCAGGTAGACAAACGAAGGGACGCATACTTTGAGAGTGTCCAGGGGCTCTTTGATGATTTGCCGATGAACAGTGCCCAAGAATACGGACAGACTGCCCGTTTCCAAGTAGACAAGGGCCAAGGATATGATAAACTTCACCACCTCGGACATCAGAACCGCTAAAACAAAAGCAGTCCTAAATCTGTTTTGGCAGACAAAAGGCTGAACAGTTACCTGTGGATGAGATGAACATGTCCCCATCTCTGGTTCGGGCGAATCGCATGCTCAAACCCAGAAGCGAGTTTTGCAAGGTGAGAGTCACCAGGCTCACGTATTTGAGGGTGGCATTCTTGGCTTCTCCTGTTTTCAAACATTAATCAGTAGCCAGTTTGCCCAACTACAACTGCCAAACATAGAGTAAGTAAAATAATATAAATATTTTACTTTCTCTATGCTGCCAAACAGAAGTCAATCATATTGACAATTATTCTAATATAGGTATGCATATCTTTTACCGAAGAAATTTTCAATTTAGTTAATAACGTGTGCAGTTTAATCATGACAAAAGCATTAGAAAAATGTTGCTTAATACATCAAATTACTGCACCAAAAAATAACAAGTAAATCTCAAGGATTATGAGAACAAACGCTCGCTAATCTTAGGTCGATGTAGTTACTCACCTTGGCACACTGAAGATGAGCATCTAATGGACAATTTTTGAAACGTATGCAAGAATGAAATAGACCTTATCCCTAATGCGTGCCACATACTTACCCAGATGTAATGGGGCACGTACCTTTTTTCTGCATTTTGTCACTGCAGGCCTCTTTCTGGATTTGGGGACCTGTACTGGAAACGGCCGCTGCACTTTCGCCCTAAATGAGTTCACCTGTTATGAATCGCTATCAGCTGCTGAACTTTTCGGCTAATGGCCGTCTACTGATTGTCTACGAACCCCGCAATTGCTGTTCCACCCGCTCGCTGGCGTATTTTTCGCACAATTAACAATCATCAGTTTGTTGTTTATTTATGAACCTAGCTCAACCGACACGTCGCATAACCTTTAAATTGCTTAGGATAACCTCATTTAATTGACATTTCAGGCTGTTTATAACCTAACATTCTTTGGAAGTTGTGTCTCTGGTTGTGGTTTGGAATTTTGATCATGCTTTGCCGTGAATATTTGGGGCGCCTACTCAAGGTGCAAGTAGTTCAACCAGCATGGACGAGACTCAGCTCGCAGGTCAATATCGAAAAGTTGGAAGCGGAACAGGACACTACTGAAGGTACTTTTAAGTGTGAACGGCCCCATTTTCCAGTCTTGTTAACAATTGCGCTCTTTCTTTAGTTACTGAGGATGGGGCAGCTCGGGAGAAAGAGGAGGAGTTGCAGAGGAAACGGAACAAATCCCGATTGAAAGAGGCCGACTTCCGCATGTTGCACGAGGAAAATCCTTACCCTGAGGCGACGTTTTGGCATCACGGCACTCTCAAGTACCTTCGAAGGACCTTTGGACGATATGGGGCCGCCTCCAATGTGGATCCCTCAATATGTTGGCCTGTAAAAGTAAATCTATACTAATTGTACACCAAATCGGTGCCCCGACGCATAGTTTGGCTTGTTTGTGCAGGCCGAGTTGGAGGATAGTATGGAGTACGAGCGAGTGAAATATCCCGAGACAGTAACGCAAATGGTACAGAGAGTCAATGCAGAAAACGCTGAAAAGGTGCGAAGCGATAAGCAGCGGCAGGAGGATATTGTTAAGAAAATAGAGAAGAATGAGCAATGGAAGAGGGAGTTGTATGCGAAAATTGCCAAGAAAGAGGGCGAGGCACTGGAAGCAAAGGTGAGCAAGCAACTGTTGTTTTATGGAACTTTTAGCTAACTCACCGAAGTTGGGATGACTAGTTTTATGGCATTCTAAGCTGAGTATTTCTTAAACGCGACACGTTTTAACTGCTGGCATTGCCAACACAAAACAAGTTCATCGGAAAAGAGAAAGCTGCGCGAAGAAATGTTTAAATGGTTTCCCGTGCAATATAATTAGCATCTTACCGACACAGTGATCAGTTAATGTAAAAAAAAACCCTCAAAAACGGACGATAATACGCTCAAAGAGGATTAGTTTCTGACATTGCACTGATTTAATCGCGATACTTGACTAATATTTGCTGGAAATATTTCTAGATGCGCAAAGACCGATTAGTTGAGGAGGTGCGAAGGCATTTTGGGTACACTGTGGACCCCAGGGACGACCGATTCAAGGAAATGCTGGAAAAGAAAGAGAAAGAACAGAGAAAGTCGCTGAAGGAGGCTCGCAAAAAAGCGCGCGAGGAGGAAATGGTGAAAAAGCTGATGAGCAAACAAGCAAAGACACCAACAGCTCCAAGCGAGTAGGTCAACTGCAAATAAAACCTGATTTTATTCAACATGTTTAATGAGATATATCGTAACAGTCCCCCAAAGGGAGTTGAATACAGTTTCCAAGTCCCAACGATACTCTGAATACAATCAAGAAATTTGTTTAAGTAGGTTTTTCGAATAGATATAGCTTTTAGCTGGAATGTCACTTTCAGGCTGTTCACACGTTAAGCCTATATTTAATAAATACTGTTCCACTTCATTGTGGATTAAATTTAATTAAGCAGGCCGAATTTAGGTCTTACCCATTGGCAGTTGGTCTAAGTGAAGCTGCAGCAGGCGTTCGTTTTCCTTGCAGTCTTGTAGAAGGCCTTCGATTGGATGCTGAGGCCCTCAGATTTGGCCACCAGGTCATCCAGCTTCTCGCCTCGCTCAAGCACTGCTTGAATATTGCTATGCAGAATGATTTTCGTGTCGTCTAGAGTGTCCTGAATCTTGGTCAACGCGTCAGCTTCGCTCGGGTTCTGATACTTGGCTAAGTAGGTACTGAGCTGGGGAAAAGCCACGTCGCGCTCCTGCAGGTTGGGCCAGTTCACCGCAGGAATCTTGTCCGAAAACTCGTCCAGGATCTTGGTCAGTAACGTGTGCGACACTCTAGAAGGGTACTCCTGATCGGAAATGACCACTCCCGCCAGATTGTCCGATCGTACATACACGTGACAAATGTACTCGCCCTCCTTCACTGACTGTCTGGAAGCGGGCAGTGTCCGTTCAACGATAGTCTTGGCACAAAACAGCATGAACTCCTGGACGGGGCCCCGCTGGAAAAAGTTCACGCTCTGAAGATCGTAGACGGATTTTAACCACGTGGCACTGTCGTGGCCTTTGTACAGAACGGTCAGACAGTATAACTTGACCATTTTGGGCTGGAAAATGTGCTGTTTGTTGTGTTTTTTTACAGTGCCAAAAAAACAAGCCACCGACAACTCCAATGTCAGTGCGTGCTGGCCAGTGTTGCCAGGTTTAACTTTTCGAACTCGGACAATATTTTTTGTCCAATACTTCCAAAGTCTGACTGAATAGGTTGCTCTAGATTGCAGGCAATAAATAGTGTTAATATTTTTGCGAAAAAATTATTTTATTTCCTAGACGCATCAGAAGAAAGCTATGGACAAAAAGCAAGGCGAACTTCAACAATTTTACCGGTATTTCCCCTTCACGATCCAACGTTTAGTTTTATGGAAAATTTCATTGTCTTTGGGTTTGGATGAGAACGTTTTTCGCGTAAATCACTCAAAGGGTGTCAGCGGTCATCAAGTGCTGGCGAGGTTTTTCTATGGATCTGCGTAAAAGCTATGGAGCTGGCAAGACTGGGTTACAGTCCGCTGTAGGTGACCTGCCAACGCTTAGATGTCAGCACCGATTCCTGTGGAGTGTTATTATTGGGTGTAGGAATTGTTTTGTTGAAGGTAGAGGGGGAGCGGGACTGTCGGAAAACTGGCTCTGTTACTGCGCGTCTCAGTGTGCGCGGTAGTGTTCGCGTTGTCTAGATTCTTTGTACCATTCCTGGCATACCACAAACAGGCAAACTCTTCGTATTAACGGACCAAAATCCGTCCTAATTAGCGTGAAAGTTGCCGCAGTGCATTCAACTTGCAACTCTGGTAAGTACTCGATTGTCTAATTGCCCATTTCATACACTGATCGCAGTGTTTTGGTGAAAAAATGCGCCGAAAGTCCAGCAATGCGCCTCTAATTCCTACAATACTTTACATATTTGTCGTGCTTCGGGTTCGGAACTTCTGACGACTGACAACATCGGCGCATTTCGGCAGACACGCTCGAATTTCGAGTATTGCGCCCGATTTTTGCTTGTTTACAGGTTTTACTCGAATTGTGATTGTAAATTTGCCTGACATTGCTCAGAGGTAATCAGTCTCTTCGGGTTATTGTCCAGTTCAGTGGCGACGGCTCTTCAGCCATGTGTCTTTTCTCGCCCTTCCGAGTGTTTTCGTTCAAATCTAGTGTTGTTTTTGTCCAATTAGTGATGGAGTGTTCGTGTGGATAGTGGTTAGCCCACATTGGATTACGCGGCCCAAATCACTCGCTACGGGAGTCCTACAAGCGGCATGTATTTAGGTATTGGCTTGTATTGTACTCTATGTTGTGAGTCATCCTTGTATCATCTGCAAGCAATTGTTTCAACAAGTTGGCAGTCCGAAGAACTGTTATAGTTTCAAATTCTGGTTCAAAACACCCGCTCTGCATTCACTCAGTTAAAGATAATTGAACATGTGACCAGAAATGATTGAGATTATTTGAATACTCCAGTGGCTCCGATGACGACCGATAAGCAATTAAAGATAAAAACTGTGTTCTGATCGCGTTTCAGTAGCTGATACGGCAACACGAGCGCTGTTTGTCCTCTTCTGAGCGCAATCAATCCCGATGACTAATTGCCCAGTTTATGCTCCTGCAAAGCAAACAATTCGCTGGTTTAAACAGCCAACCACGGAAAGTTTCTGTCCGGGAGCGGCTGATAAATGGCCTCAGAAATAGCCCGAAGCCATCAACAACTCGCCACTGTATTTAACTTGGGTATGGGCTGTTTTATGTCCCAGCATCGTGCGTAGATTACGGCCTGTGGTTCGGCAGGACAACCGTCATGTTTCTTTCGTTTTATCTGTACGCAAAAAGCGTCCCAAAGTGGCCAGGCCTGAAAAGGATCGGCCAGCATACCGTCTGAGCGAACCTCAGACGCACAAACGCGCCGAATATGCAGCCAGTTGCATTCTTCATTTCAGATTTATATGGACGACATTGCAAACAGTATCACATCGTGAAAAAAAGAGCGACTGGCGTGCTAAAGAATAAAACACATAACAAATGCCCGATATACAGGGTGTCCTGGAAAAATTCAACGGCGGATTTCTCGGTTATTCCCGAGTTCAACTACCGATGGTGGCGCTGCGAAACGTCAAATTACCTACTCGTTGTCGAGTGACAGTTGAGACTTGTCAGTCTTGTTTATTTATTGGAGTTGATGACATTTATAACATCAAACAGTTGATTGAAGTTGATTAGAACAAAACAAATCACAATCAAATGTAGTTGTAATTCCTGGACGTATGGACTTTTGAACTCGCGAATTGCACAACACTAACTAAAACAAAAGATGAAGCAGACACTTCTGGACGCTTCATTAAACTCTTATGACTTTGTTTGTATACGTGTGTCTTCCAATCAAGAAAATCTAAATGCAAATTTGCATTGAAATTGGGTGGCAATCATGAGGATCAAGACAATTTATGTCATTACGGTCAAGTGTCAAACTGATTAGAAAGCATCACAGCCTACTAAGTTACGTGCGTACCTACCTATAAGATTGCAATGCAAAATGCATCGCTCCGAATACTTTAATTGCAAATATCTCGAAAACCGTTGCTCTTCGGGATGCCAACTGATCGGAAAATAGTGAAAAACATATTTTCAGTTTCAGTATCAGAATAAAGTTAGGGCGAACTGAGTAAGAGTAAGGTGTGCCCAATCGCACTGTTTCGCCCCAGAAATCGGCCGTAATTTTTTTTTACTATTACTGATGGGACACCCTGTATTGGTCTTGTGAAGGGTACGCCAACAAACCTTGACTTCAGCAATTACATTCTCATTATTGAGCCGGTAATGATTGGCGATACCTACTCTTTTTCTTTAAGCAGTTCCAGTTTTAGCTAAACTCCCCAGACTAATGGGAATATGAAAACTCATTTGGTATTCGTTTCGTTCGTCGGCAGCAATCAGAACAACCAAACAAAGAGACTAATAATTAAATCGTGCATTAGCTGCACCTGGACATTGCGTAACCAAGTAGTACTTGTATGTATTTGCACATAGTCAGTCCGGAAAAAAGTCTCTCTCGGTTTGCACAAAAACTGGTTTCCGAAGCAGTATCTGCGTCCGTATTAAGACAGGAAGCGAACAAACCGAAGATAAAAGGCAGGAATAAAAATTGAAAGTTGACTAACAATTATTAATTAGGGACACGACACGGACTGATTGATTATAAGTCCCAAGCTTTAACTAAATCGCATACAAGAAAACTTTGCACAGTCAGTGAAGCACGCAGTTTCATTTGCCCATACCTTCATTATATTTGACGGAATTTGGACCGTTCCAAAAGAGTTTTCCTGCAGAAGATTTGAGGTGAAGCGCGTGTTTCCTTTTGCGTAAAGAACGGGGCATTTGGGGTTTAAAATGGAAATGCCAGACTATTTCAAGAACGGAATCAAAATTTTATAACAGCAGTTTTTTCCTTGGGAATCATCAGAAGATCTGGAGATGTTTTTATTATTCTAAAATGTTTAGGGGCGTTACGGGTACTACTTACTGTGCTGAATCGCGCTATTGACTTCTTGCCGCGCTCGAGTTAACGAGTTATAACTCATCGGTTAGTGGGTTATATTTCATTTGTTAAGGCTTTACGAGACCTGAGACTGGAATTTTCACATCTAAAAAGGTTATTCCCATTTTTTCTGAGTAACATTTTACTACTTTGTTCAAACGATTAAAAAAAGTTATCTAGATTTTCCCAGCAACAGAACTGAGTCCAAAGAAAGTCGACCAGTTTTCTTGTTAAATCGATCTCTTCATTTTTTTGCATAAAAAAATCAGTTTGCCAGTATTTTACAGTAAAATCTTAGAAAAAACGCGGTTATTCTGTTTAGATACAGTGTCGTTTAAAAATATTGACCTAAAAGTGAAGAAACGCCAGTTTCGAAGAGTTTTCCAGATAAATGATTGTGAACTTTCGCTTTTTCAGTTCGGCGCAATATTTTTGGAAAAAGACCCAGAAATAATTATTAGGGTTTTTTCCATAATTCGAAGCTACAAAAAGTTTTCCAAATATTTTTGCAAAGCGGTTAAGAATGCGTGTTCCAATGTATCCAAATGTATCTTATAATTTTTCACAGAAAATACCTGAAGATTGTCAGTACTTTAAGTAAAACTAAAAAATAATGCGATTTTTTCGTAGAAAGAAGTTAAGCAATTCTTTCTACGACTTCTTTCTATAGAAACCTTGTGAAAACTGGAATGACCTTAAAATTTAAGGCAACTTTAGAAATCTTCCGAGCGATGAGGGTGGCGAATTTTCCCAATAATTTTTTGTAAACTTTTGCTCCGGTCGGTTTTTTAAAATAGTCCTAATTATTTTCGATAAGAAACTGAATAAAATTATTTGGTTTTTGTGCCAAATTCGAAGCTGAAAACGGTTTTCTAAAGTTCCCTGCAAACCGATGAATGGGGCGAATTTTCTAGCAAAATTAATTTTGTCATTTTTGGCTGAAAAGACCACATTTTTGTCAGAAAAGAAGAAAATAATCAGAAATTTATATGTTTTTGCGTTTTTTGATTTAAAACTTTTTCGGGGAAAAACGTGATAAATTTAAATGAAATTCCTACAAAGCTATAAATATATCTTGTAATTTTTCGCGTAAATGTATCAAGATCGTCAGTATTTTTAAGCAACACTCTACAAAATAGAGCGTTTTTGAGTAGAAAGTAAAGCAAAAAAATTCAGTCAACACTAAAAAACCACATTTTTTAACAAATTCTACAGTCTTCAGAGGAATGGAGGTTCGTCACATCCGATTTCCGAATAATCAGTTACAAACTTTCGCTTATTTTGTTCGTTTTTTTTCGTTCGAAACTGGAAAGGGATTTCACAACTTTTTACGAAGCGACCAAGGATTCGAAATTTATTTCATAATTTTTCGCGGAAAACACCTTAAGATTGTCAGCATTTTTAAGCGGAACTATAGAAAATTGAGCATTTAGAAGAAAGAGTGGGCTAAAACTGAAAAATTCTGTAATTTTGAAGAAATGTTAAAAATATTATTGCTAAATGGCCCTTAAAACAAATCTAAAAACAAGTAAAAAAAGGCATCAACATTTCCCCAACAACGAAACTGAGTTGGTGCGTTGTGTTGGCGCACCAACCCATTTGCGCAGCACTGCCCAATTCCGAAAAATTCACTGAATTACCCAGACCACCACCGTGTATACGGTGCCTCGAGTTAGATGAGTATCAGAGCAACGAAAAGCCCAAGAAACTACTTGCTTTAATAGACAAGTGACACCGTGGACCCAAAAAAAAGCTTAATGCGTTAAGTGGACGCGAATAACTCGCCGGTTTCATGCTTTTCCAGCGTGCAGCCCAGCTTTTCTGCCTCCAGAGTTTACCCGTGCGTCACCACACCAAAAATAAACGTTGAAGGATTTCCGAACGTTAAGTCGCTTTGTAAAATCGGTGAAAGCAAACTTGACCGATACATTTGATCATCATGCCGGATCCAGGGAGGCAGAAGCGTGCTCTTGGAGGCACTTTGTTCGGTCCAGTCCACATGCGGACATTCAAAGGTGAAAAATCAATGCAACAACTGCCAAGCACCGTGCCATTATTAGATTTTTATTGTTCGAGTGCGATTGGTTGACATTTGCGGGTATTTTTAATCGACTTGCTTTTAGTTCTTGTTGGCGGTCTGAAATAGGCCGGACAATTTTAACTGCTAACGGTTGTTGCACGGCCTGCCGCGACGCCTAATAAACGCCCATTTTCATGATAAATATCGACAAATTACGCGGATTACCCGAATGAAGGCAACTGATAACGGCGCTTTAGAGCATACGTCAATAATAGTAACATTAATAGAAAATTATTAATCGTAAAACCCGCACGCTGCTCGAGTCAATACTCCACCTGCTTGCTGTTGATCAATTAAATTTGTATTTATTTTGCTGACCTGATAGATGGAAATCCTTTGGCTCTTGATAATAATTGCGCGGTTTTGCAACAATTCACATGCGAATTTCTATAATTACCGGGTTGGTTGAAAGAATTGGTGCTCATACATGTTGAGGCTCAGCTTTAAAGGTGCCCATACACCGATGGGACAAAATGGCACTGATAAGACGGACTCAGGCATATGTCAATAACATCTAACGAGCAGTTAAACAAGTAGTAGAAAAAGAAGAGCAAGAGAAGAAGCCCAATTGACCAATAAAGTGTTAATCAGGTTGTTGCCTTTTTAACTTAGCCGCCGCTAGGCGTGACTCAGCTGGCGTCCAATCAAGCTAATTATTATTCGTGTGAGGTAATTGTCTTTTTGTCAACACCGTTACTTACTCGACTGGCAGTGAAAGGTGCGGCTCTTAGATAAAATATCACTTATAACGCTAACACACAATATAAGAACAAAACAGCGGATAGAAATTTGAATCGACTGCGTTCGGTTACAGTTCGATGCAGGCAATTCAAGAAAGAGATAACGGCGTTTGCCACCCTTTAAACGCCGCCTTCAGATTGCAAAAGCCCTTGAAGTGTTCGCGAACACTTATTAAACCCTTAAATCTAAATTCTTTCACAACTGATCAAGTCCTAAAACTTGCGCGACATTTATTACCAGCCACCCTTCCTAGTAAATCACCGCGTTTTTTCTCCGCCCCCTGGGGAAACTGAAACGAGAAGCGACGAAAAATTGCAAAAAAATAACTTTCTTCACTGGAGGCGGGGTCTGGGAATCAGTGTTTTTCTTACAAGCTGTTTGTTGCGTATTTCGCCTCAAACATTTTTTGTCTTAAAAAAAGACAGAATTTCCTCACGTCTATTATTACAGATTGATAAACAGTGCTCTTATCTCACGAGATTACCAACAAACAGTTTGTGAAAACATGAATCCGCCTCAACAATATAGAACTTATCTATAAACCTTGTCATTTTTACATCCTCGGAATAAAATAAAGTTGGTCGGGCACCTGTTGATCAGGGGGTTGCGTCCCCGGCCCGTGGCTTCGAATAATGAAATTAAGGAGTATTATTTAGGGATTTTAACTGGCTGGCATTTCGGGAACGGCAAGTATTCGACTGGAATAATTTAGACCTGGCGGCCTTTTTGCGATTGCTGTTTGCGCCGTCGAAAAACATCAACGTTGTCTTTTTCCCCGTGCCGGCTATTTCATAATTAACGCGACAGGAATGCGTTTTCAAAGGGTGCCATTTGAACAATGGAAGATGGGCTGCAACAAGAAATATGTGTTTTTGTTTCGCTGCAGCCAGTCAATTAGCACTCGAAGCCGCCCTAATCATTTGCATTCATCAAGCGGGCCCATACATACGTATGTTTCTATTAATAATTTGATGAACAATCGTTTATTGAGTTGTCTGTGTGTTTTTGTCATTAATTAAACAGATATTCGGCTCGATTTGGTCGTTAATTAAATGCAATACAGACTGGTGTCATTTCTGTTGCTTCTCATCCATATCAGAAGCTCAAGTAACCATAGGTAAATACAGAAAGTTGGGTTCAGATGCAATGAAATAGGTTAAGGTAACGGGATGTTAACAATACCTCCTAACAACGGTTATGAGTCGAAGATCTTTTTGCAATTTAGTTGCTAAATCACAAGATATTTTACTCCAAACATGTTTGTCCACTCTTCGCAGCATTTTTAGCAGCTTCGTATTCAGTTACTTAACTGCTGCTGCTGTTGCTGCTGCTCAATTTCTATCTGTGCAAAAAAGACCGCCCTCACTTACAGAAAACAAAATGGGACAACGATTTCAAGCGCTCAGGTTTGGCTGCAAGTTTCGGACTTGATTTATTCATAGACTAGTAGTAAATGCATGAACTTTTCCACGTAGGCTCGCGCTCGAACCAGCAATTAGACGCAATCATTAAATAACCCAAGGTTTCCAAGAAAGCGATAATTGCAAGTCAAAGCGGGCGCGACACTAAATAGTGATAAAGCGTCAGGCTGATTCCAAAACAGACAATTTCTTCAGGATTGTGTCGCCCGGAACGAACACAACTCTGAAGATGCCAACCGTGCGTGCTGGCGAAACGTCAGGACCAAATAGATAGATAGTATTCCACTTCTTTGTGAAGACACTCGTGGTGAAAAACTTACTAGTTTGAAGAAATGGCCAGGAAAGTCAAGGAAAATTTGTATGAAATGCTCAAGCTTGCAACCACGCAATATGAAAGGAAATTGTTCGAACCAATCTCAGACATGACTGCATTTCAATATGGTGTCTCAAATGACGTCACTGCCAAAAGGTTTGGGACAGACTAGCACGAAAAATGTCGGGATTCGGTTGGAAAAACTTGTCGCTGCCACTGAGCTCCTCACTTGACTGGGGCGGCTCGCTCAAAAGCATTTCAGTTTGAATTCTTCGGATGTTTCTTGGAAACCTCGATCGGCGGACGAGGCAGATTAAGGTAATGATTTTATCCTTGATCACCATCTGCTTTGAATGCCCGCTTCTGGTTACCGTAACCCCAAAGGATGGAAGGAGAATTGTAGGTTTATCGAAATATTGTTTAATAAAATCGATCGAATACTGACTGACCACCGATAAACAGGAGGCAAATCGACAAATTTCAATAATGAAAATCAACTATGCTCAATCGCATTTAACGGCATTTTCGGTTTGAACATTTGCTATCGCTATCGATACATCGTTTTCGATTAATTAAAGCCAATTTTCGGTATAGTATACCGCTTAACAGTATTAATTAGGGTTATTTGCCGCTGTTTTGCCTGAGGAACTGATGCCACACGCACATCACAAATCTATGTGATTTTTGCCACCAAAACAGCCCGATTTTTGAATGAGACAATTCCATCGGGGAACTGAAGAAGAATGTTATTTTGCGACAGGCCCCGGTATATGGGGGAAATGACGTCGAAGACTGACTGGTTTCGGTGACTCCGCCTATGTTGTTCTCGCTCCCTCTCATCGAAAGTTCCCATCGCAATTCTCTAGTTCCCTTACAGGGTGGGCATCAAAAGTTTTCCTCAAATCAGGCAACTTGTTTGTGCATTATGCAGCAACTGTCGATGACTGATTCTTGTTAGTTTTTTGTTTAACTCGATTTGTTTGAATAGTTAGCATTGAACACTCGATTAGTTCCGCACTTGGGTGACTTTTAACAGGTTTGTTGCATTCGAAACTGGGCAGATAAACTGGCATAGTTGAGCGAAAACTGTTTGTTTTCCGTCTCACTATGTGTGTGTCCCCAACTGAATTGGCATTTACTTGTTCGATCCATTTGGCATTTAGCCGTCGCAGCTGACACGAACTGGGATCGGCTCCGCTGTCTGCCAAACCTCCTGCGTTTCTATTTTATAATGTTAGCTAAAGGCCTTATGCCATTGACATTTGCGAACGAATTCCGCTGAAGATCTACCCAGCCTCTGGAAATCTCTGGTTTAATGAAACTGGTTAATGGTTGAACTGTTTTTCTTGTTAATTTCCTATGAAAAACCTGGCCTAGAATTGCGTTATCTGTTGTTTCGCGTAAAAAGGTGTCGTTGTCACGGGTTATTGGCGCGAATTTGCCATGTCACACGCGTTTTATTATTGAATTTAATCGGGTACCACTTCAGCGTGATGAGTGCTTTGTTTACCTTGAATTTTCAAGCGGTGAAACATTTATATTTTGGAAAGGTTAGGGCCTAGAATTGAACCCGTTTAAATTAGTAGTTAAACTGAACACGAATGATTTTATGGGACCTCGGGGTGTTAAACTTGGTCCCACGTGATAGATAACGTTTTTATTAGCAGCGTTTGGCGCACATGCAGTTTTCACTCATTGAAACTCGGAAAATTTCACGCATTTGGCACATCTGCGTTGTGTTTTTGGGCGCAAATGGGCATTTTTCGTGTGGTCTTGTTGCGGCTGTTCCGGACATAGAGCGAAAACTGTCTGTAACGAGTGGGGGCCCCGTGGGCTGACGAACTGCCCCAATACCGGAACACGTGCGCTTGTTGTTTTTAACGTGTTCGTGTGCATTTAATGAAGTGTAGTTAACATACAATGGACGGTACCGCCTTAGCAGCCTTAACTCCAAATTGCTTTAGTGAGCTCTTGTTCACTTCCGATGTAAGACTGTTGTCGTTTTCGAGGAACTTCCGACTTATGAGCAGGCTGTGGCAACATTGGGCTGAACAGTGTCAATGTGTCAATGTCATTAATGTTTCAGTCGTAGGGGTTTATGATAGGAAACGGCCCAGAGCGTGATCCACAAGGTTTTAACGCATTCAGCGCTATCGCAGCTCCCTAATCACAACTGTAATAACGTAAAATGCGAGCGACTGTTAACGATAATGCTCATAATCGGTACAATGGTTGCGCTTATTGTCGTTTTATCGCCCGAAGCCGACGCCCACTTTACGTTTGTTAGTTTGGGTTTCGTCACGTAATTATGATTTGTCCCAAGCTATTTGGCAGTGACGTCATGATTTGAGATTTTTGAGAAAGATTTTCGTAGTTCAAACTTCTGCCCGTCTGACTCCATCCCAACATGCTTGATGCCCGTGTAATCACGTTATTGTCCACTTTTCGCAGCATTATTGGGATCACATTTTGAGCAGCTTCTTTTGCCAAGGACAGAAAACATCGTTGTCGCTTTGAATTTTCGTCAAAATATTGTATAAGAGGACTTTTTTAATAAGTAAAGATAGTAATTTTTCCTAATGTCCTAAAGCTAGCCCATAGGCTACCAATCTGACATGAGACCATTTCAAAGTAATGCCTCTACAAAGGTAAACTGTGGTAGATTGCGAATGCAGACGTTACATTCAGATTTCCTATGTAGAATTGGCTGATGACTGAAAACTTTAATCATGAATGAACGGAATCAATCTGTCGTGTCTTCACCTGGGCACCGTTTACCTGCCCTTAAGCTGCGATAAAGTGAACAAAGCAGAACCTGCTCGAGAGCGTAGTTTTTTCGGGTTCCAGGCGAGGTTGTGTAACCGGTCCAGTGGCGTAGATGGACCAACGTCACAGTCGAGAACGGTAAACGATTGTGGCGCATTTACGGTGCAGTGTGCAGTACTGCCATGATAAGTTGGCCATCGCAATGGAAAAGGTTAATGGAGACAACTAATGATATAACACGGCGAACGAGAAGAGACAAACAGCAGCCGTGGCCACCAGTGGTGGCCGTCGAATTGGGTTTGCTTTCTGCACGTCAATGCGTTCGATCAACAAATGTTGCCTTTTGTCACTCGAGTCGTTAAGAGATGTTTCCATTATAAATTGTCAGCGGTTTTCCCTCATCTTGCTTCCATTTCTTAGGGAGTTGAATGTCTGTTAAAACACGCCGTTTTCGCAGTTTAAGTGGTAAAACTCTGTTATTATGGAACACGTGTTGCAGTTATGTCACTAATAGTGCCGCCGTTATTATTAGCGAACGGACACTAAACATATTTTTCCTTCCTTACTGTGGGAACTGGGAGGTTACTTATTGATGTGAGCGCCCAATTGCTCAGCGAGTCACTCGCATTCTTTCAGTTTAGGTATTCTTCTCTCTATTTGATAGATGAAGGGAGTGGCGCTTTGAAATATCAAATTCTGCAAAGTTTATACATGTGGCAAGTGGAGCGTACCGGCGCCGCACCAAAGTGGAAAACCTTTGTGTAAGCAAAGAACGGCAAGCGCCTGCCAATGTAAACGGCTCGACATTCTCTTTTGGGGCTGGCAGCAGCCCCTCCCCGAAACTGCTTTGTAACTCTGGAAGAAACTTTGATACTGAATAATCTTTCACGGGGAATTGCGCGGTCTTTTGTTTTTCGCATAAAGGCGGAAACTGGGACTTGAGAAAATCGGCATGCAATGCAGAAATGTGAACAGTGCGTTAATCAGGGCGGTTTTGCCACTGGCATTTGCCTCGGACATCGTCTTCAAGTTTCGGTACAACAAAGTAGTTTTATGTGTGTTTAATGTCCAAGTTGTGGCCGAGCCCTTTGGGCACGACACTGATTTCGATGCGAAAAACACTCCAAATTCAGCGATTCTTTACTTTTTACCATCCAGTGAGCATCCACAATCAACGCATTAAAGAGTGTTTAATGTCGAAGTTGTGACCGATGCGAAATTGCTGGTGATTTCGATGGATGCTAAACCAAAAACACTCCAAATTCGGCGATTCTTGATTTTTTACCATCCAGTCAGCGTACACAACAAACGCATCAAAGAGTGTTTAATGTCGAAGTTGTGGCCGATGCGAAATTGTCGATGATTTCGAGCGAAAAACACTCAAAATTCAGCGATTCTTGACTTTTTCCCATTCAGTCAGCATCCACAATAAACGCATTAAAGAGTATTTAATGTCGAAGTTGTAGCCGATGCGAAATTGCCCATGATTTCGATGTAAAAAACACTCCAAATTCAGCGATTCTTAACTTTTTAGCATCCAGTCAGCATCCACAACAAACGCATTAAAGAGTGTTTAATGTCGATGTTGTGCCGAGCCCTTCGGGCACGACACTGAGTTTGACACGAAAAACACTCAAAATGTAGAGAATTTTGAGTGTTTCCCATCCAGTCAAAAACATTTTATTTGCATCTTTCAAACGGAATTAAACAGTGATTCTTCAAAGCTGAAAGTTTCATAAAAATTACCCAAAATTCCGATTTGGCCCCCCGATGAAAATGTCCGATGTAGAAAGTATTGAAAATTGTACAGAGTAAGAACTAAGGAATTGTAGAACTAAGGCTTCACTCCCTGGACCTTTTGCTGAAATAAAGTCGTGAATTTTTTAGTGTATTTGGATCTGAATATGTACATCAATTTTCGGCTGTCGGTCTTTGGCAATTTTTCGCTTTAAAGCGGCGTTTGATGCGAATGTTCGATTGTGGCTAATTTAAAAAAACGTTTGGTTTTTCAAGAAATCATAATCAATAATATCGGGTAAATTTGTAATTTGAACTGGTTTTCAATCAAGATCATGGCAGCAAATTACAAGAACTGCAAATTGCGTGCGATTTGCTGACTTTCCTGATGCCCCAGTTATTGCTCGAAGAAATCGGTTGATTTCAGCGAGCAACCTGACGATTTCATTGAAAATAAATATATAATAGTGGCCGGTTGCGGCACCAGGTCTATTTCCTAAAAGTGGAAAGTACCGCGAATGTTGGCCAACGCATTCAAACTGCCACAATTCACGTTCTACCTTGTTGATATGTTGATTTATTTCGTCTTTACATTGATGTTCAGCCGAAACTAGGCCGGAAACATTGCACAATGATATGCTGCTATGGTCATTTGCGAAGGGTGGACATTTACCCTTGTAGTTTCTTTTTTGTAGCCTTTTTTAACAATTAAAAAACGAAACTGTAGTTGAAAATACTTTCGGATTCGTTTTCTCGTGAGCAATTGGTTTCACAGATTCGACTGTCGTTTTTTTTTGCTCCAAGTATACTTGCAGAAACACTTTGAAATTGCCCCCAAGTCATGTTTTAAGCACAATTGCATTTTTTTATGTCGAGGGCGCTTGTTATTTTCCATTTGCACCCTTTGGGTTCCGCACGTGGAGATAAATGGGAATTCCCGTTGTCCGAACGATTGGACACAATGGAGATATTACAATGAACCACACGTAAATGTTGTGAATTTACGTCGGACAAAAGAGGCCCTTTACCTGCATGCCGTGCAGGAATTCGGCCATTTGTTCATCGGTTTCGACGTAACAGAGCAGGATTAATTCAGTGTTAAACGCGAACTCATAAAGCGCGTTTTGCGCTGATTGTCTTTGTCTTCCAATCGCTCCTATCTGGGTCATTACAAGGCGCTTATTGCATGTTTACAGTTGTCGGCTAATGAGTTAGGTGATTTAGCAGCGGAAGGAAGTCTGATGATATTGAAATGTTCGTTCGGCTAATCTTTGGACGATGTCGTCCAGAGGCACTCAGGACTCAGAACTTGAAAGTATCACTGTGTGTGGGACGCCCCTGTTTCTCCGACAAGCCATTGTTTCGGGTTGGATTAATAATGGCGTCCGATTGAATTCCCCAACGTATTCTCTACCTGGCCAAGCGTCATTCCACGCGTTTCTCGTTTCCCCGAAGCGGCTTTTCGAATTCGGACTGACCGGCGTACGGGCTGGGATTCCGAAAAATTTTTCCAACCAGCTCTGCGCTCCAGCAGCCGAGATGGAATTGCTGAGATATCCGATCTGGTACCGAACTATGCGCTTTTTAGAATGTGCTCCGTTTATTTTAACCGCTTCTCTTCCATCTTTGTCTAAATTCGAACTGTCCCAAACCCTTTGGCAGTGACGTCATTATTTCAGACGCCCTATTGAAGTTTACTCATGTCCGAGGTTGGTCAAAGTCGCCTTAAGAACAAGGCCTCAGTGCTGAAATCTGAAAGAATTATGACGTCAGACGATGTAGGCCAGTTTTTCGCTCGTAAAAAGCTGTAGGCCAAATCAATTTATGATTATCGAGGAGCGATGGTTCCGTCATGAATTATCTGGGCGTTTGCCCCGCATAAAAACTACTTTCGCGGGTTGCCGGTGAATACTAATTTTCCCTGGACTATTCAAAAGTTGGAAGAAAAAATACACTACAATTAGGCAAAAGTTTTATAATTTATTGTCGACAGTTTTACATTAATTAAAGATCAAAACCAGTCTTTCAACTATGCAAACTTGTGGCAACGCTGATAGCTTCAAACGCGAGTTCAACTTGCAATGGGAGCGCTGCGAAACGTCAAATTACTCGTTGGCGAGTGACAGTTGAGACTTGTCAGACTTGTCTATCTATTGGAGTTGGTAAACAAGCGAAAATAAAGAGTTGTAATTGTAACAAAAATTAATGTGTACGAATAAACGAAGCGAATAAGTAGAAAATGACAAGCTTGCAAAAGTTCCTTAGAACAAAACAAATCACAAAACAAGTGTCAAATTACTTAGTTAACTTACAGTTATAATTTTAGCCACCAGGGAGCGTTTGGACTTTTGAACTTGCGAAATAAATGAACATTTTGACAGCTGCAGCTACATCTTCCTAAACTTTGCTTAATAACTCCGAAACGGTTTGTTTTAAGGTTGGGACACCTAACATAAACTGGAGCTAAAAATCGACGATAGATCCGAAAATTTACAAAATTTAACGGTTTTATTTGGAATTAACTTTCGAAGCTCATTGAGCGGTTTGTGGAGAAGCTTTCAAAAATTGAAACATGTTCGCGCGTGTAGTCTGTCCCAAGCTTTTTGGCAGTGACGTCAGAGACAATATTTCTACGTGAGAAAAATGTGTCCACATATTGTGATCCATTGTCGCTTACAAACAAAATGTAAATTAATGCATCGGTTTAAATACAAAAAAATCAGGTGTTTGTGTCCGAAAAATAGCTCGCAGCCGGCGAGTTTTATTGATAATGGCGAATAATCTTATCCAGCTTTTATTTATACAGGGTGACCCAAAAAAGTTATGATATCAAGGCCAACTTTTTGGAATAGAAAACGCTTTTTTCTTTCGGGAAACTTTCGAAAAATTTGCCCCGAATTTATAAACTAATTAAAATAAATAGGTACTAAAAGAGTAAAATTAAGTGCTCATCACTCACTCATCTTGAACGTTATTGCGTGTGTTTCACACTTAGTAGGGTGTATTTTTGTCAATATTCCTAATCTCCTGCATAAGTCTTCGATGTTTTGCGGTCGATTTACATAAACCTTGGATTTTAAATAACTTCATAAGAACGAATTCAAGGGTGTGAAATCTGGTATGTTCGGTAGCCACCCTATTGGTCCCGGTCTTGCAAGCCAACATGCAGGTAACAAGTTAACACAAAATGAACTGGCGCACTTTCTTGTTGAAATTATACGGTTTCGCTTGCAATATCTGGTTCATTTCCATTTGCAATTAAGTCAAAGTGAAGAAAATCCAATAGCGGACGAAACTGTTGGCCTGCATAATCAACAACTCTTTCGAAGAGGGCATTTTCAGACTTATTGAAGTTATCGGCAATCAAACCTGTGCACAAAAGTGAAAATAACGGCGATGTAACCCAGATTGACCGTTCGATGCGTATGTTTACTTCCCGGAGTCTCCCGGAAAATACTTGAGCTGGTCATTTGATTGCAAAAGAAATCAAAAGTCTGGTAAAAGTTGATATAAAAATGATTTTTGCTTTGTAGGCAGCGTGGTGACTCCCGGCGGCATCATTACCTCTCCGTGGACGCCGGTTCCAGGCCCGCCAGGCGATTCAAATGGCGGGCCTGACGTGAAGAACCTGGAGGTGGATCTGAGCGATGTAAGTGAGCGAAACTGACCGTGTATATTGGCGAGATCGTGGTGTAATTGAGGGCGGATAATTCCAGGATGAAAAGGATATGGCAGCGGCGGACGCCGAGGGCGTCTGGAGTCCCGACATCGAGCAGAGCTTCCAGGAGGCTCTCGCCATTTATCCGCCGTGCGGTCGACGAAAGATCATCCTATCGGACGAGGGAAAAATGTATGGTGAGTGCCCGAATTCCGTCCATATTTCCCGCTAATTTCAACTGAGTAGCAAATAAATTTCATCAGGCAAATAGTTTCGCTGTTAATTTGCGTTCAGATGCATTGCGGCTCTCAGTTCTCGTTTGGACCGAAACTGTGCTGATTTTTCCTTTAAAGTTAATTTTACGAGAAGAATCGCTGTTGGAGGCCCTATAAATCCCGTGACATCTTCATCGTCTAATAACGCGGCTGCAGCATAATGGCGAAATCTACCCTACTTTATATTTTCTTCGCTGGCGGCGGTGGCGGCCGAACGCCCCTCGCTCTCGCACTAATTGCACATTCTTGGCATAGTTTGGGGCCGCGCCGCCCCTCATTCTGGGGACTGAGAGCGTGACATCCCTTGCCGTGCTTTTGTTTTCCGAATACATACTCAGGAATTGAGGTTGTTTTCGGTTTATTTTGCGATGACCGCATGAAATGAACACGAGCAACATGCACGTTACGCCTCTATATCCAGTTTTCTGGATCAGAAAACTTTATTGTTTTTTTTTTCAAATTTAAACCCCAACTTTGGGATTCAATTTTGAATTCTTCAGTCAATTCCAAGTGTGTTTTTTCTATCAAAAAACGAACTGAATAAACGAAAGTTTATATAAATTATTTGGAAAACTCGTCACTTCAATTCCTCTGAAAACTGTAGTTTGTTAAAAAGAATGGGTTTTTTAGTTTTGACTGCATTTTTTTGTTTTGCTTTCTACTCAAAAACGATCTTTTTTGTAGAGTTTTCCTTAAAAATACTGACGATCTTGGTACATTTTACGCGAAAAATTACAAGATATATTTATAGCTTTGTAGGAATTTCACCAAACTTTTTCCGGAGTCGAAGTCGGGAGAAAAACGAAAATAAATTTTTCCCCGAAAACTATTAAGGTTTTCGTACAAACCGACCACAAAGCTAAAAGTTTTAAATCAAAAATGCAATGCGAATCCTTCTTCGCCTTGTAAAAAGTTTTGAAATCCCTTTCCAGCTTCGAATTTGGGACAAAAATCAAATATCTTTCTATCAAAAAACGAACTGAATAAGTGTAAAAAAATTAAAAATATGATTAATAAATGGCCTGTACAATAAATCTAAAAAAAGTCCTCAACATTTTCCCAACAACGGAACTGAGTTACTGCGCCGGTGCGTTGGGTTGGCGCACCAAGCCATTTGCGCAGTACTGAGTTACCCAGGCCTAGAGGAAACAGAACAACAATCAAATTAAGTGTTCAGCAGATGAACTTGATTATATTGATCCAAGGCGATCAATAAACTCGTCTTGTACGTTTTGAATTATTTCCGGATTTACGGCAAGGAATTCTATGGGACTTGGATCTGGCGATCTCGGAGGCCATTCATTAGGTCCTCTAGGATTTCACGGAAAAATTTCATGGAAAAAAAAGTAGGAGAAATTCGAGAAAAACTTGTCCGGTTACTGCGTGGTCCTAAATAAATTACGACCATCCACTTTTTGCGGTTAGAAGACCCATTTTTTATTTCAATTCAAAAAGCCTCGGTGTTTTTTTTCGTCATTTCTCTCTGCATATAAAAATCCCTTCGAGCCACATTTTTTCCGGTGTTTCCGATGAGTTTCGAAATGAGCCTAGAACCTAAACGAAAACCAGATGCCCGATTTCCGTGTTGATTCAACGCACTGTATGGGACTTTATTTCAGGTCGAAACGAACTCATAGCCAGATACATCAAACTGCGAACTGGGAAAACGAGGACACGGAAACAAGTCAGTTCACACATACAAGTGCTCGCCAGGCGGAAGCTGCGCGAAATTCAGGCTAAACTTAAAGTTGTAAGTATCTTCGATTCTCTCAGCTTGAGCTAATTGCGGCTCAAGTCGCCCGGCCAGAAGAAAAATGAAAGACATGCCCGATCGCGTGGTGTTTTTGGTGGCAAAAATACCGGAATACCGGAGCTGGATGGAACGTCTTCTCAACCTTTCCATCTGAGCCCATTGAATACATGAGTCAGGGTCCGACACCAACAAGCCTTTGTCTAATCGGCTATTAAGCAGACACTCTCTAATGCACCTGTGATCCAGTTCCATTAGGCGCATTTAGCAACCAGATTATATCACGCTCTGTTTCATTCATATATTTCCTGTTACCTTCACCGAGCATTAGGAGACCATTTACTTAATTGGGCCTGGCACTTTCACTAAAGGCGCCTTTGATTTGGTAGGACCACGCGGTCAAGGAGAAGACGCTCCAAACAATGTCGGGCATGTCCAGTGCCCAGATTGTCTCGGCCACTTCAATGCACAGCAAGTCGGTGCCCGGGCTTCCCCTGGGCCTGAATGGCCATGCCATGGGGTTTCCTGGAGCGGCGGTAAGTTCGCTTCCCAGATAACCCGCAGGGACTGTTCAAATGAACCTGCCGCTCACTACTGGCTCGCTTTTTGATCTGCCGCCGGCTTTTTAACCAAATCGTTATCGATGCCTGCTTGCTGTGTGTTGCTCCCATGGCCCCCCGTTTAACCCCCTTTTACATCAAGCGCTAACTATTCCCGATGCGTTTCAGCAATTCTGGCAGCCCGGCCTCCAGCCCGGACCCTCCCAAGAGTAAGTTTGCTGCCAAAAATCCTTGATGTGTCCCTATATCGGCTTGAATTTGCAGTGTGAAACCCTTCGCCCAAGGAGCCTACACCGGCAAACCGGCCACAGCTGTGTCTGCTGGGGATGTGGGCCCCCTTCAAGCGGCGCCTCCGGTTTGGGAAGGCCGCGCCATTGCCACGCACAAACTACGGCTGGTGGAGTTTTCCGGATTTATGGAGTCCCAAAGTCGAGAGGAGGCGGTTAGTAGTTGTAATGTAAAGCGTTTTTGTTTTTTATTTATTTAACTAAATGGTAAATTACTCAAAAAACTATATAACTCTACAGTTATCTACAGGGTGAGTTTTTTTCGATGACTGGTACCCGGATCTTCGGAACTAGAGTAGTTACGAGGAAGGTCAAATGGACGAAGAATTATAGTTTTGAATGCTCTGCTCGCAACAAATTTTATTTTTCTAAAATTCGACAGCTGTCAAAAGATATTTGGGCAAAACTTATTTAGGGTACACTTTTAACTTACTCCTACTTCCGTTGATATTAATTTGACAGGAAAACATTAAATAGAAAACTTGTAGGAAAGTGAATTCCAAACAAAATGGCATTATACATTTCTCTAAAATAACTGTCATTTTTGACATATGACACAAATTTGAGTTTTTTTAAATGGCAACCATACTTGATTATTGCTTTACCGAATAGAGCGTTTTATTACGATTTCTGTGATTCCTGATGAAAATAAAGTGTCTCCGAACAATTCATACTTTTTCAATTTAGTTGATCGAAGTTAGCCATGGAAAATAGTATAAGACATTCAGCAATGTTTCCATAGTAACAAATGACAGTATGCTTCAGTATTTATTTTGACAACATCGTTAAAGTTGGTAATAACTTTTTCTTAATATAATTAAGACGGCTGATCATTTAAAGTGTTTATTATAATAATTAAAATTTAACTCTAGAAACTTTAATTTTTATTGTAAAACATTAAAAAAAGTCCACCATTATAATCAATGCAAAAATTGCAACTCTTTAAAACTGAATAACTTGCTTTTCTTGCATTTTGCACGTCTTGACATTTTGTTTTCAATTTAAATTCCTACAAGTTTTCCTGTCAAATACCATAAATCAGTTTTTCCCAAATATCTCTTGACAGCTGTCGAATTTAAAAAAAATGAAATTGGTTTCGAGTAGAGCGTTCAAAACCACAATTCTTTCTCCATTTAAGCTTTTTCGTAACAGTTGCAAGGAAAAAAGAAACTTTCCTGGGTTTCAGTCATTTATTCCGAATTCAGTTTGTTCGATTGGCTTCACAATTTGTTTTGTGGGTATTTCAGTATCCAAAGCACCTGTTCGTCCACATAGGGGGTACGCCGCTCTCCTACACCGATCCCCTGCTGGAGGCGGTGGACGTGCGACAAATCTACGACAAGTTTCCGGAGAAAAAGGGCGGGCTTAAAGAGCTTTATGATAAAGGCCCACAAACCGCGTTCTTCCTGGTTAAGTTTTGGGCTGACCTTAACTCGAGCATCCAGGACGAAGCTGGCGCCTTTTACGGAGTGACCAGCTCGTAAGTGCAGTAACAGCGCTGATTTAGACCGGGATAACGAATGAATCTCTAATATAATGTTTCGTTGCAGATACGAAAGCAACGAGAACATGACCATCACATGCTCGACAAAAGTCTGCTCCTTTGGTAAGCAGGTGGTGGAAAAAGTCGAGACCGAGTACGCGCATTACGAGAACGGGCGCTTTGTGTACCGAATACACCGCAGCCCCATGTGCGAGTACATGATCAACTTCATCCACAAGTTGAAGCACCTGCCCGAAAAATACATGATGAACAGTGTACTGGAGAATTTCACAATTCTCCAGGTGGTAAGTAATCGGGACACACAGGAAACCTTACTGTGCACCGCCTACGTATTCGAGGTCGCCACAGGCGAACATGGGGCCCAGCACCACATTTACCGGCTGGTGAAGGACTAGCTTGTATGCGAGACGATTCGCGGATTATTTCACTTCAGTGCCTACACCCTTACAATACTGTTAAGTTAGCTCTAGCTAAGGAATGTTTGATTTTTGTTCATTTTTTGTCCATTGTTAGCGCTCCTCTACCGAGATTGCTTCTGGTGAAACTGAGCGAAGAATAATTCCTTTTGTTTACGTGAATACCCATAATTTCCGTTTATTTTGGATTCATTGGTCTAGTTTGCGGTCGGGTGGATATTAGTTTTTCTATACGTCCGAAAACATTTAGATTTGCACTTATGTACTGAAAATCCATGAGAACCGATAAAGCCTTTCATAAATATCACCAACTGTCTGTTCGATTCAATTTCCATTGCATTTACATAGATCAATTCTGTGTAATATACTGATTCGAGGAACATTCATATCATTCTAAATGTAAAAAATAACAGGAGTTAGTTTTTAAATTTTGCAGTCACCAAGGAACGAAATCGAACATGCGGCCGTTGCAATAGAGAATACAATTATTTATTTTATGTTTAAGCAATATTTCAATTAGGTTGTGCCTAGTCGAAAAATCTAAATACTCTTTGCAATATTCGGCGGCAATTTAGGATTAATTTCCCGAGTTCCAAATTGATCTAATTTTAGGTGAATAATTTATCTACGTTTAGGATAAGAGTTTGCTATTTGTGATGATAATTTTTAACATTTTATATTTATACATATATATTTGAAATATTTATCAAGTTTACACAGGGGCACTTAATTGGACGTAATTATCTTGGTGCACTTTTTAGTTGCAAATTTGAAGGCAGCTGGCAGCAGTCGATTCGATATCGGGCCGGTTGTCTGCCCAAAACTGATTGCTACCAACAGCCCTCTGCTGTATTGGAAAAAATAGATAGTCAACTCTTTCGACAGGCTGCAATGTATTGATTGATCTCTTAGATTTGGATTATGAATTGTTTTGATTTTGCTAGCTTTTAAGTGTACAAATATCTTCCATGAAGGTAGACTGCTTTTAGGAACTTTTTTTGGAGATTAAAGTCGAGTCGACACAATCGGTCGCTGTAGCGGAGTTAGCGACGGACTAATGCAGAAAACAAAGACTCTCTAAACAATAAATAGCTTAAAAAATATATTTTATAACGACCCAAAGCTGTGTCAGATTGTAAATAGGTAAATCTTGTACATATTACGCTATATTTCTATGAATCAGAATATGATTTTCGTTCGGACTTTTACACGGATGGGTATGTGTTGTGTTTATTGTCTAAGGTTCGCAGAGAAATTTGCTAAGTTTTGCCGCCTGTTGCTGCTAATTGGAACCGCTCCATTCTTCTCAAATATTTACGACAATCTAGCGGCATAAAGGCGGACCAAATTCGAACTTACGAGGGTTCTGCCCACGTATTCTGTCGATACTTGCAGTTTTGATTCATATCTATACATGCCATATCACGCGGTATATAAGTAAAATTTTTGCTCTGTATGTTGTACAGTATTTTAAAGATCATGTTTATAATTTGTATGGAAAATATAAATAAATCATCAAAATGTAGTCGGTGAGTTTCAATCATTTATGTATAATAGAGCTTTATTAATTGATAACAACTTACAGTCGGATAAAAATGCATATATGGTCACTACAAAAATACAAAGACACAGATTAACAAAGGCAATCGGTTGCTAATCTGCTGAAATTTACAGATTATTAACTAATTAATTATAACATGACAGCACAGTAACCGCAAAATAAATTTCGTTTGGAAAAACAATTAAACAATTCAAATTTCCTTACCATAAACACCGAGAAATCTACTACCAGGGTGGCCGGTAACCTGGCTGCTGCGAATTTGGTGGGTAAGTTCCTGGAGGGTAAGTGCCAGGAGGATAGTTCTGGTAGTTTCCTATACAACCAGATATATTTTTTGCCAACATTTTACCCTTACCTACCTACCTGGCCATGTTCCATACGGATTGTAGCTCTGCGGCATTGGAGGAGGCACGTATACCGGGTAAGGAGCGTTAGCGGCCGTTCCGTAGGGCAAAGGCATGCCCTGCACGTATACAGGGTAGGGCAAGTTGGAGGGAACTTGTCCAGGTCCTGCGGGCGTAGGAGCAGCGCCTCCAGATGCTGCAGGCGCGGAATTGTCTGGTTTCGGATCTGCACAATGATGCGTTTAGACAACAAGGTCCAAGTGATTACGAGTGACGTCATCCCATGTAGGCCAGTTTATTTCCCATTACCAGGACTTTAGTTTCGATTTTATTCCCTGTTAATTTTGCTGATTGGTTGATTTTTCCGTATTTTCCGATCACAAGTATTTCAGTAAAGACTGGAACACACCCGGGATGCCATAAGTATAAGTAGAGAAGAAGCCAAACTATTTTAATTACGGGCCCAAAACTGGCCTAAATTGTCTGACGTCACCAATCTTTGAGATTTCAGCACAAGATGGTATCGGTTTGGGTACCATCTTGGAATTTTTAGGACTTGGCGACAAGCGCCTAGGTATACGCCACTTTTTGTCAATTCTATCGATTGCGGCGATTCGAACCTAGCGGTTTGTTATGATTTAAGACGATTTAAGGTTAGGTGATTTTTTCCCGGTATTTTGTTGTAACCGTAAACTCTTTGGATTTTATTAATATAGTGTTGGACTGTGTTAACTTAATTAATACTGATAAAATTATTGGACTTATAAAGTTTGAGTTAGTAGAACTTAACGATTTGTTTTTTAACGTTACTCTATATATTATGTACACCAAATGGGGCGTTTTAATAATAAAAATGTATTATTGATCAAATAGATAGTTGGCTAAGTTATTTTCCTATGTGCAATGTGCAAATTTAATTAAAACAAATTATCAACGATTTTTTAATTTAAGTAAGAGAAAAAATAAAATTACTATTGTAAGAGTCAAGAAATATTAAGCAAAAGAATTGCTGGTATCTTCTCTTTCCATTTACTTTTTATTTAACATGTCACACTAAGCAACACATGAAAATAATTGCCTTTCTACACTATTCCAACAAAAGTGGAATACCAACAACGTAGTTCGACTTTTTAGTAGGTAGTACTATGTGAATTCATTTCATTATATCAGGCGTATAAAATACTATGATTTGTACTCAGAAATTTTAACAATAATACTACATTTTTTCATTACATTTTTAGTATTTAATGTCATAAGCACTCTTACTTGTTATTGCCCCTTGGGTGATGTTTATTATAAGTTTTACCGATAAATAAATCTATGGAATGTATTTACTAATTTGAAAACTATCCATATAAATGTATGGATGTATGTAAGGATATTCAATATACTGTCAACTATACTATAAACCAAACTTTTTAGGAGATTTATTTAATGGTTTAAGTTGCTTACTTAAATACTACGAATACAAAATCTAATACCTATTTAAGCTGATCAGAATAAATCATTTGTAAATTGTTATAAATTAAGAAATACTCATCATTATCACTGTCTTTCTTTGTGCTAATATAAATTCAAATCCCTCTTAAAAAATGAAAAATTACTAGCCAAGAGGGTATCAAATTTACCTATGAATTTCTGTACGATACTATTTGATTGCCATTTTTATCTAGAGCTTATATAAGGTTCGAAATGCACGAGAGAATGAAAAAAAAAATATCGGAGGAGGCGCGGAGGACTCGCGGTTGTTTATCTCGAGAAATTATAAAAGAATTATCATCAAACAATAAACAAAACCACCAAACTTTAAATCGTCTTAACTCATTTGTAGAACTTGTCAATGATACGTTTGATAACAACAAACCGGTAGGCTTATTTGATTGGTTCGAATCGCCGCAATCGATAGAAGTGACAGGACGTGCCGTATACCTAGACCCTTGTGACTTGGCGCAGTGCCACGCAAATGGCTTGGTGCGCCAACCCAACCCACCGGCGCAGTAGCTCAGTTCCGTTGCTGAGAAAATGTTGATGATTTGTTTTTAGATTTATTTTATATTATTTTAAGGGACATTTATCAATTTCAGCAAAAATGACAATGATTAATTTTCCTAGTAAATTCGCCTCATTCATCGGTTTGCAGGGAACTTTAGATAACTCTTTTCGGCTTCGAATTTGGCCCAAAACCAAATACCATTGTATTAACTTTTTTATCGAAAGTGATTAAGATTATCTTGAAAAAAACGACCAGAGGGAAAACGTTTCCGAAAAAATTAGTTGGAAAATTCGCAACCCTCATCGCTTGTCGTGCCCGGGAATCCCATATTACTGGGGAACCCCTTTTGGCTGATAAATATATGCGTGTATAGCAGGGGCGCGCGTATTTTGCAGGGGAACCCCATTTTTACCGAGATAAATGGGCGCGCATAGCGAGACCGCAGTTAGTTGATTGTAGGCAGAGATGCCAGGTCTACCGATTTTTCGGTAGATCTACCGATTTGTCAAGGAACCTACCGATCTACCGATACCATGCAGATTTCTACCGAAAAGCAACAAATAAAATTTAAAAAATTATCCGTGGATTACTTAAAATAATATAACATATTTCCATTCATGATCAAAGTACGTTGGTAATAGCAGACATTTTATTTTAGCACACCTCGTATTTTAGAGTTCTTTTTCAAACATAAAATGAATCAACCCCGCCAGATAGATCATAAATATGATAAAATTATGTTTTATGGATCCTGCAATAGTGAAATCAGGTTCCCCACAATCTATTTCTGATGTTGCAATTATATTTCCAAATTTAGTAAATGATAGTGAATTACAAGGCCTGGACACAGAATGACGTCTGTTGCGAATGTTAATGAAATTAAAAAAATTTCTGGAAATATTGAAGAGTTTTGGAGCCAAGTACAAATATTGAAATATGGAGGTGATACATTCATGTTTCCAATTTTAACCAATTTTATTTGTAACCTGCTTATTGTACCTCACTCATCAGCCAATGTTGAACGGATTTTAACAATTAATAAATAAATGATTAACCCGCGTCATCGTCTATTGGTGAATGTTTTGGTTTCTCGGAATCTCCCCTACGCAATACGCTCTGAAGATTTTTCAAGTTTCTTTAAATGTTCAAGTCATTCCAATTTTAGCAAGAAAAAAAGAGATTGGTTTTATTTAAAATACTGACAATATTCAGGTAATTTCTGTGAAAATTATAAAATAAATTTACTTGGAACACGCGGCTTCTGAACAGCTTTGTACATTTTTTTCTGTAACCTTTCGCAGCTTCGAATTTCGGACAAAACCCTAATATTTTTTCCTGGACTTTTTCCCCGAGCAGAACAAGTGAAAATTTATAATCAATAATTCGAAAAACTCGTCACTTTTGTCGCTGTGAATAATTTGGTTTATGTAAATTCCGGTTTCTTCACTTTTAGGTCAATATTTCTAAACAAAACTATCTCTAAACAGAATAACGCGTTTTTCCTAACGTTTGACTGTAAAATACTGGCAAACTGAGACTTTTATGCAAAAAAAATTTAAAGATGGATTTTACAAGAAAAGTTGTCTTTACAGTTTGGTCTTCTTTATCGTCTCGTGTCGAGGAAGCAAAAGCATATAATCAATATTTGGAAAACGCGTCATCCTCATCGCTCTGAAAATGTTTTTAAGTTTCTTCAAAATCTCCGGATTTTCCCGTTTTGGACCAAATTTCAAGCAATCGTATGCGCAACAGCAATATGATGATGTCTTTTTTCTGTTAGATGCTAAAATTCCGCCACCGGCCATGAGTTATAACTCATTAAACAATGAGTTAAAACTCATTAACTCAGAGACCGACAACAACTCAAAAAGGGAACTCAACACAGTGTTACCCAGGCCCATCTTGGATGCATACCTGAATAATAACTGGGCGTGGACGGAGGAACGGCCGGAGCAGTTCGGCTGCTCTCTTGAGTCAAATCCTTCATGAGCTCCTCCTTCTCGGTTTTCCTCGCGAAGCAAAAGTCGTTGACTTTATTTTGGAAAGTCACCAGCAACTAAACAAGCGCATTTACACCACTACCAATGACCATCTGGACTCGTTACCTGCGTTAAGTCATTGTAGAACTTTGTGCCTTCTTTGAGGTTGTTCAGCAAATCGCGGAACACGTCGTGAGCTGCAGCCAGCTGACACATCATAGCTTCGCGCCCACCCACTGTAGATCCCCGCTCAGCGACAAACTGCTGATGTGCTGCCTGAAATCAAACAGCTTATTGCAATCAGTGTCATAAATAACCAATTCAAGCGACACTCACCCTGATCCGGTCAACTAGCCCCTTCTGTTTTGCCAGGCTTTCAGCTACCTGCTTCTGCAAAGAGCCGTACGCTTGCCCCAGGGCCTGATAAGATAGAGGCGGCTCGTTGATTTGGCCATCTTTGGCAAGCGCCAGCAGGAATTTGTCCTTCATGTCGGTGGTGGCACTTTTCAGTTCGGACTCGATGCTGTCGCGCTCTGCCTTGATGGTTTCCACCTGGACATATTCCGATCAGAACCGGGCCCGAAGAAATTTGGCCCGCAAAGTTGCTTACCTCCTCCATCAGGGATCTCAGAGTGCCGACCGCAGACGAATTTTGAACGTCTCCGCCATTTCCACTGGGCAACGATGTCTCCAGATCATTCAGAGGTTTGCTCAGCAGCTCGATCATTGGCTTGTGGGTGTTGAATTTGTTCTGCACCAGTTTATCTGCCTAAAGGTAATCATTGGCAACGGTACTAAAAAAGCTGTGGTAAATGTACCTCCACAGCATTGTTAATTATCTGCCTGTATTTGCCCGAATTCGACCTGAACATTTCAGTCAGTTTTTCTGAGGGTGTTCTAGTCCATCGGTCCTTAAACTGTTGTCTTAAAGCGTCATCCGCCGCTTTCTCCTCATTCAACATCCTGCCAAATCACCAGTTAAAAAAATCAACCACTACCTGTAGCATTTACCGGTCAGTTTCATCGATTATGTCCTGGTTTCGCTTCAGCGACTCGGGCAATTCCTCGATCATTCTTTTGAGCGTGTCGATGCCCCCTAGTCCAGACACCGTTTGAGCCTTCTCCAGAATGGACGGCGGCAGCCCAGTGCTGGAATCGGTCACTTCGATCGCTGCCGGCAGGTTCAAACTCGCCAAGATTCTGAAATCCACCCATTAGTAACCTTGGGCAACAAACTCCAAAATGAAGTCAATTTACCCGTTGAGTTCCTGCGTGGATTCGCGCAGCTTGGAAATTTCCGTGTTGACAATCTCGGTTTTGCGCAAATCATATGAAGCCAACGCTTGGTGGACGGCAACTGGCACCAGAGTGGAGAAAAGATCTGGAAACCGTATTGGTTAAACCCGGTGCAAGCCTGCCACCCAACATCGATTACCTGTAAAATTTTGCGACATTTTCTCCGCCAACGGTAAAGATTTGGCCAGCGGCGCTTTGCCAATCGCTTCTAGAGACCGGTAGTCTGGCACCCTTTCATGATAGATAAAATCGTTGTCCTTTTCCACTTCAGCCAAATTGCGCTGGGCCTTATTCAGCATGTCGCTGAACACGCTCTTTCCAGACCGCGACTGGGCCGCCGTAAACTTCTCTACTGCTGTCTGAAACAGTCGTGGTTTTATTTGGGTGGGAGTTGAAAAAAGCCTGAACTCACCCGCAACCTGGTGATTTCTTCACCAACTGATTTCCGCTCTCGGGCCACCAGGCTCTGCTGGAATTCAGCTACTGCTGAAAATGCCGCCTGTTTGCCACCAATCTACAGTGGAGCCAACCGAAGTAGAACACAGACTTGAAAAACTCGATTCATTCAACTCACCATCGGAATCCACTCCTTATCCCACATGGACCTCAGGTTTTCTCTTTGGAATGTCTTCAAACACTCGGCGTACAGATCGTCGGCTTGCGCAGCCAGTTTCGCCACAATTGAGCTCTTCATGTTATCTGAAAGAACCAATTATACTGCAAAAAGTTCGATGTGGAGTGGAGCAAAACTGACCGTGTATAGCTTTAAGGACAAACATCTCCTGTGCTTGAGCCAGCATCAGCTGCGACAGCGCTCCTAAGGTGTCAGGATTCAAATCTGGAGTGGGATCCTGTTGAATCGACAGCATCACGGTCGATTTCAAGTAGCTGAATATCCCTGCAGCTTGCTAAGAGAACATAAATTATAAAGAGATGTTTTAAAGACATTGTATTCTTACCTGTAGCAACTTAGCAGCCAGTTTAAGACCGTCATCATTCTCCACGCTCTGTTCGGCAGCTACCGAGCTCTGCAGGGCGGCTATATTGAATAGCACACATACTTTTTCATAGCTGAGCGAGGCAACGGCTGAAATAAATGAACATTTTGAATTAAAGTATAACAAAACATATAAATACATAAAATGGGCGCAATCGACTTGAAAAACTTACTCAGGCTGGCTTTGTGGCCGAAAATGTTGCCACGGTCAAAAGCATCCTTCCATTTGAACGGCACTTGCAGTTCTTGAGATGGAATTTTACCTTCCAACGCCACTAGTTGATCGTAATATCTGCACAAAGAATCGTCCTCTTTAATGAATCACGTCCCAACTCAATTAAATCGTGAATCATACCCATAAATAATCTCCAAAGAGCTTTCGTACTTCTCGAAAGCCTTCCAAATGGCATTGTTTCGCAACTTGGAAAACTCGTTCACCGCTTCCGTGCAGTTTTCCGGATTGTCTGCTGTGCTGTACCGCGATTGTATGAGGTTTTTCAATGGATTAATCACATCAACATCACTGGGCCGTTTTAACGGCACGGCCAATAAATCCGCCATCTTCAACAATAATAGTAATCAGATGACATTCAGTAATCAACTAATAAACCTGACTTGACACTCTTGACAGTGACATGGATATGGTCACGCAAAAAAAATGGCTTTTAATGAGATTGTTTCATTTTTTGCTAAAACTTGGCGGACTTTAGTCAACATGCTATAAGACAATTACCGTTTTTATACAAACGGATTAGTTTAATAAAAATTTTGAAAATCACTGTCTTTAACCATACATCTCAGTCGTGTCAACGAAGTCATGTCATTCATTTCACGTGCCAAAGTTGTCGATCGAACATCTGTGATTTGTTTTTGATTGATAATGTCCAAAATTTGTTGCTAATTAGGAAAAAGTGCATTTATTCCTTACTTAATTTAGCAGGTAAGTTATTGCAGCTCTTTACCCGATGGTTCCAACGTTGGACTGAAAGTGCACATTTTTTCCAATACAAAATAATCCCATTGTATACAATGGACTTTTGGTCTAAAATTATTGTCCAAATAGTTTGGTTGACGTTCCGTAGCAATACAGATTCTTGCATTCGTTGTTCCTTGCGAATGCAGCGCTATTTGTGCCCTGGTTCCTTAATGTAAATGAACAACCCAAACCAGGCCTGTGCCTTATTTCCACTGTTTCCAGAATAACCTAATTATAGTATATTTGGAATTGACCTCTTTCCTACTAGCTTACAATGGATGTGGACAATGGAGATGGAGGAGGCGTGAGCGGCTCCATGGACATAGAACAGTCTCTGTTGCAACAGTTCAGTTGTTTAGGAACAACTGACAAGGATGAACTTGTACAACAGCTTCAGAAGCTTTTGGGCAGTCCAACGCATCTCAATTACTCAACGGCTGCATTTTTCTTGGACATGAACAACTGGTGAGTCGACAGACTTTGTCCCCCTATTATGCGGAATAACATCTGTCTTTGTTCTGCAAACAGGAACTTGCAGGCGGCGATTTGCTCCTATCTCGACGTGGAGGCCCCCAACACACTGCCATTGATGGCCTTAGTGTCCGATCCAGATGCCTCCGAGACGGAAAACATTGAGCCAAACACCCAGTAAGAGCCGTGCCAGTTTGCCTAGTCTAACGTCGATTACACATTGCACACAATTTAGGTTCCAAAAGGCCTGGCATATCAGCAATTCGGGGACGGAGAGCTGGCCAGTCGGCTGCTACATCCAGTGTTCCGATGGTGATACTTTTGGGGCCGAACGAGTATACCTGCCAGCCCTACAGCCTGGCCAGAGCACTTATGTGATTGTTGCGATGCAGAGTCCCCCCATGCCTGGAATCTACCAGAGTAAATGGAGGGCGTGCACGCCGGCAGGTTCTTATTTTGGAGGTATGCGATTTATGCATTTACACACCAGTAAAGGTTTACCCGTGCCTCTGTTTGAAAGGGAAATGACTTGCTATGCTTTGTGTTTAGATCCGATGTGGGTGATTCTCACTGTGGTAGAACAGGGCACCATTGAGCTAACTGAGCAGCTGTCCCACTTTAGCGAACTGGGCGCCATCCCCCCACTGGTACCCCAAGTGCCGAATCCCTTCATTCCCCACTACATACATAGAGAAAACAAGGTATAGACAACCAACACCAGGAAAGGTCAGGCGTATTATTATCCATTTCGTAAATTTTTGCAGGATTCCGCCCCACCCGATGGACAATTCTAGTACTGCAGGGCTCGGCAAAAGTGCTCCAGATTGTTAACTGAAACCGGAGCTAAACATGTTCGGGTGGCTGATTTTCTGGGTATTTTTGCCGACAACTTGTAAATACTATTTACGATAGCGGCGTGTCTTTAAGTTCTAAAGTTAACTAATAGTAAAGGTAATTTTTTCATTTGCTGCGCCAGATTTAAGGGCTTTGTAGGTACGGTATCAATTTATCAAATAAAGTTCGTATTTTACACATAAATCTTGTGAACTTTCTCATTTTTTGCGACTTCATCAGGGTTGTAGGAGAAAGGAGAATAAAACAATGCAACAGTGCTTCGTAGGTTTATCAGCAGCGAAAGAGACCGGGGGATTTGCCTTGAATCGCACCGTGTCCTACGACTAATTTCGCGAGTGCAGACGTCGAGTGAATCGCTATTTTTTATAGAGGCGCTTCAGGTAGTCATGGATCATTCCTGGATTGTTGCAATCCAGCAAAAACTCCCCGTTGCTGGCTATGCAGGTGTCGCCACACATTTTCCCTGCGAATCGATGCCCGTACATCTGTTTGCACTGCACACAGTTCCTGAAACAAACAGTTCCTGTTGCTAGGGAATTGCAGCCCTCAGAAGAGCCCAGGAACCCTAGCAAATTTCCATGGTTATCGGGAAAACGTTGTCATTTGTGCGATGTCAATCAGCGTGTGCTCTTAGAAGTCGATCCCGTGCAAGCTGAACCCGGATGCCCACCTCTTTACGTCGCCCTCCAAAGCGGACAGCAACTCGGCCACATCCTCACCCTCTCCAGGTAGATCAACTCTGCACTAAACTCACATAGATTTACGTGAAAACTCGGGGAAAATTGCAGGTACTCCAGGCGATCAGTGCGACAGCTTTCAACGCCCGCAGGCCCTCGACCAATATTGGGAACCAAAGCACCATTTCCCCGTCCGATTTTGGGACGCAAAGAGAACTACTGGCGAACGAGCAAGAGAGAAGAGAAGAATAGTAAAGAGAAAGAGAGAAGCGGAAGATGACAACTTTAATTTTTTATTTTTTTTATTTTTTATTTTTTTTTATTTTTCATTTTTTATTTTTTTTAATTTTGTTTAACCAACTAAGAAGCAGACGAGTTTAGTGGACGAGAGATTCGTATTCTAAATCGCAGTTTTCCGCAAATGAGAGTGAGCACGCTTCTCTTAGCCTGTGTATTTGATAATAAATTGTTACTTACGTAATGCACGTGTCGAAAGATGATTTGGCCAAGTGTTTTCCCATCAGGATCATTAGTAGGCACAGAACCATGGTCAGTTGTTGGCGCTGAAACTTGGAGGCAAAAACTGCAAAACTTGTGCCTATGAGGCAATTTTCAGTCACCCTTACCATATTTTTCTGGAGGGTTGTGGAGGCGGCTCTTTGTTATGGGAAATTGCGCGCAAATGATGGCTCAAGTTCGACTGGACATTCTTTTTATATCTGACTGATAACTGGCTTTGTTAAGGAACGGGACAGTTCCTTGGAGCTTGTTTTTTGCCAGAAATGAGGGCTGACGAATGGCCCCTATGGGGGAATGATCCATTATTGTCCGCCGCAAATAGTCTTGACTGACCCGGGAGAAAACAACATATTTTTTCGAATCCAGTGAAGATCCAGTGGAGAGCGCGGAATTAATCAATTGGGGAACGGAAACCAGTTATTGTCTCACTTATTGCTCTGTATTTAATTGCTGCTGATGACCAAGTAATTGCATTGTTCCCATCTTAAATTTGGTGTTTTAACTGGAAAATGCCGCTGCTTTTTGAATGGTCAGTGCAACAACCAGTGTCAACTATGTATCTCTTCCAGGCGATTTTTTACTGGTAAGCGCAATTCGTAAACTAAGTTGTAGCAGCTACTTATTCTAAGAATTGTTTAGGCTGCTGATGCTTCGGTGCTCCGGCGTTGTTCCAAAACCACGAAACCCCGACAGTCACAACTTGAGCAAATCCATCATTGAAGACGACTACATACGGGGTACCACAAGCACACAGGTGACGATTTATTCAGCTGGTAAATGCTCTTTTTTGTGCAGAGATTCGGCCGCCAACACTGCAGGGGGAACCCATCGTCGTGGACTTTAGCATGCGGGTGGTCGACATCAACTCAATAAACGTCGAAGACATGGATTTTAGGTAACAAAATACCACTTAAGAGTATTTAACACTGTCTGATCTCCAGGATGGACATGTTTCTGAAGCAACAGTGGACGGACGCGCGGATCCGAATCCCGCAGGAAATGTTCGAATACCGGGACGACTCCATAACATTGCCGTCGCAGTTCTTCGACAGCCTCTGGCAGCCCGATCTCTACTTCTTGAGTTCCAAAGTGGTGGGTGAGTCGCATTCCATCATCCTCGTATACCTTGTGGTCGCTCACTTTCAACCAACATGCAGAAATAGCCACCTTGACCCACAAGTTTTCTTCGGTGACTCTCTACCGGAATAAAACAATCCGGTACTCGGCCCGCATGCACGCCATCGTGGCTTGCCAGATGGAGTTCTACCACTATCCCATGGACACCCAGGTGTGTCCAGTGTCCGTGGAAAGTTGTACGTTTGGGGCTGGACAATTAACGACCCTTAATGTCCTGTTGTTGCTGTTCCAGTTTCGTACAACAACAAGAAGATGCTCCTGCGGTGGTCCGAACCCGGCGTCACCATCAGTCCCGAGCTGAAGTTGTTGCAGTACAACATTCTACAACCGCTGCAGTTGTACGAAAGGACCGCCTTTACGGCAGAGAAAAACGGTGCTTCGCAAAACTTATACGCACTTATTCATTGACGATCTGCAGGCAACTTTTCTAGATTGGTGGTGCTGCTGAAGTTTGAGCGGCAAATCGGCCACCATCTCATCCAGACCTTTGCCCCCTCGACCTTGGTGGTGGTACTGTCTTGGTTTAGCTTTTGGCTAGACCTAGATGCCATTCCAGCCAGGGTTACTTTGCTGGTTACTTGTCTTCTCACACTGGTCACGATGTTTACAGGCCTGCGAACCGATATCCCTGCTGTAGCCTATGTTAAGGTGCACGGAAGCTAATAGCTGCGGTTAACTCTGTAACTGCAGTGGTGGTTTTTTAGGCGTTGGACTTGTGGATGGCCGGCTGCATGGTTTTTGTGTTTGCCTCTCTGGGAGAGTTTGTGATCGTCAAGGTGCTGCAAGGAAAATACTCTCTGCTGAAGCAAAAGGAAGCTGAACGCGTAATGGTGGGCACAAACTGTACTGTCCAGTGCGTATTTGCCTACGGAAAATGATTTTCAGGTGACCGCAATCACGCCCTGGACCAACGAAATCAGCGCGAAAAAACGCAATTCAACAATCGGCAAATCCGGATGGTTGACCCTTTACTGGAAAACAGTGAGTGCATGAAAACAGCGAGTTGTCGCTAAAAATATCCAGCTATTTTTACGCATCGTTGTGCATCTAATGTTAACATGTGTACCGGTTTTAGGACAAAGGGAAAGTCAAAATAACGTGGCAGGAAATCGACAGGATTTCCAGGATCGTATTCCCGGTCCTGTTTTCGCTGTTTTCTGCCGTTTATTGGACCATTCTTATCGTGGGCAGCCGATATGTTCACCATCCGGCCGAACACTAGAATTATTATTTGCTTCTATGCAGACCTTGTGTATGGAATCTGAATGATAAATAGAGCACCGTAACGAAATCAACTTTTTTATTTCGACCAGAATTGAACTTTACTCAGCTGGTAAAAATCGGGATGTTGTGGCATTTTCATACAAATTTCACCGTTTGTAGAGTAAGCTGTCTTCTAAGGATTGGGAAAGTTTCAATTTGCTTCTTGCCTCAGTTGCGAAGTTACAGAGTTTTAAAGCAGAAGGCGCAGCTGGCTGAAAACACCCGATCCCAAACTTTACTCAGCTGGAGAAAATCCGGATTTTGTGGCATTTTCATGCAAATGTCAGCGTTTGTAGAGTGAACCATATTCTAAGGACTGGGAAAGTTTCAAGTTGCTACTTGCCACAGTTGCAAAGTTAAAGAGTTTTATAGCAGAAGGCGCAGCTGACTACAAACACCCGATCCCAATCTTTACTTGGCTGGTGAAAATCGAGATTTTATGGCATTTTCATGAAAATCTCAACGTGCATAGAGGGAACTGTGTTCTAACGATTGGGAAAGTTGCTACTTGCCCCAGTTGCGAAGTTACAGAGTTTTAAACAAGGGCTGATCCAGGGGGGGGGGGTCATGGCCCCCCTTGTGCTGGGTTTATATCGACTAAAGATTTTTTATAATTTCATAGACAACAAAAGACTGAACTTCTACTACATGAGCCCCCCCTGACTTGAAAGCTGGATCCGCGTGCTATTTTATTGTCGAAAGCCAAAGGGGCCCCACCTAAAAGAATTACCCCTCTTTTTTCCATGCCGAGTTGTGCCAGATCGGGTATACTTATAGGCAAGCAGAACAATCGATTTATGAGGTCGATTTGCTATTTATATTGCGTGACAATCCTACAAGAACAGGGACATAGAACATCAGGGACGAGAATAAGGTAAATAGCCAAGCTATGAATTATTCAGCTGTTTGCCAGAAGCAGCCTTAAGAACTCCAACGCCGAAAAATTCCCAGTTTCTTTAAGATACGTTCATCTAAATGGTATATTATTTTAATTGTGTATACAACGCTAAAATTTAGCTCATTAGCCCTATCGAAAGACCATAAGCTGGAGCAGGCGCATTTATTTCACTTGAGGAAATCCTTGTATTGTGTTGAAATCGCGGCGCTAAATTTTGGAGGCATTTTTCAAGAACTTTCGGCTGTAGAATCTGTAAAACTATTTCTAAAACACATAAAACTGGGATTCTTAATGCTGAAAACAATGTGACGTAACCGGCTTGTTTGGGAAATGGTATCATCCTTCGTTCGCGTTATGTGGGAAGCGGCCAACCGTAATCGCACACGATTGATAGCAGTAAAATCGTTAATTGTTCGTGGCCGCTTCCGTGAAAATACTGCCGAAATCCGAGAATAGAAAATAAAATTTACAAACGTTAGTTTTTTAGTTTCGGCGTACCAGCAGCAAGTGGACGATTTGATTTTTGCAATTTCCACTAAAGTAAGTTCAGTTATTTAGCCCTCTTTTGCCGTTATTCTAAGCGATTTTCTGGGCTGAGCAATTCTGAGTCAATTTTTGGCAAATTTAACGCTGATGCACTTGTCATCATTGCATATGCCACTGGCTGAAAGCCGCAAAAATAATCGCCAGAGTTCTTGTATTATGGACGAATTGTTGTTTTAGGTCACCAAACAGTAAACATGTCAGACAAGCCGGACACCGTACCCGGGCTGGGATTTAAGGACCAAGAAAAGGCTCAGGAAACGCTCAAGAACCTGGAGGGCCGCGATCCGGACTACCAAAAGTTGGCCATCAAAGGCTTGATTGGTAGAGCCAAACGAACATTGACTTGTAAGCTCATGCATCCAATTTGATTCTTTGAGTTTTCCTGAACTGTTAATGTTGGTTTTCAGTGACCAAGGACAAGGACAAGCTGCAAAACATTACCGATGCCATCAGCGTCTTCGAGCAATGGCTTAAGGATTTCGAGAGCAACAACCTAGCCAAAGAGAACAGGCCCTATTTACCTGTGCTCTCAGTTAAGGCTCTTTTGCCCCTCAAAGACAAGTATGAACTCAAGGATGAGTTGGCTGAGCGTTTCCTTAAAGCCTACTCGGAGGAAGCCAAGGGCGAGTATAAAAACTTACGCACAATCTCCAGTGGGGACGGGGAGCCAACGTGGGACATTGTCCGCAACAAACAGTTGAAAACCATTCCGACTTCGTCCATTGATTTGTGGGACGATCAGGATCTGCCTACTAAAGAGCACATGGAGTTGGTTCTGTGGGCGTACAGTCCCGAAGCCAGCAAGATCAAGAAGAACGTGTCCAACTACGAGGAGAAACTGGGCAACTTGAAAATTGCCAGCGATGAGGAGGAAGCCAAGGAGGAAAAAAAGGGCAGGAAAAGGAAGTCGGAAGGATCAAGCAGCAGCTCACAGAGTGAGGAGAGCAATGCTAGTGAGGACGACGAGTCCCCCAAGAAAAAGAGCAAAAAAGTGTAACATGAAAAGTACAAAATAAACGGTTGTTGAAAAACTGAACCTCCATTTTCGAGTAATTTTTGCATAAACAAAGAAATCTGTGTAATTTCAAATACAAATAAGTTGAGCACGGATTGCATCCCTCCAAGATGCTCTGTTACGCTCACACACACAAGGTTGATACGTCGACAATATGCTGTCAACGTCTATCCCACTTTTGTTATATTATGTCAATGGTTTGTACGTTTACGACGTTTACTTTGTTGTTGTATTCAGTAATCGTGTCTTTTTCTTAAAACAACTTTTCCGGAATTGCTTGTGGCGATCACTTTAATCGGTGCTTCAGGTGGATTCAGGTTCCATGTTCCAGTAGTGCCCAAAGAATTCGAAAAAAATGGTAGAGTTCCATCAAACTAATTCACATATTTTGGGGGGCGTGAATTGGCATGAGCTTCCAATTTTTTAAGCCACGATGCCACTAATCCCTTACTTATACGGCTTCTTCTGGAGTCAATTTGGTTAATTCCATCTTTCTAAACAGTATCACCTCATTCTCATCCAACACTGTTACTTAGTTTTCACTTTTCAGGCAGAAGAGGATAAAATGGTGCCCCTAACGGACAACAGTTTAGTGGTGGATATTTCAGATGCTCTCAGTGAGAAGGACAAAGTAAAGTTCACTGTTCACACTCGCACTACCATGAATAACTTCCAAAAGCTGGAGTTTTTGGTGGTTCGGCAGCACGAAGAGTTTATTTGGCTGCACGACCGCTTTGAGGAAGAACCGAAGTACGCTGGATACATTGTAAGTTTATGTGTCCTTCTGCTATTTTGGAACCATCTGACACTGAGCTAACCGCTCTTGATTCAGATTCCGCCGCCACCACCTCGGCCTAATTTCGACGCTTCCAGAGAGAAATTGCAGCGTTTGGGAGAAGGAGAAGGAACCATGACCAAAGAGGAGTTCACGAAAATGAAGCAGGAGCTTGAAGCGTAAGAGAAAATGTTTCAATCACTGCCACAGTGTTCAATTGCAAAATTGACTTTAGGGAATATTTGGCCACTTTCAAGAAAACCGTGGCTATGCACGAAGTGTTCCTCACGCGCCTCGCCTGCCACTCGGTGTTTCGGGAGGACTCGCACTTGCACGTTTTCCTGGAGTACGACCAGGATCTGTGCGCTCGCCCCAAAGGGAAGTTGCAACAGTTGGGCGGTCTGGTCAAATCTCTGGGCAGCACCACCGATCAGTACTATTTGAATGCTACTGTGCGGGATGTGAACGACTTTTTCGAACAGCAAATGGTCAGTTTGACCGAATACCACACTCAGCTGCGAGACGCCACCGGACGGACGGATCGCATGACTGAAAAACACAAAGGTACACCTACACATGCAGCCAGACTGATATGATTAAAAGCCTGTAACTTCATTTCTATTAATCTTAGAATCAAATGCTTTCCAACGTACCTAAACCCTGTACAAATCGTCGACAGTGTACAATTGCTATGTTCCTTCTGTTTACAGAATTAGCAGACAGTTACATAAAGATCTCATCGGGTCTGCTGCAGTTGGCCAACAGCGATAATGGGCATTTGGATAAGTTTTTCGCGCGGGTTTCGGACATTTTCGAAAAAACCAGGGCATGTATTCTTGCAAGATTTTTCCTAGAGCGAAAATAATCTGAACGGCGTTTTAGAAGGTGGAAAGCCGGGTGGCCAGTGACCAGGACCTGAAGCTGGCAGACACTTTACGCTATTATATGCGCGATAGCCAGGCGGCAAAATCTCTGCTGGTTCGGAGACTGAAATGCCTGGCGAACTACGAAAACGCTAACAGAGCCTTGGAGAAGGCGCGGCATAAAAACAAGGACATTCATGCAGTAAGTGTTTGTGTTTGGATTAGGGCTCGGAATCAAACTCGAATAATTCGAGTATTCGAATATTCGAATATTCGAAAAGCGAATAATTATGTGTAGTCATAATTCGAATAATATCCGAATACTAGAATACACCAACATTATCAAACTCACAAGGTGCAAATATCTTTATATGCACTTTGTATACTTTTATAAAATAAATTATTCATATTCTACAAGCATTTAAATAAATACCCGTATATTTACAAGCAAATGAAAATAATCATATTTACTCTCCTGCAAATGAATGTAAAATTACGTCTCTGTGTTCTGGTGATTCGCGTCATCAACTTTTGCGCGGTGTTACAATTAATGTGCCGATAAAGGCACTTTTTTATCCGTTGCGGCTAGCTGCCAAAAATGATATGAGATAACGATTTTTCTTGGAAAATGGTGAACGGAAAACGAACACTCGAATATCTAACGAAAACGAATAGAAATACTCGAATATTCGAATACTCAAATACTAATAATTTTACGATTCGAATAAACCACTAAACGAATATTCGAATATCAGATTTTTTAAAATTCCGAGTCCTAGTTTGGATAGTTTTGTAGTGGGCAATTATCAATAACAAAATCGTATTTTGTCGCAGCCGCCTGAGGTCCATGAGGTATTTATTTACTGATACAAATTTGCTTTAATTTTGCTTGCTTTCGGTCGGAAACATTTCTAAAACAAACTTATTATTTGAAGGCCGAAGAAGCCCAGTCAGTCGCCTGCGAACAGTTCGAAGCCATTTCTGCCCAAGCCAAAGAAGAGTTGTTAGATTTTAAAACCCGAAGGTTGCATGCGTTCAGGAAAAGGCAAGTCGATTTAAAAAAGTTACTCGAATTACTTTTACCTGTTTTGTTTTGCCAGTTTGATTGAGTTGGCTGAGCTGGAAGTAAAACACGCCCGCACTCAACAGGATCTGATCAGAAAGTCCATTCAGAATCTGAAAGAACTACTCTAATAAGAAATGTGATATTCGTTTTCTTTATTTACTTGTTTAAATTAACCTTTATTATTGTGAGGCATTTATAGAGCGATGGTGGGCCTGCATTGTAACTGTAGCTCGACTATTTGTTATTGAGCTATTTATGGGAGCGGCATCAACCGCAAAGCATGTATGTTAGGGTTTCAAGTATGCAAGCCACAAAGCTACGTGAAATTTATATAAAAATAAAATGATTTTTCGATATGTTCGTTAGTGTTTTTCTGCAGTATTTTTTGCAAACTATCTACAAGGCCGGAGTCGGCTTAACATAATTTTTCTACTGAAGAAAATTGATTTTTTTTAAATAAATCTGTTGACTAAAAACTGAACAAATTTTCATGGTTGCATTGGGAAAAAATCGAAAAGCATTGGCAGCACTGGTGCTACCTGACTTTGACTTTTGACACAAATGCGGCCATTTTTTCGCCAAGACGCTCTTTCGTGACGTGCTTATCAAAGTGATTGCAAGTAAGTACAAGTGTTTGCGTATTTAAAGTAAATTTCCACTTACCCGGTCGCAACATTCACAATCCGAGCCCTGAACTCTTCACCGCTGAAATCCCCCATCCAGTAGCCCCCTTTTCAACAACAACGTGCTCTACCTAACCTAACACTGTGCTTGCAGCGTGTCTAGCAAACCCCCTCAAAATGCAACTGTTGTTCCGCGGCTTGAAAAGTCACGCTCTCGAGTGCCAAGACGATGAAAACATCGGTCAAATTAAGGTAATCCCTAACCACCCGTCTGCAAGGTGATCAGAATAATAATAATGGGGTTTTACAGGAGCGCCTCGCGGCTCTCGAAGGGCTCCAGACCAGTGAAATCAGCCTGTACTTGGCCGGAAGCCCGCTGGACGATGACGCCGCTGTGGCCGAGCTTCAGAACGGGGAGATCGAGTTGACTGTCGGCCTTCCTGGTGGTAAAGTGCACGGATCCCTTGCACGTGCTGGTAAGAGGAATTGGTTAGTTTGTGGGGTGCCGGGTTTCACAGGTTGCGGTTGCAGGCAAAGTCAAGGGCCAGACCCCCAAAGTGGAAAAGCAGGAGAAGAAAAAGAAGAGGACCGGCAGGGCCAAGAGGCGCATCCAGTACAACAGGCGATTCGTGAATGTTGTTGCCTCCTTTGGACGTAGGCGCGGACCCAATTCCAACTCTGGACCAGCCGCGTAATTTTTGAATGTTTGCTCTGTTTGGTATGTAGATGAAACAAACCCTTGTTTGTTTAATGCATATCCATAATAAGAACTATTAAAATAATCTAATCTGAATTATGAATCTGTGGTTTTTTTAAATGTACATTTTAAAATCGCTGCTGGTAGTTTTGCTGTTGTTGTTGCTGGCTGTTGTTGAACATCATCTGTTGCTGATGGAAGTCTTGCTGCTGTTGCTGCGAGATGGGCATTTGCTGCAACAAACGAATGGAATTGGGGCCCGAGGTCGAGTGGAGCTGCGCCCGGCTCACCTGCCCCGGATGGCCCTGCGGGCCCGTGAGCCGCACCCGCTTGGCCGGATGCTGGTCCTGTTGATTGGACTGTTGCTGTTGTCCTTGTGGCTGCTGTTGCTGCGGGGCTTGCTGCTGTTGTTGCTGTTGCTGCTGCTGTTGTTGTTGTTGGTTCTGGCGCTGCTTGTTATCGGATTTTTCCTCCTGGTCGTCGTCTGTTAGAAATTCGCGCTTCGGGTAGGGAATGGGGCACCCTGCAAGCAATTGGTCGTAGTTGCAAGTAATTGTGGTTGTTAAATGAAATACCTGCAAAGACATCTTGGGTGGGGAGCGGGTCCTCAGAGAAGTACCCGTCTTGCATGGCCTGTTCGGATGTGATGCGCTTGTTGGGGTCCATCAGTAGCAGCTTCTGCAGTAAGTGGAAGGCTTTGCTCTCTGGCTTGATCTTGTGCCGCTCCATGTACTTGACCAACGAGCAACTGAGGTAGCTGAGAGACAACCAAACAAAATTAGCTCGGTCTCAGACCGCGAGGGGCTTCGCCCTACTTGGATTTCTTGAAGTCCTTGAGCAGGGTGGGGTGCTCGGGCATTTTCTTAATGTCCTCCCAGTCTTTCTCGTGCGGGAAGCCCATTACGTTGAAGATCCGATCGAGCTGGTCGTGATGGTACGGGTTGCTGGTTTTGATGTCCTCCTGTCGGCAATGAAAGATCGGCTCGGATGTCAAAAGCTCTGCGAAAATGCAGCCAATGGCCCAAATATCTGCAACAGCATCCGCTCAATATATCCGCTGCGCTCGGTTTAGATCTGCAGCCCCTACCAATGGCTTTGGTGTAGTGGCGGGCGCCAAGAAGTAGCTCGGGGGCGCGGTACCAAAAGGTGACCACCACAGGATCCAAGTCGGCCAGCGGCTTCAACGGGGCGTTGAACAGGCGCGCGAAGCCCATGTCGGCGATTTTAACGCGGCCCCGTTCGGGCCCCTCGCCCATTACCAGTATGTTCGCCGGCTTAAGATCACGGTGCAGCACCCAGTTGGAGTGCAGATAGTGAATTCCGTCCAGTATCTGATACAGGAGCGATTTCACCATCCCTTTCGGCACCATCACAGGCTTCTTATTGGCTTTGGCCGCCCGGTGGAACTTGATAATATGCCAAAGGTCGTGTTCCGCAAAATCGAACATCAGCCACACCTTGCGATCGTTGTGCGACAGGAACACTCGCACCAGGTTGATCACATTTGGATGTTTTAACTCTCTGAGCAGCTGCAAAAGGACAGAATGCTTCGGGGGATTGAAATTTTGTGCAAAGACTTACTGCGATCTCACGGCAGGCGCTCATCGAGAGTCCCGTGCCTTCTATCTGCTTCAGGGCGTAGTCCCGACTATCCGAACCGTCCTTCCGTCGTCCCTTGTAGACATGTCCATAAGTACCGCGTCCCACCTTACAACCCTCGTAGTCGAACAGATCTTCGACTTTAACGCGCTCCGTTTGCGTTTTCATCTTGAACTCGTAGTCCATCATCAAAGAGCTCATAGTCCTGGGGACTGCGCTGACCATATAGTTGAGACTTCGCAAAGCGTCCCGTTGCAGCCAAAAAACCTTGTTAATCAACAAAGCGACTCAAATATTTCGGATAGCTGCCACAACATAACCTAATTCAAAGTCGCAGAATACCCCCCCGGGGGATATTCTGTGGGGAGTGCTTGAAGGGAAGACGACATCATAGAGTAAGTAACTTATTTTACTTTCTCTATGGAGGACATTAGCAAATTATCTGCAGCCAAAGAGAGATGTAAGACGAGTACAGACGGACGAGGCAGGCGGCTGCATTGAAACAAGGCAGTTGACTTGAAACTTTTTCTTAGTTTTAATTAAATACATATACATATACACAAAAATAAAATAATGCAATTAACCCAGAGACAGACTGCTGATCTCCTCGACCAAATCCATATGGTCGAATCTATCGGGGGTTCTGGTGAACCGCTCCAGGAGCTCCAGCTTGCGCTCGTCCGCCTGCACGTAGTACATCTGAAGCTGGTTGGCGATGCATTGGGCCTCTTTAGCGTTGAGCACGTTGCCGTCGTATTCGCCCCTCATGAGCACGATGCCCTTCTTCTGCTGGAGCTCCTTGAAGTGCGTGATGGTGAGGCACTCAGGCGCATTCTCCTTGTGCACTTGGAAGTAAAGCAGAGGCGTGAGATGGACGCGGTTGCCCTCAAACTGGCACATGATAAACTCGTAACCCTGCGACCGAGGCAGCGGGAACAAAAACGTCGGAAACTGGGCCGCCCTCTGCTCCATAACTTCAAAATCCTTGGACGGAATCACTGCCGTTATCGTACAGTCCTTGGCTAGGTGATACTGCTGCCAAATGGCCTCGATTTCATCGGCCGACTTGTCCTGGACCAGCTCCAGCTTCAGCAGCTCGTCCAGGCGCGGCTCGTTGGCCTGCAGGGGCTCCGGCAGCTTCTCCTTGGGCTGCAGCAGCTGCGAGAACTGACGCCCCTTTACCGGCTCGATTTTCTTCTTGGCCAGCCCCTCGACGCGGCTCTGGAACGTTTCGGGCGCCACTTGCTGCACCTTGGCGATCTTGTCGGCGTACTTGCCGTAGTAGGGGTTGCCCTGCAGCTCCTCGAGCACCTCTTGCATCTTGCGCGGGGTGGTCATGATGCCTTTCTGAGCCGAATGGAAGGTGCCTCTGTACAGCAACACTCGGCGCATCAACGAGGACAGTTGCATGCTCCCTACACCACTAGAACGGCCCTAAAGCCTCAAAAACTTCCCACTTACGTAAAGGGTTTTAGGTTAACTGCAAATGATGAAAATGAGAAGAAGAAACTAGCCTGACAGCAGATAAACAAAACTAAATTGGGGACGGTTGGTGGCACTGCAATTTAGCTAGTTTCAAAAGGGAAGACGGCCCTGTTTATCAATTTTTATGAAAACAATCTGGGATAACCTCAAAATGTCAACTCGCTGATTTTGTGCCCCCCTAGCTAAGAAACCCTAGAGCTGAGATGGAGCTGTGTGTGATAATCGGGGCTGAGAAGCCGGACAATCGCACAGCGGTTATTCACTGCAATGGCAAGGTGCGACCGCCCAAGGAGGCCGACCCGAAGGCAAACGGGCGGGGCAAGGCCCGGAAGAGCAGCCTGCAATTGCCGCCCCATATCAAAGTGCTGGATAGCCCCGTGGCTTACCAGTGCACGCTTTGCGACAAGACATTTAGCACCAGGGCTCACGTCCACTACCACCGATACTGCGGCAGTGGTAAGTGGGGAAGCTTGTGAGATTAAGTCTAAGGACATCCTTGCAGCCAAACCCTTCAAGTGTGAGGTGTGCGGCAAGGAATTCGGGCTGAACATGCAATTGCAAGCGCACCTGGCTAAGCATGCAGACGGCAAGCCCTACAAGTGCAGCACCTGCCTTAAGGGATTTAGTGAGAAAGGGAAGCTGGCGCGCCATGCAGCCACGCACTCGTCGAGCAAGCACTTTATCTGCCCGCACTGTGCCAAGTCGTTTAAGATCAAGGACTCGCTGCGAATCCACAGCTTGACGCATCTAAACGAGAAGCCTTTCCCGTGCATGGTGTGCGAAGCCCGTTTCTCCAATTCGTCCAACCTCAAGAAGCACCTGGCGTCTCACTCTAGTAAGTAGGCCATGGGGGGCACGGCTTTTTTTAAACACACCCTGTCTTTAGATGAGAAGGAGCACATGTGCGACCAGTGCGGGAAGCGCTTCTCGCGAAAATGGGCGCTGTCGATCCATCGCATGTCGCACTTGAACCTCAAGCCGCATTCTTGCGAGGTCTGTTGCAAGTCGTTCGTCAACCTCAAGGACCTACGGCGCCACGTACGCATCCACTCAGGTAAATTGCCTAATTGGGGCCTCTTTGGGGGCTCGACTAAAGCGTGTTTGTTTTGCAGAGACCAAGGAGTTTTCGTGCGGTATTTGCCTGACGCGGTTCCGGCGCAAAGACAACTTGCACCGGCACGTGAAGAACACGCATCCAGGTAAGAGGGCCGATATAATTCAGACCCCGCAGCCCGTTTCAGAGTTGGCGCCGACCACCGCCAACCCATCGGTGGTCGTCGACAATCCCAACGCCGTTAAGGTGATAACGGCGCCGACTGTTATCACGAAACGTTTGGCCGAGGGGGCGCCGGCCGCGCTGCAGCTCGCTACAGCCTTATCTACTGATTCTAGGCCCCCCGGATGCGGCGTCAATGGGCCCATCAAGCTCGCGTTTAAGACGCCAGCTTTCAAGAGCAATTACAATATTACGAGGTACGTCACGGCCGCGCCCCAGATCTCTCCCTTGACAGTGTGCTGTTTCAGAGGGAGCGAACTCGTTCCATCAACTCAGCCTGCGTCGGATCGTCCATGGCCTGAGCCGATAGAGGCATCGCCGCTCGCTCACTACGAGACGTCGTTCCAGAACCGCAAACACGCCATGATTAAGAACATCAAGTTCAAAGTGCCCGCGCGCTACACCAATCTGCTCAAGTCCTCAGCGCAGCCCCAGGAGCCCGCTAGCGTGATTGTGAGCAGCAGCGATGTCCACTGGCGCAGGAGGACGTCTCAAAACCTCCTGCTCAAGAACTGAAGACTGGACTTTTTAAGACTGACCTGTGTGTGTGTCATTTGCGAACGCTAAGCGTTCATTTATTGTTAAATTCTCTAGTTATAAGGCGCCTTTTGAACCACCCCGATCTTTGTTCCTTTGCCAACAGCAACGCGAAGTTTCCAAACCTCAATATAAAAAAAAAATTTTGGACTTCACTCGAATCAGTCATTGGCGCTCCCTATTCGGTACTTGGCCAAGGTGGCCGCAATACTCTGCTGGGAGTAGCGGCAGCACGAGGCGCGGCACTCGCAGGTGAACGTCTTGTACTTGACCAGCCAGAACTTGTCGCCGTAGTCGAAGCTGAAACGCCCCAACACGTCAATGTGGCCCTGGGGCTGCGCCCTTCGCACTCACCTCAGCTCCTCGTTGACGGCAATGTCGCGTTTTGCGAAGAACGCAATGTGGGGGAACCGCAAGTCTCTGTGCTCCACGAACACCTTAACCGGCTGCAAATTCGGGAAGCAGGAATGGTTGATAAAGCGCGCAAAGTTTCCGTAGAACCGGGCGTCGATGCAAAATGAATCGCTCTCCTGAAACGCTGATGGGTAAAAAGAGTTTTGTTACAGCTTATATATCATACAGCTAGGGCACTCGCCGTCGGCATGTTTGATCTAATGGCAACTAGGGCTCGGAATTTTTAAAAATCTGAAATTCGAATATTCGTTTAGCGGTTTATTCGAATATTTGAATATTGGTTATTTTATAAAAGTATACAATGTGCATATAAAGATATTTGCACCTTGTGAGTTTGATAATGTTGGTGTATTCGAGTATTCCAGTATTCGAATATTCGAGTTATGACCACATAATTATTCGCTTTTTGAATATTCGAATACTCGAATTATTCGAGTTTGATTCCGAGCCCTAGTTTCAACCAACGCTTGCTATCTCTCTCGCACAGGGTTTATTTGTCGAGTCCGGACTAAAAAGATTTCTATTATTGTAAATGAGCTGGAACAGTGCCGCATTAAGAAATCGTTAAATAAAATTTATTTTTTACTAAAACTTTAAAGTACAACCACACATCGATTTACTGATTGGCTATTTAATATACAGGGTGTTCCGTAAATATGTTCAAATATTTTAACAGCGTGTTTTCCTAGTCATTATAGAGGGGGTCTTCCTGAGAATTTTTTTAATTTGAGGTTTTGCTGTTGAGATATTTGATTTCCAAAATAGCGGAAAATATTAGTTTTTGTTGTTTTCCTTTAAAACGTTTAAATATAGAAACTTCAATTTTGGTATACATTATAAGCTAATTGAGTGCCATTTTACGATAGTGTTTCGTGGTTCAGTTTGCTTTCATACAGGGTAGAAATGTGGAACCCCTACTTTTGTTTTGTTCAGAACTTTTCTCGACATAATATTTTGAATTACTACAAGTTATTTACCAACTTTTTTATCTCTTATTGTTTTTTCTTAGGACCACCAGTTTGTCCGCAAAAAAATAAAATTGTTTTCTTTGCCGTTCTCAAAATGTGTAAGTAATTAAAGTAATTTTTTTTAAATCTAATAACGTTTTCATATAATAATTTTGGTACGCATTATTAGTTGATTACTAACAACCTAAATTATATTTCTAAACCGTGTATTTTGGTTCAGATTACAATTATTAAGTAATTATTAAGCAATAAATTGTACTTAAATAATAACATGGTAACAATATGCGCAACGATATAAACCAACAAAATTAAATTTAAATAACCATTCTAATGTTAACTTAGCAGCTGTTAAAATTGGTCACTTTGACATTCTTGGCATAATCGCAGTATTTTAATGAAATTTAAATTTGCACTGAAGTTCTTATTTCGTTAGAAATATTAAATATTCTTTCCTGAAGTTCTTCGATTGTATTCACTTCTGTTGAATATACCGTATTTTTTAAATGGCCCCAGAAGTAAAAATCAAGCGCGTTTAGATTGTGAGATTTAGGAGGCGAGTTTATAGGAGCTACTTGACCTCTCCCAATCCAACGGCTTGGAAAGTTTTGATCAAGCCGAAACGATTAATTTTTTTGTGGGCAAACTAGTGGTCTTAGGAAAAAACAATAAGAGATGAAAGTTGATAAATAAGTTCTAGTAATTAAAAAAATTATGTTGATAAAAGTTTAGGTGCACAAAAAAAAGTTCTGAACAAAGCAAAAGTATGGGTTCCACATTTCTACCCCGTATAGAAGTAAACTGAACTACACAACACTACCATAAAATGGCACTCAATTAGCTTATAATATATACCAAAATTGAAGATTATATGTTTAACAGTTTAAAAAAAAACAACAAAAACTAATATTTTTCGACATTTTGGAGATCAAATATATCAAAAATTAGACCTCAAAATAACAAAATTCTCAAGAAGACCCCGCTCTAAAATGACTAGGAGAACACGCTGTTAAAATATTTTAGCATATTTGCGGAACACCCTGTATATTGATTGGGTATCTTCGAAACCGTAAAAGATAAGAAGTATATTAAATTAATTACTCATAAATGCATTTTCCTATTATCAAAATGGCAGTCAAAACTATTTGAAAAAACTGGAATAGCTACATTAATCGAGAAAGGATGGTCAACTAAAACAGCAGCTGAGAGATTTGGAAAATCGAAGAGCAAGATTTAAGGAGATTAATTAAATTGTCAAATTAAAACAATTTTGTGTACTGTACTATACCAACTGTACATGGCATTTTCAAAAAAGCAGTATTTATTTTAACTGAGATAGTTAGAGATTCATTTTTGAAGTTATTTCAAATCATATGAAAAAACAAAAAATGCTTTCACATGGCACCGTTTCGAGAGCTGCAAAAGGGTGTCTACGAAAATATATTACAACGAATTCTTTTCAACAACTATCATCACCTTTTGTTTTTCATATGGACCAAATAAAAGTGCATAACTGATATGGTAGCCCTTCTAATAGCGGATTATACTGGTTGATTCGAAATTGGCGTCATCCTTTTAAGTGGTAATAGAGGCTCACTTGGAGAGTACGAGAAAAATACAGAAATTTTTTTTTCGATAATTTCTAGAAGATTGAATTACAGTTGAAAATCAAATTTCAACTTTGTTATTAAGTATTATTTTGAAATTGTTCAATGTTTAATTGATAGCATATCGGAATACTTAAGCATTTAAAACAAATTACACTTTTTTGATGAAAAGTCATAGTAGCAATGCTGTTTCGTTTCAGAACTTTCTATTTGGTAAATCAAAAACCAATGAAAGAAGTACATTTTTGCTGAAACGCAAATGTAAAAAAAGAAGGTAATCATCACGGTAATACGATACTTAATTAAATGTGTTAAGAATATTGAACCCTCTGAAAAGCTTAACGATTCAGTATCACATAAATACGAAAAGGGTCTGTCTGCCTTCTTGCAAATGAGCGATATACATATCTGGTATCTGCTATAATTATTGATTACCCCATATAATTAATTTATTTTTATTGTAGTTTTTGAAATTGTTATTAACTGTTTTAGAGAAAAAATAATTCTTACTATGAAAAACAGTTACTTCACAAAAGTTGAGGGAAAATATTTGCATGAATGATTAAAATATGTAACTTCTCATATTTGAAGAAATTTCATGCAAACATCACTTTGTGTGATACACCTTTCAAAATTGGTTTGAAAAATAAATCGTATTTAGCGTATTTAATTAATGCATCGCATTTACTAATATGGATCGTATTTAATAATATTACCGCAACAACTATGACTATAAGCGGCTGGTACAATACATACCCCGATCTCACGCCAATGTTCTTTTTCGTCCAGAGGCGGGATTTACGGGCTGCGCGAGTAAAACGACGCGAAACCGTGTTCCGATGGAGAGTGCGCAGCTGTATGATATTTAAGCTGTGGTTTTGTGTCCCACAGACTTTGGTTCTAATTCAAGATTTTCGTTTTCTCTTAGTAGTGACGGCGCTGGTCAAAAGCATATAAAAAATCGAAGTCTGTGGGCTTAAAGGGTGTAGTGCAGCCTCACTTGGTTGTCCAAGTCGAAAAGAAAACTGTCGTCGGTGCGGCTTTCCGCCTCCAGATCGGTGAGAATTTCGCCTATGTACTCGCACACGAACTGGCCCAGGCCGATGGCGCCCAGTGCCCTGACGCCCCAGCCCTTTGACTGCGTTCGGAACAGTTGGAAGCGCTGGGCGAGGGGGCGCTGCACCAGCCGGTTGGGGCACAGGATGGCGTTGCAGGCGCACAAGTCGCTGCACTCGAATATCAGCGGCGGGTCTGCCCAAAAAACAGCCTTCAAAATTAGGTGGAAACAGGCCGGATATGTACCTAGGAAGTTGAAGTCGGCGCTCAGCTTGCCCTGGTCGTACCAGCCCTGGGCGCAGCTGCAACAAGTGCAACGCTCCGTGCAAACACATGGGAGCATCGCGCCCACTTTGCGGTCGATCTGCACATTGCCCGAACTGACGCAGGTCTTTGCTATGTAGGTGTAGTCATTGGGCTGCGGACTCGCGTCCACATCGTTGACGCACTGGATGGGGTTCTGCTCCCGCCCATTGGAAATGTCGCTAAAATTGAATTGATATTGACTGCAACAAGCCGCCGGCTGGACTCACTTGCTGAGCAGACTGGGGTGCCTTTGAGGGTTGTTGCTTATCGCAAAATGCATCTGGGCGTTGAGCGCAAGGGGAGCGAAGCATTTTCCGGTCTTGGGCGCACAGTCCAACGCAGTCTCACTGTTCTTGTTCACCAGGGAAACGTCGGCGCGACGCGCCAGCAGCACTAGGACGCAGTTGTAGCAGTCCTCCCGCGCCGCCATATGCCTGCAACGCAACCTCAAGCATCAACTGAATCAGCAGCAAACCCTGGCCAATTACAATGGAGTATCGCCGTGCACGTTCACCACATTGACGTCGCTGTTGAGGTTGAGGAGCAGCTCCGCGGTGGCGGCACTGCCCTTGAAAGCCGCCCAATGTAGGGCGACGTTCTGCTCCACGTCCCTGCGCCCGCAGAAATAAAGCGACAGTCTTAAGCCCCATGGGGCGCTCACCTGGAATGAATGTCCGCCCCTTGGTCGAGGAGAAAGCGCGCCACTTCGGTAAACCCGTGCTCGCACGCCCATACGAGGGGCGTCCAGCCACCGTCGTCCCGCATGTCGCAAAGCCCTTTGTTTGCACGCAACAGCGCCTGACAAGCTGCTAAATTCCCGGTTCTTGCGGCCGCGTGTAGCGCCGTCATGCCGTCGGTGCCCTGAAATCTTGGCAATCACAACAATAGGCTGCGGTGATTTTGGACGTACCTTAAGAGCAACCTGCGCCCCGGCTGTTATCAAATACTGGGCGATCTGGTTCCGATGTTCCGTCACTGCCAGCATCAAGGCGGAGCCTTGCTCTGCGTCCAGGGCGTCCAGATCCACCCGATAGGCCACTAGCAGATAAACAATGGGAAGGTCGCCCTTTTGAACGGCCAGGTGCAGAAAAGTTCCGTTGTTGCACTCGGGCAGACGGCTGTGCAGGTCCACGTTTCCTGTTTCTAAACAGCTGGCCATAAAAACAACCACCCATAATTGGGGGACTTACCCAAAATCACTGCCGCCCTTTGGGCGTCGCTTTCTTCAACAGCCGCCACCAGCCCTGCGTGGTTGCACTCGTCCAAACGCACCGTGGTCCCGTCCCGGATTGGCTGTAACTGGCCAGGGGGAATGATGGGGACTTCGGGGCTCCGTCCCCTTTTTGGGGCAGTAATACTGATGAGAGCCGCCTCACTAGTTGAGGGGCTGAATAAAACAAAAGATAACCAAAATAAATTTATTACAACCGAAAAACAATCACTTACTACTGAGATCTTTGAACGGGAAGGAACACTGGCTGCTTAGGCGAATGCATGGTGATGGTGATATCAGTGCAGGGAGCAGGGTCGGCGCAATGGGGACAGGCGCCCTCCTGCTGGCAGTCTTTGTGAAAATGGTGTTCGGCGGCACATTGCGCGAAGCGCCCCTGGAAGAACGCATTGATTTATCGCAAATTCGCCAGAACACGTAAGGAAGGCCTACATGGGTGCAGAAAACACCGCAAATGGGGCAGCAATTGTGCCTGATCAGTCTTTGACGGTGGGAGCCGCACAGCACCCCAAACGGCACCCGTACAGAGGGCCTACTCAATGGGGCTTCCGTGACGTCCACCAGTCGACAACAACCGAAAAGCTGGTCCCCAATTCCGTCCACGGCGGAGCAAAACTGACGACCTGCAAATCCACGGTTAAACCTTCGAAGAGCCTCGACTGTTAAGCTGTTGCCTTGTGCATTCTCCATAAACAGTTGCTTGTCTTCAGTGCATTTGCACAGTGGGGGGGCCACCCTGGCTTCAGGGCCGCTCCACTCGTCCTCTGGCTCAGGCTTGACGGGCCTGAGGGCCGGCTTTGATCTTTGGGGCCTCTTGGCTGGCTCTGAAAATCGACAGTGACGGCAATTGCCCACATTTGTGGTTTTTTCTCTTACCAGCCCTAGAGGGGCGCTTTTTAGGCCTGTCGTCCAGCCTCAAAGAACGCTCTTTGCGAGCAATGGCACTCTGGATGATGGACTTGTTGCCTACTCTTCGCCGCGTTCGTTTCTCCACTCTATCCCCATCTGGGGCGAGGGCCCCATTCACTACGGTCTCCATAGCGGAAGCTCCTGCCTACCGAGCTTTGCGCTTCTTCATTGATAAGACCGCTTTGGATAGCAATTAGCTCTTATCATAGCAAACAAACGTGATTTGGGGCTTAATTACAAAGGAGCAACCCCCAGGGCCTTGAAATGGGGACACGGTTCACTAGAGGGGCCCTTATTGACGACCTGAATTTTAAGAGATAAATAGTAAAGTCTTTAATGTTTTGCTGCCGAAGGTTGTCACTTTGAAGTGCACCATAGAGTAAGTAAAATAATTATTTTACTTTCTCTATGAAGTGCACAACTCAGAATCTTCGGTTAGGGTTCAAAAGTTTCGATAGTGCTACTGGCAGAGAATACTGGTTAAAAATCTTAATTTTGTAAATACTTTTGTGGAACGCTGTGCATTTGGTATCGATTGTCTGCAGCAATTTTGAGCATTTTTTCCTGCTTAAATTAAATACGGAATTTTCAAGATTAATACACGGGCCTCAAGATCTTGTCAAATTGTTGATGTTGGCAACAGTGGATGGAAACGCGAGACATACAAAATACAACTTAACCCAGCTTAATTGTGTTCAAGCAAGTATTTGTTACAAGTTTTATCAGACCTCGCTAAACGCAACGTTAGAATCCTTAGTCCCTAATTAGTTAGAATCCTAAGAACTATAAGCCTTGTTTTATGGTTAGAATGAAACTAACCGCCCCTCGTTAAAGAAATTTTTCTTGTCAAATGGAGCCGGAAACAGCGACACCAGCTCCCATTCCACATACCAGGTGAGCCCCATTATCGCACTGTTGCAGTTTGAATAGTTGTTTTGTAGACTGGGGGAGTGTGAGGTATGTGCGGGCGTGCAAGCAAAGTACTCCTGCCCAAAATGCGAGGTGAAAACCTGCTCGTTGCAGTGCAGCCGCATCCACAAGGCTGAACTGGTGTGCGACGGGCTGCGCGACAAAACCAAGTACCTGCCAATGAACCAGTTCACTGATCTGGTGTGCGAAAGCGACTATCGGTTGCTACAAAGCATCACCGACCGGCTGGATGCCATTAAGAAGGAGTCCAGGAGCCGCAGGCTGCACTCGTACCTTTTACCGCGAGTAGGTTGGGCACCAGCTACCCAAAGTATTGAGAGTTAATCAGTGAATTTTAGCACCTGCTGAAGCTTAGAAGCGCTGCACAGCAACGCAGGACGTTGCTCAAGTTCCTGCCCATGCACTTTGTCAGGCACAGACGAAACACAAGCCGGTGGGATATAAAAAGGCAGCACATTTTGTGGCACTTGGAATGGGTGTTTGTGAACGCCGACAACCTGGTGGTGAGAGAACCCCGGGTGGACGAAGAGCAAAAGATCGGTTCCCTCCTCAGCAGGCATTTAGTGAAGCAGGAGGATCCCGCCTTGCAGGAGCGAATGCAGTTCTATCAAGCCGCAGACCTGAGCGGCCTCAAAGTGCTATTGCGGGCTGAGCAGAAGGGCACTGCGAAGTTCTACGAGATGGATCTAGACCTGACTGTTAGGGAGTGTTTGGCCAAGCGGCTCATCATCGAGCACCCAGTAATACATGTGGTGTTGAGGGACCATGGTAGTGGATTTCAGCTGATTGACACAGGTAAAAGAGAGTGAGGATTGCGGAGAAGGCAAATAGCAAAAGGGATTTTCAGATGACGAGGACCAGGTAGATGAGAGCAGGACAGGCGGGCAAGTGATCGAGAAGCTGATCAAGCGCGCGGAGAACGACGAGAGATTGTGCAACTCTCTGACCAATCTGCTGTTTGTCACTGACCAATCGGACGAAGAGCCAGAGCTTACATAGAGGAATGTTCTAGTTTATTTACACCCGGACGCCAACTAATTTAATAATAATGATAATAAACCTTACCTAACTTACAACACCCAAAAGTATAAGAAAAACACTAAAAGCACAATGCCGCCGATGGCCGCCTTCACGTACATGGACTTGGTGTTCAGATAAGTGGCGTCCTTTTTGTACTTCTGCGTTAGCATGGAGAGATTTTGCGTCTTGGTGTCGAGCTCTGAAACCCCCTCAAGGGTAAAACGGAGGGCGTAAATCGTTGCCCGCTTACCTGACAGGACTGTGCCCCTTTGCAGGACGTCGTCAATGTTCTGTACCATAATTCTCTGAACATCTTGCAGCTGGTTGTTGATGACGTTCAGGTTCCTGCGGGACCGAGAATCACTGAACTGTTTCTTAGCCTTTTGGATGTACGTGTCGAACTCGATGAACGTATACGGCCTGGTCACAGTGTTCACCTTCTTCCCATACTGCGTGTGGAACTCCTGCGCTATATCCTCCAAGTAGGAGTAGGCCAGGCGCTTCGAGAAGTTCTTCTCGCAGAGCACCAGGTAGCAAACATCGTACTCAATCAGGTAACTGCAATGAGGACTAGATTAGCTTCCAGGCAGAAAGTAGGGGCTGCTCCCAGCCTACTGGAATAAGTAGGGCCCCGTTTCGATGGTGCAGCGGGGCGGCGGCGTCTGGGTAGACAGCTTTCGGAACAGCATCTTGGCCTGGTTTTGGTAGTCCAGAATGTTGCGGCCCGCCTTCAACCAAACAACATAAGCCCCATTGGTATAAGCCTCCACCCCACACCTACCTGCTCATCTTCCTGCATGGTGGCGGCCAGTGGCAGGCCGTCTGCCACTCGTGCTATCATCGTCATTAGGGCCATTTTTCTAGGGGGGCGCAGAACTTTCAAGCAATTTGGTGCAATAACAATGCCATTTTTTAAATACACGTCATCGTAGGTTGACAACAACAGGCGACGTTGACTTTTTGTCTCAACTTCACAATGTTTTTATTAAATGGGATTCACTTTATAGAAAATCTCGTAACAAACAACATTTTTCGACCTAATGCCGTTTTACAGGATTTTTCACCTTCTGAAATTCAACAATTTCCAAAACAAAACAACAGTCGCCATAATGGTGCGTTAATTGTGGGCATAACGCCACAGATCATAGAGTAACCTCTGTGATCTGTGCATAACCATAGATGAAGACAAGTGCATAACCCTACTTTTCCCAGTGGTATCAACAACAGTAGCATGTGTTAACTAAACAGACTGCTGTTTTTCTAGATGACTTCGTTTGAATTCAAGTTCGGTAAGACCGATGCCCCGCAGGGCAGTAGAGTCCTGGCCCGGAGGAAGCCGGCGCCGTCCAAAGCCCCTGTTGCACCCCATAAAACGGCTGCTGCACCCCTGGTGTTGAAGGCCCTCGAAAATGCTACTGCAGCCCCGACTGCTGACGGCGGCGGTTTTATTAGGCGCAAGGCGAAAAAGAGCAAGCTGAAGGGCGAAGTGCCGGCGGCTTCCAGCTCCAAATCGCACTCGCTCTTCTCGGAAAAGTACAAAAATGTGCACATTAACACCGACGTCAAAGGAGTATCAGTGGCCGAGCGCGTTTTTAGCTCAGGAGGTGATTTTGGGGCCCTAGACCTCCACCGGCACCTGCAGTCCAACTTGGAGAAGCATGGCTTCACTGTGTTGACCACTGTGCAGGAGAAGGCCATCCCCGTGGTTCTATCAGGAAAGAATTGCTTGGTAAAAACTGCATAGAGGAAGTTTTCCAGTGTTGTAGCCCCAAACTTCCAGATCAGGTCCCAGACTGGTTCTGGCAAGACTTTGACGTATGCGGTGCCCATTCTGGACCAACTGGTGAGGCGAACGCCGAAGTTGCAGCGCAGCGATGGGGTGCAGGCCATTGTGGTGGTTCCAACTAGGGAACTGGCGCAGCAGACGCATGAATTAATCAGCAAGCTCAATGTAAGTAGGTTCCGGTTTTTGATGAGGTGTTTCTGAAGTCCTCTGAAGACCTTCCAGTGGATTGTTACCGGACAGATTAGCGGCGGCGAGAACCGCAAGACCGAAAAGGACAAACTGCGGCGAGGGGTGCACATTCTTGTTGGAACCCCCGGGCGGCTTCTGGATCACATCCTGCATACGGCGGCTTTCAACGCTAAGAGCGTGAACTGCTTGGTGCTGGACGAGGCCGACAGGCTGCTGGACATGGGATTTAAGAAGGATATTGTCAGGCTAGTGGAGGAGCTGAACAGTCAACGAGCTGCCGACGGCTACGATCCTCTAGCTCTATTAAAAGGGGTTAAAACCGAAGGGGCTCAAAGCCCCAGACAGACTTTGCTGCTCTCGGCTACACTGACCAAGGACTTGGCCGAACTGGCCGATTTCACGATGAAAGACCATGTGTATATCGACGCCTTGGATGACTCGTTCACCCTCAACCCGCAGCATATGGTCATTCCGCAGACGGTTAAGCAGGAGTTCGTGGTCACCTTCATCAAGCACCGTCTAGTGATGTTGGCCGCCACTTTAATATCCAAAGCTCAGCACACTGGCAAGACTATAGTCTTCATGGCCACCACCCAGATGGTGGAGTTCCATCACCAGCTCTTCAGCAAATATCTGCTGAACATGCCAGTGGTACGCGGCCAGCCCGATTTCGACAGTGACGACGAAGAGCCGGCCCTGGACGTCGAGCTCTTCAAGCTGCACGGAAACATGGACCAGAAGGAGCGTAAGGAAGTCTTTAATGGATTCCGCGCGGCCACCAAAGGCATCCTGATATGCACGGTAAGTCCCCAATTAAGTCGCCTATTCAAACGGGCTGTTGGGGCAAGCAGCGGGTGACTGCTACCTTATCTTCTCGTTGAATAGCCGCGTTCTAATGATGGGGCCCCACTGGGGCGGCCTGATTCGGAACGAATTCCGCGCCCAATTTAATTAATCCATTGTTGGTGGCACTTTTGTCTGAAATAAGCGCTTTTGGCCTGTTTGCAGGATGTGGTGGCTCGCGGTATTGATGTGCCAGCGGCCGATTGCATCGTTCAGTACACTGGGCCCCAATCGGACGACGACTATTTGCATCGAGTGGGCAGGACAGGACGCGCAGGCAAGTCGGGCTCTGCCCTCCTGTTCCTCACCCATGAAGAGCAGGACTACATCAGCACCCTGCAGGCGCACAAAGTCTTGTAAGTCTCTCCCAGTGTAGTCAAAAGTGGCTAAAATCTGGTGTTTCAGCTTGCGCGAACACAACGTGGACTTCATCCTCAGCAAGCTGATGGACTTCATGGACGAGCCCAATAAGGAAATGGCCATTTCCAAGCTCCAGAAGCGCTTCGAGCAGGCCATCGCCCAAGACGACGAGCTGCACAAAAAGGCCTGCTCAGGTAAGGACAGTGAATCCCACAGCGAAGCTGAGTTTCACGCGGATATTGTTGCAGCGTATTCGTCCTGGTCGCGGTTCTACAGCTCGTTCCCCGGCAAGATGAAGACGATGTTTGATCTGCGGAACGTGAACATCGGGCACTACGTGACCAGTTTCGGGCTGCAGGAGTCGCCCACGGCTGTTTCCAGGATGGCCAAGCAGCAGGCGGTCAGAGTGCCGGTCAAGCGGCTCAACCAGAAGCTGGCAAATCACAGGCAAGTGGGAAATTAAAAATAAATCGCCCTTCGCCGCGGCTGACAGCAGGTCATCAAAGTCTCCCGTCCCGTTGCTAATGCGCGCCTTCTTATTGCTTTACCTCAGACCGTTGATCGGATGCGCCCCATTATGGCACACAAAAGATTAATTACGGGGCACTTACACCTGCAATTCCGCTGAATTATCTGCTTAAAACCGCTTAATAAGCTCATTAACTGCAACTGGGGAACAACGTTGCGCGGCACTCACTTTGTGTCCAGCCCTTTTGGCCTTGCACACTTACAATTTTATAGAGCATTTAATCACATAAAGCAAGTGCATTTTTACACTTTTTGGTCAGTTTTTTTATTAATACTTGATTTATATTTGATTATTAATAAATTAGTGGCTTTGGCAGGGACAACGACGGAGGCCGGGCAGGTTCAAGGAATTTCAGTGGCGCAGCCCCTCCTAGGAAAAAAAAGAAAAAATTCTAAATCCCATCATTAAAAGCAATTTTTTTCGTGTTTTTTTTGTCTTTGTTTTCTGCCAACCCGTCCACCGTTCCTTATCGGAAAGTAAACTCGGTCTGTCAAAACTCATTTCCGACCTGTTTTGACACTGACCATTTTTTGTGTGCAAACTGGGTCGAGTTTAAGCCCGTTTTCAGTAAAAATATCTGCTAAAAGTGCTAGTGACTTTCTCATTGAACTGCATAAGTATTTTCCTGTAAGTATAAGTATAATACAGCTTGAGGTAAGTTGAAAATTCAATTTTAAAGTTGAAATCGCCATTTAGGATTTAAAGTTCCTTCACTGTTAAGTTTGGCCATGTTGCCGGGCTGTCCAAAGCAGCGGGGATGTTGATCCATTATTTTGGCCTATTGGCGTGTTTGGCGCATTCGACGAAAATTGGTAAATTTTCTTTCGCCCTTTTTGCGTTGCAGTTATCTCCTCGCATTAGCGAAGCCGCAAAAGGCGTCTCATTTAATAATTAGTTGCAAGTTGTCGGGACTGGTAGAAAAAACGCGGCAACCTTGCCATTTTTTCGGTTATCTCGGATTCAACTGTCAAAATTTTGCATTATTTCTTGAAAAAATCGTCCAATTGAGTGTGCAGATTCACTTGACTGCCACCGGGAGGTCCAGATCTTAGAAACACTGCGTGAAGTGACAAAATGTGTTGAAAAGAAAGTGTTGACCTATTTTGACCTTGACAATTCATTGTGTGCAAAATGCTTCGAATTTTCGCCCGTTTCCAGTATAAGTATGTGCGAAAATCTGCTGGTGAACTTCCAATTGAACTCTGTAAGTATTTCCTTGCAAATCATGCCTGACTTTAGGTAAAAATTTACTATTCGCGAGTTCAAAACTCCAGACGTCTCCTGGTGGCTAAAATTATAACTACAAGTAATTTGACACTTACATCTGATTGTGATTTGTTTTGTTTTGTTCTAATCAACTTTTGCAAGCTTTTAAATAAATAGGAACAGATCGAAAAGTGTGGAAGTATTGTTTTATGTTATAAATGTCATCAACTCCAATAAATAAATAAGTCTGCCAAGTCTCAACTGTCACTCGACAACGAGTAATTTGACGTTTCGCAACGCCACCATCGGTAGTTGAACTCGTGAATTAAAGTTAAAATTGTCATTTGACGTCTAGTTAAAAAGGTCAGGACTGTTTTTCCTATCAGGTTTTGCCAACGCAAAACACTTTGCCAATGCAACAACTTGCCGGACCGAATTACTCAGCCCAATGCTTGCTTGGAGCATTCGTTGAAAATTGGGTAATGTTCTTTTGTGCCGGATTCAACTTTGAAATTTTGTTTGCTGTGGAAAAGCAAATTGTTTGTTTAAAACTGATCTGCTTTATCGGTCGCCCACTTTTATCCAGCGATTTCTAACACCGAAATGGTCCTGAGATGGTTCAACGTCCATTTACCGTCTGGGGGCCCCGTTTTAAATTGGTTTTCTATATGGCATCGCACAATGGTAGCCGGTGGGTACCCTTTCTCCTCGTAATCAGATCATTAATAAATCATTTGTTAGAATAAACTTCCATAACAATTATTAATGAACGCCAACCGACAACTCAAGTTCATTTTCCCATATTAATTTCACTACCCAAATTGCTTTAACCTTTTTTAGAATTTATGATGCTTTTGTCTTTCAATTAGTAACGGTTTAATGCGGAAATGTAGTGGAAAAGACTATGTAGGTACCTTTCATGGTTTTTTTCGGGGATGAGCTGGTGGATGCGCTGGTTTCGGGAGCTCTTAAAAATGTAGGGGTTCGGCCGGTTATTCGAAATGGAGGAGCAACTAAGCGAAACTGGAAAGTTTGCCCCCAACAAGTTGCGATTTGATTACGGGGCCATCATGGCCGAGGCCGCATTTAAAAAGTCCCGAACTACTGTTTTAAAAGTTGGCAAAGGGACACTTTGAACAAATTAGAGTTTTTGAAAGCAGGACTTTTTCGTCGGTCTTAAAAGCTTTTTAAAACGCCTTAAACCGATTAGGGCTGGTTTAGGAGCGGCGTGTTTCTCAAAAGTCGATTTTCCTCCAGTTGTGGAAATCGGAAAAAACAAACAGTGCCGCGGTCCCACGGTGGCCCTAAAAACCGTTTAAGGGTTGAAAATTCCGCCTAGTCACCGCCACCGATATGAATTGCCAAGTTTTGAACTTTATAATGGGGCCGAAATGGGGGTTTATAATATCTCCATCAGTACACAATGGCAAATTGTAGCAGAAGTGCGCTTAGAGAATGGGGAGGAACATCGTCCGTTATTCAGCGCATTCAAGCACCATGAAAAATAATTAATTGCGCTTCGACTTTCGTGTTTGGCCGATGTTTCGACAGTCATCCAGCGCCATTGTTGTTGTTTAACACTTTTCCGATCGTAATTAAATGTATTGTGCGTTGTCGTGTCCCAAACAGGCTGGCGGGGCCCCTTTTCGGCTCAGCCGCGTATTGAGACGTTCGTCTTGGTGCCTCATTAGGTGCGCGGGTTCCTCAAATGCCTTAATTATTCCCATCTAAGCTTCACTTTCAATACTCCCCGAAAAAGTTCCGATCAGAAGGGGGCCGCGGCCGCCAGATCAAACACAGACGAAAAAACGGCCGTCGCTGTTTATCTTGAGCGCTATAATTTAAATTTCCTCCACTTCAATGAAACGTGATTGCTTTTTGATGAACTCTTTTGATACTTTTAGTCAGCCCTTCGTCGCGTTTACGCTTTTTTTCCACCTATTTCTGGAATATTCTGACGATTGGCTAGGTTTACATGCATGAGCATCAGGCCAAGCCGGCGAAAGTGCTATGGCCTGGCCGACGGGGTTTTCCAGCAAAGAACTGACGAAAAGAATAGTTGATTTTTTTTTGGTTTAATGTTTGCTACATTGAACCACACTGCGTTAATCAGTTGCGTCTAATTAAGTGGAACGCCCATATAGATACTTTAGCTTTATTCCAAAGGACAATTTCCTCATTTTCTCTCTTCAAAAGCTTCAACTTATCTCTATTTTGTTAATTCAATCACGCCGTTTGCAGTGGTTTTCCGCTCAAAACTTGTGTTTTTTCAATGAAAAATATTGGATAATATCTGAACCATTGTCTGGCAGCACTCTACAGTCTGTCCCAAGATTTCTGGCAGTGACGCAATAATTGTTCTTTTTCTGCTATCTACTGGTCACCGAGCGAGACAGGAAATTTGTTACAATTCTCGGAAGTATGGGAAAATATGAAAATTGCTGGTTTGATATTGGCGAGTGTTGGAAGTTTCTGCGATTTTAGCCAAGTTACCATTTGTGCAACTTGAAATTGGAAAAAATTGTGAGGCGATCAACGGTTTATTTTGCGCATACTTTCACCACCATCGCTTAGATTTTGAATCTTGATTTAGAGTTCATAATCTTTTTTTAATTTTCTTCATAATTTAACTGTATGGTTACCACATGGAAAATAACGCACATTAAGGCTGCTACAGCAACTAATAAGTCTAGTTAATGCCGCGCACTGCACAATTGAGGCAAATTAATAACGAAACTTATTGGGAATTTTGTAAACACTATGGTGACTTATTCTCCCAATTTGTTGTTTACATTCAGCAAATTCAACCTCACGTTTTCAACTTTAAATAATTTAAATGCCATTTGTTGAAAAGTGACCACGGAATGTGAAAAAAAGTCTGAACCGATTTCGGACATGAGTTAAGTTGCTCGACGAAGCAACGGTAGGCTTTGAAATTGAAGTCGAGAAATTCAAAAGCGATTGAAAGGTTACGGCATTTTCACTTAAAATTTGAGCATTTTGCTTTAATATTCAATGCGTAAGTTCGGAAATTTTAATAGAAAAAAAAAACAGAAGAACTTTGGCTAATGGAAATATTTGTGAAAAATTTAGGTATCTATATTTTAAATATCGTGGTCGTAAGTTTCGTGTTAATGCCATTGCTTGCAACTGATAAGTGTTTCGAGCTTTTAGATCGTTTTGTTCGTTAGTGACGTTTTGCAACCACGAGTGGCGGCCATCTTCAGAAGTGTGTGTGAGTGGCTCAACGACGCACCAATTTTGAAGATGCAATGCAAAAATTATTTTCACTACGGCCTGAAAGCCCGAAAAACTCACAGTCACCAGTTTTCCTTCGCCCGTATCTTTCAAAAATATTAACTAAAGAGTTATTGAAACTGAGAAACTTGTTACTTATCGATTTTTGTGCACTTATACTTATTGCATCCTGCACTTTGTTCTGGACGAATAGAGTAGGTATGGGTAACACTGTTGAGTTGCGTTTTTAAGTTGTGCCGCTCTCTGAGTTAATAAGTTTTAACTCATTGGTTAATGAGCAATTTTAGCATCTAACAAAAAAGCCATCAACATATTGCTTTTGCGCATGCGATTGCTTGAAACTTGGTCCAAAACGGGAAAATCCGGAGATTTTGAAGAAACCTAAAAAAAATTCAGAGCAATGGGGATGACGCGTTTTCCAAATATTAATTATATGCTTTTGCTTTCTCTGGTCGTTTTTTGAGAAAACCTAAATGTTGTCGAAAAAAACAAGATGACTTTGTTTCGATTTTGTCTCAAATTCAAACGTAAAACAGGTATTCGAAAAAGACGAGGACCAAACTGTAAAGACGATCTTTCTAAAATCTCTCTAAAATCCATCTTTTAACTTTTTTGCATAAAATACTCTCAGTTTGCCAGTATTTTACAATAAAACGTTAGGAAAAACCGCGTTGTTCTGTTTAGAGAGAGTTTTCTTTAGAAATATGGTTGTAAAAGTGAAGAAACCGGAATTTAAATTAACCAAATTATTCACAGCGACAAAACTGATGGGTTTTCCGAATAATTCATTATAAACTTTCAGTTGTTCTGTTCGGGGAAATATTTTTGGGAAAAAATCCAGGAACAATTATTAGGGTTTTGTCCAAATTTCGATGCTGCAAAAGGTTCCGGAAAAACATTTACAAAGCTGGTCAGGAGCCGAGTGTTCCAATTAAATTTATTGGAATATTTCCTTCGTATGATAATCTGTCCGTTTGAAGTGTGCAATTATCGAAAAATTACAGCGGTAATTGCACAGTGTGCAATTATCACTCAACGATAATTGCATTGTTTACAAAAAATATTTGACAGGTGTCTTTTCATGTTGAATTAGACATAAAATGTCTTCCTGACATACCTAAGATATTCAAATTATATTTAATAAACATAAGTAATAAAATTAAAAGTGTAATAAAATATAATAGAAATAAAATGAATCCACATTAACTTAGTTTACTCAGGAAATATTCATAAAAATTACACTCGTGCATCAAAATAAACAGATAATTTTGCATTCGAGCTTGTTGTCTTG
>NW_026017110.1:49046223-49047827 GCF_020466585.1 Dendroctonus ponderosae | reverse complement strand
TTCGGAGCGATGAGGGTGGCGAATTTTCCAAGTACTTTTTTTGCTCTCTGGCCGCTTTTTCAAGACAATCTTAATTACTTTCGGTAAAAAACTGAATAAAATTATTTTATTTTTGGAGCAAAAGCTGAAAAGAGTTTTCTAAAGTTCTCTGCAAACCGATGAATGAGGCGAATTTTCTAGTAAAATTAATTTTGTCATTTTTGGCTGGAAAGACCCCATTAATGTCAGAAAATAATCAGAACATTTTTCTGATCGGTTTTTGCGAAACCCTTAATAGTTTTCAAGAAAAACGGGATAAATTTCATTTCGTTTTTGCCCCGAATTCGAAAAATGTTTTGTAAAATTCCTACAAAGCTATATCTTACAAGATATCCACAATCATCTATTAATATTACATCTATCAACATATATTACAAGTATATCTTGTAATTTTTCGAGTAAAATACATCCGGATAGTCAGTATTTTTAAGTAAAACTTTACAAAATAGAGCGTTTTTAAGAAGAAAGCAAAGCAAAAAAATTAAAACTCTACAGTTTTCAGAGGAATGGAAGTGATGAGTTTTCCAAATAATTTATTATAAACTTTCACTTATTCAGTTCGTTTTTTGATAGAAAATTCTTTGATTTTTGTGTCAATTTCGAAGCAGCAAAGGGATTTCAAAACTTATTACAAAGCGACGAAGGAGGCGCTATTTCTAATAAAATGTATTTCATAATTTGTCTCGAAAAATACCTTAAGATTGTCAGTATTTTTAAGTGAATCTTTAGAAAATTGAGCATTTAGAAAAAAGAGTAACTTTGCTAAAACTGTAAAATTCTGAAATTTTCAGGAAATTTAAAAACAAGTAAAAAAAGTTATCCCAGTTCTGGAGCGATTATTCAAGTTTAGTAGGAATAATTGTCATTTTTTTTAAATGAAAACTGGTAGGTAATGAAGTTTTCCACATCTGAATTCAACCGATTTTTTCAATCATCAAAGTAATTTTAACTGAAGAATCGTGAAAAGCAGTTTACATTTCCAGAATTTTTACAGTATCTTTACAGTAAGACTTGGAAAATCTGCGACCTTAACGATTCAGCCGCAGATAGAGTAATTCCGGGAGAGATGAACCACCTTTTTTGATTCGACTCTATCTTCACAAAAAATAGCTTTATTGACGTAAAAGAAATGTTGTCACAAACATTTTAACTAACTGCAATCAGAACTGTAACTAAAGACTAAAAACTCGGACACATTTGCTGACAAAAAAAATAAAATAAAAGACCGTTATGTGGTCCAACTAACCCGAAATCTGCAAGATAGTTGAACCACCAATTTGGGACAGTTGGACCACACAGGGAGAGATGAACCGTAACAAACGATAAGGAACAAAATTAAACTTAATTAATTTTTTTTTAATTTTTTAATTAATAAGTTTTTTTGCGGCATTCATTCCACATATTTTCAAAGTTTGTACACGACTCATGAAGCCACCGGGTACACGTCTCATGAAACACCTTCAACAACTCTTATGCTAAGATCTGAATGGCGGCTTAGGAAAAGATGTAGCGCGTCGTATTCTGCCATTTTTGTGATTGCGTTAAAACGATGCTTCAACGATAAC
>NW_026017110.1:49023417-49045496 GCF_020466585.1 Dendroctonus ponderosae | reverse complement strand
CGTGTCCGACTTTTGTCACACTTCTTCACGTCAATCAATTTTTTGAAATTAGAATTTTCGTAAACTATATTACACTTCAAACCTTCTTTTTCTTCGAGAAGCCCTTAAGTTCTGTTATTTGCAAAGGCTCGATTCGGTTGAATATCGTGTGAGACAGAATGCCAGCTGTCTTCTTCAGTCATCTTTTATTTGGTCTTCCCAGCGGTGTCTCTCTGGGTCCATTTCATATATATATATCTATCATTCTTTTCCTTGCTCATCTGGCTGTTTCTCATCCTGTCTCTAAGTGTCTTCCCTGCGATGGTTCTTAGAGTTTTCATCGCCGCTGCTTGAAACCGAATTAAAAAATCCAGACGATGGAAGTCCGGACTTCTGGGTTGCCAAGCCATAAAGCTCCCCCTTTGGAAATGTTGCATCTAAGAACCAGCCTAGGAAAAAGTGGTGAATCTCCTTCTTGAGCAAATCACGGTTTGCATAAACACTTTTAGTATCTCTAGTCTACGAATTTCCCCTTATTAATGAATACCTATACTGTGAACCATTGTCGGTCCTATAGAAAAATGTAAGGAGATGCATCTGTTTAATCTGAGGGAGAAGTCACTTGGTACTAGGTCTGAGTAGAACAGTGGATTTTTAGGTTCATGATGTTGAATTAAGTTAATTTTAAGTTTTATTGAAGGTGTTGGTCCGTAAGACGCCAGGTGATGCAGCGCATTGACACACCAAGCGACATCAACACCAAAGTGCCACACAACACAGTGTGACCCAGACCTACTTGGTTTTTAGAGGACTTTAATTGCTTTTGCGTTTAATACTGAGCGAGTAGAAACTTTTTTCGGCTGTAATCGTCAGCTTGCTTTGAGGATATTTCTGTTCAAATTGGGGTTTTCTCGCAAGTAGAATGTGGGGCAGCAGCTACAACAGTAGCTTCCCGATCTAATTACCGGCCAATCCGGAATCTTCCCACCAAGTGGCGGTGTTTTTGTGACTTGAAGCCCATTCTCCGATAATCGTGCCCCCGGTACGCGTTATTAATGAGGCCGGCGTGATTAATGGGTTTGGCGGATTTCGGTAAAAAAGTGCGCGCCTCTCTGCTAGATTAATTACCGCTTTATTACCTTTTACGTTAAGCCTGCCCAGATATTGTGGTCAATCAAGCCGCAGTCGAAACAATCGCTTTTAATTAGGATTCCGAATTAGATGGCAGCTGGTCATTACGCCGCCCATTCATCCCCATCGGATAGAGTTATCAATCTTGCTGTTGAGGTTGAGTCTCATCAGGAGCCGCTTGACGATTATTGTTATTGCCAATAAGTGGAGTGTAGAGGGTAGAGCGATAGTCTACTGGCAGCCACCTAAGATGTCGCCTAACCAACCGAGCGATCACATCAAAGCGACGCTCTCTACATGGATGCTTGCGCCCGCCCTTTGTCAAACAACTAACTGCATTAGAGTGTATAGTTTGTCTAATACGTTCCCCCTTCGTTAAGATTATTATAAAGTTACTCCGGCTTATTCTAGATTAGGGCTCCGCTGTGGGATAATCGAGTTTGCAGTGCGCCGCCCCCCCACTGGCTCGTGGGGCTTTCAGTCTTTTATGGAATTCTTTCAGTTGCGATCTATTAACAATTGCCCATTGGGGGGCAGAGTTTTGTAACAATTTGGTTGGCACCCGACCGCAACCGCCATAAATCCGGGCATCGAGTTTAGGAATCGCTTTTCTCGTAGCTTTGCCGGATTTATATAGATTGCTGCGAGTAGTCGCCCATAAATCTGCGCATTTGAATAACGACCGGCGAAAAATTGGATTTAGTCCAAATGGAAAATCCGTACGTTTGGAAACTTTTAGGGGGGACCCCAGGATGGGGTGACGCGCGCGGGGAGAGACAGACACACATCCCCTCCGGCTCCGGAACCGGAAAACCAATCAGACCTTTTTCCTCCAGAATATTGGATGAATAATGCCCGAGATATACAGGGTGTCCACATTGCGGGCGTCGTGAAATCGGTGTGACTAAACCGGATTTCAGGGGCGTCGCATTGAATGGGATTGTGGGCATTAGTGGCCCATTAGCACCACATTAAGATCCCGACTGTATCGAATCGAAAGTGGTCGACTAGCGTGATTGATATGCCGAATTCAGCTTCCACCCCCCTTTTTGGTTCCAGTCCGATTCCCATTTAAGGATAATACATTGAATGTGTCGCTCCCCTCAAGAACAAACATGAGAAAAGGCAATTAGGCCGGCTTAGTGGCCGCTTTTTTTGGCTTTAGTCGCTTATTAGGCGGTTTCTAGCCAGATTCTGACTGCTGTTTGCACAACTGGAGATTTTATTGGTTGTTAAGCGGGCGTCGATAAGGCGGTAGATACTTACACTTTTTTACGTTTCAGAGATGTCTCCTTCGCGTGCAGCCACCCTGATTCGAATCATCACACGAAAGTCATCAGTGTCCATTCAGGACCGCAGCTGGCATCGCTTTTCTCTCTCGCTCACAGGCAGCCCTTGAGAGAGGCAAGATGATCGGTGCCTTGCTACGTTCCAACTTGGTACCTTCACGGCTTAGAACTTGAGAACCAGGGAAAAGTCAAAACTAGTCAACGTTATGGAGATTTTCGACTTGATTGATGTTGATTTCAATTCAAATTCCTTTCGGCAACCAGAAAATCACCAGTTGTCTAACAACAAACACGAATAACTTTGACCAGTTTTGATAACTGGATCTTTTTACGGGCTTTGGACTTTTTGCTAATACAAGCATTTTAAGCTGCGAAGGCGTCAAGTCCGAACGTGGCATCGCATCGTGCCTCTCTCATACACTGCTTGCGAGCAAAGAGACAACCGATGCCAGTGCCTACGTTCCTGATTTGCGAATGATTCGAATCAGGGTGGGAGTCTGCGAACTAAATACGCCTTGGAAGATGTTGGTGTTGCGTGCCAAGGAAACGTTGGAAAGTCGTGAGTTTTTAGCATCAGTTTAGGTTCAAAGTCGACGCTTTGCGCGTCGATATTTTTAAAGAGTAGGAATTCCTCTTGAAATCTTAGTGGAAGAAAACGCGCGATCCATAAGCTGCTGATGATTATTTAGTCACTTTCAGCCGTTTGGTAATGGTTTGACTCTTGCAAGTCTTGCTTTTCGTAATAGTAATTAAATTAAAATATAATAATAATCTTAAAACCAAATATTAATTTCAGCCGCACGGTCTTGCGCGACTAGGAACGATACGATACTGAGAAAGGATCCATACTTACTCAAATGAGTAGTAACCAAATCGTCTTGCAATACTGCTCATATCAGTATTCTGAAAGTATCGAAACCATTACCTGCTCACAATTTTATTGACTGACTCGATATTGAGTGACTACGTATAATCTTCATAAACACATTTTAAGTATACATTTTCGATGAGTTTTTCAAGACCGAATCTAACTGTTACCGTCAATTTTAACTGTAAAAAAGCCGTTTAAAGAAGGGCTTGTAATAAAATTTATGTGTTTTTATAAGGTAAACGAAAAATATTCTTTCTGAAGGTTTCCCAAAAAATCAGGTGCTGCAAATATTTCGGGGACAAGCTTTTTCAATTGTGCGTCATAGCAGCACCAGCTTTAGGAAATAGATATTCACTTACAAAAGTTAGTAAATACCGTTTGCATGTCTCCCAATGGGTCACTTTTCAAAGATATTATTCAGTTCCATATTGTTTTGATATCGGCAATAAGTTTTAAAATTGACTATTCAGAACCATTAATACGTATCTTTTTTATTTAACGCACAATTTCACGAACCTTAGATTTAGCTGTTTTCACATTTGGTCATTTTAAAGCATCTTCAACAATGTGATTTATTGTGTGAGCCAAACTGGGCAAATATTTCATTGAGCTTACGAATAGCTAGATAGAGCATATGCATTTTACTATTTTGAAGAAAATGACATGTCACACCTAAGAAACCTCGCTCGTTGTTTGTTTCAGTCCAAATGTCCAATCTGACACAAATATTGTCAATCTTTGACAAAATTTAGCTTTAGCTCTAGCTACACAAGCTTCATATTTTTTGTGGGTAATCTTTTTTAAATAAGCTGCACTAAGTAGGTACCTTAAAATTAGGTTGAAGCACTTTCAGAAGGCGTAAAAATCCTTCTCCTTTAAAAAAAAACCAAAAAACTCTAAAGCCTGCACTATTTTGTTGTATTTTGAACCTCCATCCAAAATAGATATATCTATTACATTCAATAAAGAAAAAGTACTAGAAATAATTTATTTTCCTTATTGAAACTTGTAAAAATGCGTCTTCTAAAGTACTGTGTGGAGCTATGTTACTATCCGTACTAGCATCAAAAAAACTTTTTCATTCCAACATGTTTTCTAATTTAGAACCGCTAGATGTTGATGGCTGTGAGATATCCAACTCATGTTTTTCAATAGACTTCACAAAATATCCTATATCTTCACAAATATATGTTCTGTGACTTTGGGCAGTGTTTACACTTTTGATAATTCGATTCGATACGAGTACTTTATTTCGATACCAAGTATTTGTTTCGAAAGAACGATTCCATTATCAAAGTATTCGGTATTGAAATCAAAAGAATGGAATACCTACTTGTATTTATTTGTATCGAATAATCCCTGTCTAAGAGGAGGCACGTAAGGGTGTCATAACGCATATTGATCTAATTGATCTAGTCGTAATATGGTACCATATAAAAGTCAGGCAGGGTCAGTTAGGGCGTAAGGGTGACATAACTCACGTTTAATGACGTTTATCAATTTTCACTACTTTCAGTTCAGTTAAGACGATTGACAACAGTCTTGACTGTGACAGTGTTTACAGTTTTGATTATTTACGACGATTCGATACGAGTACTTCATTTCGATATCAAGTATTGGTATCGAAAGAACGATTCAATTACCAAAGTATTCGGTATCGAAACAAAAGTATCGAATACCTACTTGTATTTAATTGCATCGAATCATCCCTATGCGAGACTCTCGCAAGACTCTTGCAAAAGTCTTGGTTTTGTTCTTGCATACATAGTCTTGGTCTTGGTCTTGCAAATCAAAGACAGTCTTGATCTTGCAAAAAATGCAAGACTAAGAGCAAGACTGCAAGACCAAAACTAGTCTCACTCATCCCTATATACAGGATGTTCCACCCAGGGCTACTACATTGTTCGGAAAAAACTCGGTTTGAAAATTTACGGGCAAAAATTTAACATTCTGTAACATGCGTAGGAAGTCTGGTCGAATCGCATTATTCTGCTTTAAAATTCATTGACTAACCGTTCTTGATAAGAATGGAGGAAGCCATTGAAAATGTAGAAATTAAAAATTGCTGAAACTTCGAAACGAGTACTTCGACTTTAGTCATTTTAAGCTTGCTTGGAGAGAAATGTTTGTACTTTTCAGTCACTAAAGAGTCAAATATCCTCTAACAATGGCCACATTTTTAAATCGTTCTCGGAGTCCGTTTAAAGAGGCGAATATTCGATTTGGTAGTTATTTTTTTCGCATCCGTCAGACTCAGCACAATTTTGACATAAGATAATCTTTAATGCGTTTGTGCTGAAAATGCGCTAAATTTGGACTGTTTTACGCGTCAAATCCAGTGTTGTGCCTGAATGACTCGACAGAATAAACACATTTTGAACAGCTCGTTTAGAAGTTACAGCGATTTAAATGTGTAAACTTTATCACTCTTATTAAGTGTGGAAAGTCAATAAATTTTGATTTTGAACCAAAATGATCGAAATCGGACAGACTTTTTATTGAAGTTACTAAAGGAATACATTGATTTGGGAGTAATTTAGGTTTTTAGCATTTCATTTTCAAGTGTATGGTGGTGAAATGTGGGACTTGAAAATTATTTTCACGGTTTTCTGATGGCCACTTTGGTCTGGAAATTTTTGATCTAAAATTTTCAAGCCCAGCACTTTCTGAGGTTATGGCGCTTTGCAACTTTCACAGGCCTGCATCAGGGCGAAGCTCTGCTGCGAGCTTTAATGTCCAGAAGGCTCTTAGAAGAAACGCGATATTTTCAATCGCTTGATAGTTTCGGCGCTTGATAAGGCTGTACCTACTACTACTATTACTACTACTACTACAACAGTTGCTTTATACAGGATGATTCAAAATTGGCGTCATTCCTTTTAAGGGGTAATAGGGGCTCACTTCGAAGGTACTAGAAAAATACTGAATTTTTTTTTCGATAATTTAACAAATAGTTACAGGTGAATAGCACAAAAATTACACTCGTATAATTTGAGCAGGAGTTAATTAACCGAATACGAGAAACTGTTCCAGAAGTGTGCATAATAAGGTGATTAGACAGGCACTTGTTTGGAGTTACAAACTCAAATGTATGTTTTTGTACTTTGTAAACAAATTAATAATTCGAGATTATGAGTTTCGAAATAGGTTCCGTCATTCAACGATTCCTGTTGAATTTACCGTTTATCCTTGTCTGTTTTATTGTCGCTCGGTATTTATCCATGGTTACCGGAGTTTTAAATAATTACGAAACAACAGGTATTTATGTAATGTTAATTAGGCAGATTACCTTTAAAAACATTGTTGCCGTTTTTCTAATATAGTTTTTTGCAAATTTCTCAGTTTTTAATAACAATTATTTTTTTTTACTAATTTTTCTGCACTCCTCAAACACCGCCAGACAACTCTCTCTACAACAGAGTCTACAGACAAGACCTCAAGCGGAATGACGCCAAATTTGAATCACCCTGCATACGGGAAACTCAGTTTTTGTCTCAGAATTTCCAAATTAATCCCTTTTATTGAGAGCAAATTGTTAGTTTAGAGCGCTAGGCCTTCGGGCCAGCTTTTAGCGACAACAACAGCAGCAAATACCAAATGCACTTTCCGCGTATTATTCAACCCCTTGTCGATATAAATTATCCGGCGATGAAGGCCCTAAAAGAGAGAGCGTCGCCAGTTAGGGACTTAAATTCGTGGCGCATCAGCATGGGCTGCGACTGCTGGGAGGTTTTATTGCAACCGGAAGCTTAGTATAGATAATGCTATTAGCATTCATTCGCTTTATGACCCGTACATAAAAGTTTCCGCAACTGGGGAAATGCCCCGTAATGCGCCAAAAACGGATTCGTCGGCTTCATTTCTCCACTCCGATGTCCATGCCAGTCTTTTGTTCGGTGCCGCTCGATCAATCCGTCGAAAACACACCAGAAATGCGAAAATAAATTGAATATGTTGATCGGGCAAGTTCAAGTGATATCATTGAAGTCGTCTTGTCCAAATATTGAAGTTTGAGGGCGTTGCCAAGCAACAATTCAGCAAACTGTGTGTTTGTCTAAACTGTCAGCAGCTGTCAGTTGAACAGTTGCTTAGATGTACCTACATCCCTGGCTGCAAGCGAATTAGAGCTAATTAAGGTTGAATGATATGTGATTTGGGCGGTTAATCGACTCGATGGCTAATTAATGGCGAACGAATAATTGTTGGCTGGGGCACTGTTGCGTCCTGGCCGGTAATTTATGCACGAACTATCCCTAAATACCCGTTCACCGTCTAATTAAGTGGGCGGCCAAAAGGGAGAATGGAGAAAAAACCGCGCAAATGACAGTGTTTTGGGTGGTTAATTGGTCGCGAAAAAAAATAACCGGGCTGAAATTAGTGAGCAATTTACGCAATATGCGATATGGTAATCGGAGACATACCATCGGAGCAAAAGTAGCGCATTTCCTTAACCTGCGGGCGCTGTAATTTGCAGTGGGGCCATCGCGGAACCGCCGCCCTTGTCGTCAACAAACTGGCCCCCTAATTGGGGCCCTTCGCATCCATTCAGGGTCGCGTTTGACATGCAAAACAGTCGCCCGCCTAATTTGTGCAAAGTGCAAATTTTATCTGTCACCCGATGGTGTTAAAAACGCGACCCCCGTTCGCCACTTAGGGCCCCGTTTGAAGTCGCTCTTCTTGTTTTAACATTTAATAACGTTGCGCATATTTATGAGGATTTTTTTACGGTTTTGCACGCACCCCCGCCTCCCAGTTGTCCCCAGTTGTTTCGATCGCCTCAATTAGTTGGTGATCGGCGATTGTTTCAAGGTGGGCGGCCGCCCACGATGGCGAACAGCCGCCTTTGACGGCGCTTTTCACCGGCCTGGTGGAGCGTGTAAGTTTCGGACAGCCAAATCGTAACGGCCCGCGTTTAAGTCGGCGCCCAATCAAACGTTGCGATTTCACCTGGGCAAAGTTCCTTACCCGCCCATAAGGCTTCCTCGTCTTTTGCTTAAAACCACTTGTCACTTGTCACTGTCTAACTGTTTTGATCAATTGTCATTGACTGTCAATGATGGGTGTTTGTCTGCTTGTTTGCAATGAACGCAACAAAGTAAAGTGGTCGTTTGGCTCGCAGTCGCATAAACAACTTTATGCGGCCCGAATTGGGGGCAACAACAAAGTGGAGTCAACTTTGGCCATTTGGCGTAGCAAAAAGTCCCGAAGTTTCGATTGTAAACAGATTAGCGAACTTGGATAGTGACCAGCGAGCGGCCAGAAGGGCTGGAAAAAAGTGGCCGCCTTGATGCTCTAACTAATTAGAGCCACTTCAAAGGTATGCGGAAATTGAATGGAATATCTGAGCGAAGCACAGATAGAGCCGGGGAGAGCGAGTGAGAGGAAACAGAGACCCCTCCGAGGACAAATTGAAATGTATTCCGCAAATTTTAATTGGGTTATTGCGCGACGCCGCCGACACCTCTTCGTGTACCTTCAATCGTAATTAATGAACTTTATATTGAGTTAGCCCGGCGCCCCCCAAGCCCCATTTTCGCTCTAATGGTTATTATAACGTGGAGGATTCGTTACCGGCTCGTCCCCGATTTAATTACCGGCGACAACTTGGGAGAGATTGCCCGGATTCAATAGACGCCTCGCCAAATTCCTGTTTTTTTTGCCTCAAACTGGAACGGCGACAAAACCCCTGCAGTGTCTAAAGGTTTTTGTCTAAGCAAGTCGCGATTTTCGCGTTATTAGGCTGCAAAAAATATTCTTTTGGCAATAGCTGAAACAAATCAAGATAGAAACTAGTGTATCATTATACCGTGCCATTGAAATTTGCGAGTTGAACTTTCCTTTTACCACTGAAGTTTCAAGCAAAATGTTTTTTTCTTGACACCCACCCTTTCAAAAGGTAGACGCAAAACATCGACTCTGAATTTTTAACGTTAAATCAAGCTGAAGAACTATTTATTTTCGAACGTTTCGCTAGCGCGGATTATTTGGCACCTTCAGCATGCACCCACTCTGTTTCAATCATCGAGGAAAACTGAGTGTCCATTCAGGAGCGTAGCAGGCATCGGTTTTCTCTCTTGCACCCATGGCAGTCCAAGAGGGAGGCCAGATAGGCGGTGCGTCGCTACGTTCGAAATTGATGTCTACACAGCTTGAGAATTAGAAGAAACACAAAAATTGATATACGGATCTACTTAGGTGCTCCTAGAAATAATCTAATAATGGAGATTTCTCTGTTTTGGTCCTGACGTTTCGCTAGCCGCTGAAATTATTCTTTACCGACGATTTACGCGTTTCTTCTATGAAATTTTGTTTACTTTTAGATTATGGTGTGATAATGGTACTGTGCCGTTTAATTTTTCGAGTCAAAACAAAAAGTGTCTACAGTTTTATAACTTACCAACAGTTACTTACAGTCTTCCTACCTTTACAGTTTTACAAGCTCTACCAAACTTGGTTAGAACTGTCGGGCTGGTCACTGAAAAGTACAAACATTTCTCTTCCAAACCAGCTTAAAATGTGTAGAGTTTTAATGGCATCAGATCTTATGAAAAAAATCAGTGACGTGCCCGAAGGGCTCGTCACAGCAAACGCATTGTGGAGAGTTTAATGTCGAAATTATGCCGAGCCCTTTAGACACTACACTGATTCAAATGCAAAATACTCTAAATTTGACGATAGATTAGATTTTGTGAAAAAATCAGTGTCGTGCCCCAAGGGCTCCGCACAACAAACGCGTTATAGAGAGTTGAATGTCGAAACAACTGGTTAAAACGCCAAAATACCATAAATTTATCGATGCTTTTTCGAAAACGCTCTTAGAACGAATTCGATATTTTGATCCGTTTTTGAGATACAAATTTTTGGCATTTTTATTTGGCAGCTTCAGATATTTGTTTTCTTCGAGTGTGCCCACTCTGTTCAATCATCGAACAAAAGTGAGTGTCCATCCAGGAGCGTAGCTGGCATCGGTTTTCTCTCTCGCTCCCATGGCAGTCCAAGAGGGAGGCAAGATAGCCGGTGCGTTGCTACGTTCGAAATTGATGCCTACACGGCTTAAAGCTTCAGAATTAGAAGAAACACAAAACTTGATATACAGATCTACTTAGGTGCTCCTAGAAATAATCTAATAATGGAGGTTTATCTGTTTTGGTCTTGACGTTTCGTTAGCAGCTGAAATTATTCTTTACCGACGATTTACGCGTTTCTTCTATCAAATTTTGGACACGACACCGATTCAAACGCAATAATACTCTAAATTTGTCGATAGATCAGATTTTGTGAAAAAAATAAGTGTCGTGCTTTGGCACAACAAACGCAGCATATAGAGTTTAATGTCGAAACAACGTAATGTTCAAAAGGCTCTTAGAACGAATTCGATATTTTGAGCCCTTTATAAGATATGAATTTTTGAACTGTTGGCAGCTAAGCTTGTTTTTTTAGACGCTTGACAACGTTACTTTACATCTTTTGCTCCATGACAAAAGGATTATTTGGCAACTCTGCGTCATTTTTTGTGACTCCTCGCCCTGGACTCAATTGAAGCATTTTTGCCATCCTGCAAAACGCATCCATTATTCCAACACTTTTACGGAACTTAAGTTGAAAGTCCCAATCAAATTTTCCCTTTTCTCTACTAGTATCTAACAATTATATTCAAAACTGGCAAGTTTGAACGTAACTACTCACCATCTCTCATGCATGCCGATGTGTGCGAGAGAGATAATCGATGACAGTTACGTTCCCGATTGGCAAAATCAGGATCAAATTCCTTCAGAATCCATCGGCTGTCACTTTCGATGAAAATCGACATTCTAACCCATAAGCGAGGTAATCGCTTAATTAGGGCGTTGCGATGAGAGTATGTGTGAAACAGGAAAGTTGTAGTTGCGTTCCGGTAGCGGAATGTCAAGAAATATGGTTTAATTGGCATCGGTAGCCGATTTAATTAATACGTTTCGATGGCATGGTAGGCCGTGAGCGGTTCCCAAGCCGATTTGCAATTGTTCGAATTCCCTTGCGGCCGGACGAGGCCGAACTGCGCCCACCCCGTTCGGGTCATTGCGACGTTGATGATGATGATTATGGGGGGTGAAACGGGAAAAGGTCGCCCCCCCTGAATGAAATCTGGCTCATCAACTCATCGTCCAATTCCGAAGCAATAAAGCTGTCTAAGAAGTTTATTGCCGGGGTGTGGGGATGCGGTCTCCCTTCGAGAATTGGCTTAAACATTTGTATGTATTAGGGGGAGATTATGCTAATTGGGCGGAGGGTGACGGCCAAAGGGGGAGATCGGTCGCTCGCTTGCTCGGACTCGTGTACAAAGTGGCCGCCTAATGTTTCGATAATGTTTTATTGAGGCTCCGGTTTCCAAATCATCATGTTTGATTTTTTTTCTGCCTTGAAGTGAGCAGTGGCGTGCCAGCCTCAAAACTAACGTATTCTTGGCAGGCGCGAATGCGGCTTTAGGCCTCAAGCCGCCCATTTACACATGCATATTTATAAACATTATCTTCTATTACGGAGCGCCGAGTAAAGTATAAAGCTGGCAAGCGAGGAGGCTTCCGGAGCCGGGGCTTTTGAGAGCTTTTATGGCTCAGTTTTATCCCGTATAAGTAATATAAAAGCAGGCGATTTGCAGCACTCCATAAATATTTAGCTTTAATTCTAAAAGCGAGTTTCCGAGACGCACACTTTATATATTCATTATTTAGACGCCCGTGAACCGCCCTTTCCCCCCAACATTTTACACCTTCCATGACTAAAGGGGGTCCAGCCTAACCAGTTCAGTGTAAAAAATCATCATTAACAGTCGCCCTCCGCAATTGTTCTTCGCACGATGAGTGGGGTGGCAGGTTGGCCGCCCTTTTAGCCGGCGGGGGCCAATGCGGAGCGATCGAGTCGCATCCAATGCGTGAATGAGCCATCGCGAATTGGATAATGCACGGGGTGCAAAAAGGGGCCACTTTTGCATTCGATTCGGGCTATTAATGTGTGAATGGTGCGTTTGTCAGTCACAATTCATTAACTTTGTTGACGCTTCTTTGAGGTTAGGACGCTGCTCTTGCGATATGGGGTGACTGAAAATTTTCGTGGCGTTTGTGTTTACATTTTACCTATATAAAATTGAACTGTGAGCGCTGTTTATTTACTCAAGCTAAGCAATGCTCTTTTCCTAAAGCAAAAAAATTGAATATGTATTTCATCTCATCATTAAATCGAATATAAACAAATAATTCACTTATAAACTACTAACTAAAATAAAGTTTTAGATTTCATTATTATCCACAACTATGCTGTTGACAATTTTCCGCTGGGTTGTCACGTTTCGCCGCAAATCAAAACCGTTTTCAACCCCTAAACTGCGCCCCCATTTTACCATTTTCAGTGTTTTCGTGTTTAAATTTTATTTCTTCTAAAAGTTCGAACTTCAACAACACTTCAACTTCGAGCGGCAATTACAAAATGACGGTCAACTTTAATCAGTACATTTTCTTCCTTAAAAGTATAACATTTCCCAAAATGTTCCTTGAGCAGAAGCAACGATACGAAATTATTTTATTTCATAATTTTCTGGTTCAGTTGTAATTCGTTAAAGTAAAACGTGCGGCAAAAGATATTTCAAAAACCAATTTTTACCAAAAACTGGAAGAACTTTTGAATCGAGTAATACCGGTTAAGCGTCAACATACTTTAATCTATCGTTGGGACACCCTATATTCATCTACACTGATAGGAGTATTTCATGTGCACAAATCATTTGATGTGATCAAACCGTTTTCAACCCCTAAACTGCGCCCCCCTTTTTCCATTTCCAGTGTTTTCCCATTTAAAATTTATATTTTCTTACAGTTATAACTTCAACACTTCAACTTCGAGAGGCGATTACAAAATGATGGTCAACCTTAATCAGTAAGTACATTTTCTTCCTTAAAAGTATAACATTTTCCAAAATAGTTTATAATTTTCTGGTTCAGTTGTAATTCGCTAAATTAAAAACTGCGGCAAAAGTTATTTAAAAAACCAATTCAACTTACTTTAATCTATCGTTGGGACACCCTATATTCTTCTACACTGATACGAGTATTTCATGTGCACAAATAAAGTACCTGCGTCCTGTTGAAAATAGTCGCACCTAATCGCGCAACGTTGTACGCGGTTTTTAGGGCCGAATCAATTCGGATGCAATCGGATGTGGGCGTTCGTGTTCGTTGCACTGTTGCGCTCCTTGTCTGGCATGAAGCCGAAGTGTTGCCCCACGGGGCAATGTTGCCCTGTTGATGGAAAAAAGCCAGTTTTATTGAGCAGGAGAATGCCTTTAAAAATCGAGCTGAAAATTGGCGAGTACAGGCCTGCGCCTTCATTATGGGCATATTACGACTGAAGGCCCGGTACTCAACTATTAATAACCGACATACCGACTGAACTTTTCATTATTTCTTCGTTATTTGGCCGACACAAAAGCAGTCAGTAGTCGTTTATTTTGATCGGTTCGCACTGGCTTTAATAAGTTGGAAACCGACATATCCGATAGAAGCCAGAGTAGGCGCTGGTAGGCGACAGTCAAAGTGACAGAACCCGTGTGACACCAGCGCCAGTTCCATCGATTCCGCGCAAATAATTGATTAATGAGGGGCTGGAATTCACACGCACCAATTCGCTCATTGTTGCCTTATGGGGCCCCAGCTGTTCATTAAGGCACCGGCCCCATTGTGCCATTATCCCACTTTGCGTTTTGTTGTGTTTAGTTGTAAATTGGGCCTAATTTCGACGACCATTACCAACTGTTTCTTGGGCAATAACGACGTCCGATTGTTGCTAATCTATTAAATTAGACACGTTCGCATTGTGAATGGCCGGGCGAAAATGGAAAAGCCCATTCGGTCGTGGAATGGGGATTAGCTCGATCAAATGGGCTTTTTTACCGATTTAATATTTATTATGGAAGGTCTTTTGTGCGAGTAGTGTCTCGGCCGAAGAACTTGTTCTTCGACGAAACGGGCCGATTTATTGACCCGAATCAATAACCGATTAAGGCCCCCGCTCAACCGACTTGTAACGTACGTCCACCTTGGAGGTCCTGCCCGTCAGAAATCCAATATGTGTATTTAATCGAATTTAACACATGACAGTTTGCATGGTAAATGGCGATAATACGTATAATATAAGAGTGGACGGCGATCGGGTTTCCCGTGCATTCTCGCGCCCCGACCAAAACCCCGGACGCACGTCCCTGGTTCGGCCTGCCGTAACGAAGGCCCGAACTTCGAAAGACACTTTCTCATCGAATCAATGAACGCGACAAATATCCTGTTTTGTGGCATCGTTAAAATGCGCACCGAGAGAGGAAAAACAGCAACGGTTTTTGATCAACATGTCATTCGAGGGCCCGTCCGATTAACGTTAATTACACCGTTGCTGGCCGATCGGCTTTTTGCCGATTGCTCTCCAGTAATTAACGACCACTCCCCGTACATAAATGGAAGATATCTGAATCAGTTATTGTCACTGTCAGACTGACAGTGACACTGACTGTCGAGGTCAAATGCCCTGGACGGCTGTCAAGTGGACAACTAGCTGTCTGGTTGCCTAATTGCCAGCAAGATGGTTCACATTGGAGGTATGCGCAAAACATTTATATTGGCCGCAGGAATGCGGTGAACGCACAAAAGTAAAGCGATATTATTCGAGCCGATGTGTATGAGAAAATATTTTCGAGATGGAATAATTCATTAAACCGGTAATGGCTTATTTTGCAACAAAAAGGCAGCCATCGATATTGACATCATTAGCCGGGAATGCTCGGTGTAATCCGAGGCGATTTTATTCATTTTAAAATCGAGCGATTTGTTTTTCTGTAGTTGGCCGGTAATTGAGTGCGGCCAGGTCAGTGGCGTAGGTTGGCACAACCAGCCTCTCGCCCTCCCCCCCTCGGCCTGCTGCTGCCCCTCGCCAACATTTAATTGCTGTCCGGCGAGAGAATTACGAATCGATTCCTGTTATCTGGGAGTTTATCTGTCTAATTAGTGAAAAATGCTCCCATTAAAAATAATTAAGACTAATCACGAACACTTAGACAGCCGGTTAACGTTTCGGGCTTGAAGCGCACCAGAAACCAGTTTGGTTGTCGCTTTTATTGACAAGTTTGACGATTCGAGCCGGACCAACATCCATACAAACCTCATTCATATATCGGGTGATTTCGAAAAGTTTTCATGCTTCTTTATCTGGGTGGACTGGATGGATTTTCTGGCAACACTATGTTTTGGGGCTTCTATCAGGATACGAGATTGTATTGAAACGAGTCGTTTTTAAGAGTAGGCACCTAAATCCAAGCACGCCACTGTATGGAAAGAGTTAAGGTTTTTGGAAAACAGAAACTTAGCTTCTTCCTAGCGTGAATAATAAGGGATTTTTGGGGAAGTGAGCTACTAATAGAGCGCAAAAATCCGAATATTTTTCAGTTGCTGTATTAAAAGGCGCAAAGGTAAACTTTAGGCCTGGGTAACTCAGTTCCGTTGCTAGGAAAACGTTGATGACTTTTTTACTTGTTTTTAGATTTATTTTAAGGGCATAATTTAAGGGAATAATGTTTTTAACATTTCTTCAAAATTTCGGAATTTTCCAGTTTTAGTAAAGTTACTCTTTTTTCTAAATGCTCAATTTACTAAAGATTCATTTAAAAATACTGACAATCTTAAGGTATTTTTCGCGACAAATTATGAAATACATTTTATTAGAACACTCCCCCCCTTCGTCGCTTTGTAAACAGTTTTGAAATCCCTTTCCAGCTTCGAATTTGGGACAAAAATCAAATCATTTTCTATCAAAACTCGAACTGAATGAGGGAAAGTCTATAATAAATTATTTGGAAAAGTCGTCACTTCCATTCCTTTGGAAACTGTAGAGTTTGTTAAAAAAATTTGGTCTTTTAGTTTTAACTGATTTTTTGTTGCGTTGCTTTCTACTCAAAAACGCTCTATTTTGTAGAGTTTTACTTACAAATATTGACGATCTGGATGTATTTAACGCGAAAAATCACAAAGCATATTTATAGCTTTGTAGTAATTTTACAAAAGTTTTTCGGAGTCGAATTTGGGACAAAAAGGAAAATAAATTTATTTTGTTTTCCCCGAAAACTATTAAAGTTTTTACAAAATCCGATCACAAAACTAAAAGTTTTAAATCAAAAACGCAAAAAAATGTAATTTTCTGATTATTTTCTTCTTTTCTAACAATAATGGGGTTTTTGCAGCCAAAAATGACAAATTCATTTCGCTAGAAAATTCGCTTTATTCATCGGTTTGCAGGGAACTTTAGAAAACCCTTTTCAGCTTCGAATTTGGCACAAAAATCAAATAACTTTATTCAGTTTTTCACCGAAAGTAATTAAGATTATGTTGAAAAAAACGACCAGAGAGCAACAGTTTACAAAAAATAATTAGCAAAATTCACAGCCCTCATCGCTTTGAAGATTTTTAAAGTTCCTAGAAAATTTCAAATCATTTCAGTTTTAGCAAAGTTTTTTAAGCAATTCTCTCTACGCAAAAACGCATTACGTTCTAGTTTTCCTTAAAAATACTGAAAATTTTCAGGTATTTTCCTCGAAAAATTATTAAATCAATTTTATTAGAATATTTGCCTACTTCGTCCCATTGTAAAAAGTTTCGCAATCCCTTTCCAGTCTCGAATTTGGGACAAGAATCAAATAATTTTCTATCAAAAAACGAATGGAATCAGCAAAACTTTATAATAAATTATTTGGAAAATTCGTCACCACTATTCCTCTGAAAACTGTAGAGCTTGTTAAAAAATGTAGTTTTTTAGTTTTGACTGATTTTTTTTGCTTTACTTTCTACTCAAAAACGCTCTATTTTGCAGAGTTTCACTTAAAAATACTGACGATCTGGACGTCTTCTACGCGAAAAATTATAAGATAAATTTATAGCTTTGTAGGAATTTTACAAACCCTTTTTTCAGCGTCAAATTCGGGCCAAAAACGAAAATAAATTTCTCCCGTTTTTCCCGAAAATAATTAAGGTTTTCTCAAAAACCGATTACAAAACTAAAAGGTTTTAATCAAAAACGCAAAAAAGCATTATGTTCTGATGATTTTCATCTTAATATCATCAATAGTGGGGTCTTTTCAGCCAAAAATTACAAAATTAATTTTGCTACAAAATTCGCCTCATTCATCGGTTTGCAGAGAACTTTAGAAAACTCTTTTCAGCTTCGAATTTGGCCCAAAAACCAAATAATTTTATATTGGGTAAAAAAGCCCAAAGTACCTAATTAAGATTATCTTGAAAAAACGGCCAGAGCCAAAGTTTTCAACAAAATTAAGTTTCTTTAAAATTTAAGGTCATTTTAGTTTTAGCAAAGTTTCTATTACGCAATTCTTTCTACGCAAAAAAACGTACTACTTTTAGTTTTAATTAAAATACTGACAAACTTCAGGTAATTTCTGTGAAAGTTATAAAATAAGTTTAATTGGAACACTCGGAACTCCTGAACAGCTTTGTATATATTTTTTGGAACCTTTTGTAGCTTCGAATTTTGGACAAAACCCTAATAATTTTTCCTGGATTTTCTCGCAAAAATATTTCCCCGAACAAAACAAGTGAAAGTTTATAGTCAATTATTTGGAAAACTCGTCACTTTTGTCGCTGTGAATAATTTGGTTTAGGTATTTAAATTCCGGTTTCATCACTTTTAGGTCAATATTTCTAAACAAAACTCGCTCTAAACAGCAAAGCCGCGTTTTTCCTAACGTTTTACTGTAAAATATTGACAAACTGAAAGTCTTTTCGAATACCCGTTTAACCCTTGAATTTGGGACAAAATCGAAACAAAGTTATCTTCTTTTTTTTCGACAACATTTAGGTTTTCTCAAAAAACGACCGGAGAGAGCAAAAGCATATAATCAATATTTGGATAACACGTCAATTTCGCTCTGAAGTTTCAAGCAATCGTATGCGGAAAAGCAATATGTTGATGGCTTTTTTTCAACAACTCAAAAGCGCAACTCAACACAGTGTTACCCAGGCCTAGTAAGCCTCTGAAAACAGAAAATTTCAAGTCGGCATCATCCGGGTTTTTTTTTCAGGCATTGCCAAATTTACCAGAAAAATTCAAACACTTATTCGCGTCGTGACCAGACCGTTATCTATTTTAAAGGCTCAAAGCGCCTCATCATCAGGCTTTTTCAAGGAGAGTGTCGACATAATAATTGTGAATACAAGCCATGATTAGGATTTTTTGCGTGAGCACACTCCGAAATTGTTTACAAAAAAAACACAAATGTTGTATGCGCATCCAAGCTGACATTCAAAAGAGCGACATTTCCTCTATAGACTGTGAACGTTTCGAATCGGGGCCTTCATCAGGGTTTTGTCAATTAATTAATTAGTCAGAACTTAAAAAATTTGAAAACGCGTTTTTAAAACGTTCAGATTTAGTTTTGTTGCTGGACTATACACTGTCAATCACTCATGACTTATACCGAGAAAGTAGAGGGTTTATAGGGCGCGCCTCGAGGGCGGCAGTGGTTAAAATAGTAATCTCAAAGATTTGCAGGTGGAATGTTGGACAGTTTGGCTTGAGAACAGCAGCTATTGAAGCCCACAGGATTTAGTGCGATAGCGTGACTTCGTCACATTATCCAGCGGTCACTCGATACGACACCAGGCATATTCAAGCCGGCTGCGGTTTCGCCAATATTGGCATCCGATTGAGCGGGCCCCAATGATATGAGATATGGGAATTCGCAACGAATTATCTCCCATAACCGGGTTTGGGGACAGTTTGTCAACCGTCCAACCGAGCACCTGAGTGTGTTAAGTTGACCGGGGGGAAACTGTTTGAGTGGCATTAACCGGACCGGGCACATCCTGCCGTCGTCTCTCCTAATAATGGTTTTTCCTTCCAATTTGCGGTCGGAATCGGTAACAGAAGATCCGATTTCCCTTTCGAACGCAACTAATTAAACAGGACATCAACAACGTCCGATTGGGTTACGGCAGTACCAAGAGCGCGCAACAGTATTGATATGGAAATGGACTTTGTAGGGATTGAGCGGCATTTGAGCGGAAAATCGGGACCGACTGTGAGCGACAATTTCGAGCCGTGCGAGAATGATGTATTGTTGTCAGGTGTGTGCACCTGTTCGTCCGACCAGCCAGCTCAACAATGTAATTTATATTAATCGAATGTGAATGGGGATGTTTAATTAAAAGAGCGGCGTTGATTAGATCCGCGACGGGATACTCGATTAGGGGGCCGCTACTGCTTCAGTTCCACTGCACCAGGCAGGGTCGGGCTCAATCAAACATTTTTTTTTATGGGTATTAGGCCGTCCTGACGTTTCTGTAGCACGCATTGCTGGCATCTTCAGATATGTGATTGTTTTGGGTGCTCCCATTCTAATTCGAATCATCGCACGAAACTGACCATCTTCAACTGTTAATATCTTCTAGAAATTTAGAAAAAAAAAATTTCTAATATTTGTCTGGTACTCCGCAAGAGAGCCTCTATCACCCCTTAAAAGGAATGACGCCAATTTTGAATCACCCTGTATAAAAGTCGTGTCGATAACTTGGTTGACATTCTGAGTTTTGACTTTGTTCCAATTCTGAAGTTTTAGCCGTTAAGGTATCCATTTCGAACGTAGCAACGCACCGGCCTCTAGCCGATCTCATGCACTGCTATGGGTGCGAGTGAGAAAACCGATGCCAGTTGCGCTCCTGAATGGACACTTAGGTTCGTGTGATGATTGGAATCTGCAGCTTCGGGCTGAAAAGCAAACGTTGATATTTTGCGCAGAAGACAGTTCTGGAGACGCTTTTTCCACACGGTCCTCATGACTATTCAGACACTTTGACCGTTTGAAACATATGGCGGCTTTTAACTTTCAAGTGCCTGAAAGGGGTGAAGCCCCACTTTGATATTTGTATAATTTTGCCACATTTAAAGAAGAAAATGCTCTTTCGAAAATATTCTTACAAGGAACGCGATATTTTGAACAGTTTTTGAGATATGATTTTTTTACTGATGGCAGTAAAGGCTGATTTCTATTGCAGCTGGCGACAACATCTCTTGATTTCTAAGGAAAGCATCAATTGGCAACAGTGCGTCATTATTTTTGTGTTACCGCTCCCATTATTGCCCTTATTAAGCTTACTGCCAATTAAGCGCTTTTTGCGCCGGCTTTAAAGCGGTTATGGAAAATCAGATCGCCGGCTAATTTATCGGTTTAGTCATTTACTTTGTTAGTGCTAAGGCATCGTGGAGCAATTGCTATTTTAGGGTGTAGTGTTGGCAACGTGGCCCGCAGTGGCGTGCCCCGTAAAAATTTGCAGCAATTAATAAATTGCATATTAAAGGCTGCGAGCTGCCAGGCAGCACTCAGCCGAAAACACACAATATCGCTTTATAGTCGCAGAAATTCATTAATTACTGTCACCCTTTTCAGTTAATTACCTCGAAGAGCGTTTATAACCCGCTTTGGAGCGGTGGGGCTCACCAAAGTGTTCCTTAATTACCTCAGAGCAACCGCTGATAGTTATACGGGAGAAATCCAGCCACCCCCATTACTACGGGGGGCATTTGATTGAAAACCCCGCACACATTTCGTTCAATTAAGTCACAAACCGATCATTGGACACGCAATGTTCATTTTTCATTTATTCTGAGAGGTAGTGATTTTGGTGTTTGAGGCGGAAAATTGAGCCAAACTTGAGCTCAATACCGAAGTCCGAAGAGTTCTTTTAAATCGTTGCATTTTGCATTGGTTTTGTGGTTTTGTCCAATTAGATATGAGGGAAAAATGCCTTGGATGGCAACGATCCGACGAAAAAGAGAAAACAATTAATTGGACGCGGGTAAACATGACAATCAAACACTATTTAGAAACGGCGGTCATCGGAAGTAACGAACAAAGAGGCAATTTTGCGTGAATAATGAGGCGTTTTCAAAACGTAACGGTGGCCGTTTTTTTTCCTCTCTTCATTTTGCCCATTAACTAATTGGGGCTTCCGGTGTCCTCCTCATTACACCTTTGCCGAAATGTAGGTAATACACAGTGTGGACAGCCAGCCGAGTTTAAGCAAACGCATGAAAGTTCAGCCGAGGACCTTCGGGCACGACACTGGTTTTGGCGTGAAAAACACTTAAAAATTAGCGACTATTCGCTTTTTTTCCATTCAGTTTGACATTAAACATTCTTCAATGCTTGGGTTTTGAAGTAAACAGCACTCAAAATTTAGCGATTCTTCACTTTTTGTCATCTAGTCAGTGTCGTGCCCGAGGGGCTCGGCACAACAAACCCATTAAAGATGTTTCATACCAAAGTTGTGCCAACAAGCCCTTATGATTGGATGCTGCAACTACAGGGTGATTCAAAATTGGCGTCATTTCTCTGGAGGTGTTGTCTGGCGCTGTTATAGGAGTACAGAAAAAATAATAAAATAAATTAATTGTTACTAAAAACTGAGAAATTTGCAAAAAACTGTATCAGAAATACGGCAGCAATGTTTTTCAAGGTAATCTGCCTGATTAACCGGTAACCATGGAATTATACAGACTGACAATAAGATAGACAAGGATAAACAGTAAATTCAAGAAGATTTGTTGACGAAATGTCAACCTGTTCTCATAAACTCGAATATGGATGGGTGTTTATCATTATCATCAAGTAAACCCTACAACACCAAACATTTGAATGGTTAACTCCAAACAAGCAGCTTCTCGTATTCAGTTAATTAACTCGTGCTCCATTTGTATCTCCTTGTGCTGTGTGTATCGTACAAACGCCT
>NW_026017110.1:48980824-49023210 GCF_020466585.1 Dendroctonus ponderosae | reverse complement strand
AGTAAGTCACAGTTTGACAAATTATTGTTATTATTGACAAGGGCTATCCACCTGTAACTATCTGTTAATGACAAAAAACATTATTGCCGCTGTGCCTTTTTATCAAAAAATTATAGAAGATAACTTTTTAGATATAAAAAATTTTCGTAATTTGAAGCAAAGATCGTTTTTGCTTTTTTTTTCCTTTTGAATACTTAAGTATTCCAATATGCTACCAATTAAACTTGGAACAATTTCAAAATAATGCTTAATAACAAAGTTGAAATTCGATCTTCAACTGTTAATATCTTCTAGAAAAAAAAATTTTCAATATTTTCATCGTACTCCCAAGGGAGCCTCTATCACCCCTTAAAAGAAATGACGCCAATTTTGAATCACCCTGTATATTTCCTTTGTTTTGTCTGGCTGTCTTCTCTTTATATTACTTACACTTTGCCTTTGCTCTGTCCCGACCCGATTTGATGGCTTTTGACCAGGATTTTGTCCGTGGATGTGGTCAGAAGCCTTTGGCAGTTCAGCGACCAATAAGCCCCCCATTTAACGGATCGAATTTCCTGCAGCCGAGCAGTTTTACCACTCAAATTCCATTAGGGCTTAAAGGATTACCGGTTGTTTGTCAATGGCCATTTACGGAATTAGAGTGAGCGCACCCTCAACGGGAAATTTGGGTTGATGAGGGCGGCAACACCGTGCCCACTTGAGTGTTGGCGGATTGATTAAGAGCCCTTATCGGTTTGAGGGCCGCAATGTGCTTCACGTTGGCTGCAAGGCAATTGAAACTGTGAATAATGGGGCCCCTTTTTTGTCGAAGTGAACTGAATGCAATTGTAGCGGCGCGCCAAGCGAATCGTGAAAACACCTGCCGCCCTAATTAGAACAAAATGCCACCCGGCACGCGTGTCAGCCCCCTTGATTCCAGTATTGCTCACTTGACTTTGGCGGGGCTGCGCCCCCTGTGCGCCCCTGACCCACTTTGGGCGCCCAGCGGCACCTGGCCGAGTTCCAAGTGCCCAAAGGCAGCGGCGGGTTCCTCATATGGTAATAAATATGCAAATAAAAGCTTTGTTAGACCCATTAACTACCCATTAGGCTCGGGCGTTTGCTTAAGTGTAGCGGCAATTAGGTGCGGGCAGATAACGAGCGATCGCTCAGCTTGATTATGCGAAATGTAATTTTGTTTTTTCGGATTTCGATCAAACAGCCCACCACCCGGAACGGTCCGTTGCCTATCTAGAGCGTTCGGACTCTTAATTCTCGGGTGTTTTTGACGCACCCCCGTATGTCAAAGCTGGTATTCACTGCAGACCTGGAATGGTTGACAGCATATGTCAGTCATAAGTGTCGCGTTGGTTTTTAGTTTTTATGTAATTGCGGTGCTTTTTAGAGAAAATAAAGTTCTAGTATACCTACTTAGATCAAATACCTACGTGAAAATATGGACACTTGAGAGCATGTAACATGTGTTAACTCTCTGGAATAAGAAAAGTGAGGTTGTGCTTGCGCGAGATGCTTGTTTGCGGCCTCTGGATGGTGGACAATGACATTTCTGGTGTTGCCAAGATGTGGATGGTTTCTGGCAAAAAATGAAAAAGCCTCATGGTAATAAAAACTTAATTGTTTATTCTAGGATTCTATAATTTTAACATTAATATACAGTGTCATTGAGCCGAAATAAAACAACCGATTACATTCGGTCCAAGGGTACGATTGCCCTGATGTACCGCAGTGTTCACTCTGGCCAGCTAAATCTTAACTTAATTTACAAAAAAATATGTATTTATACAAGGGGGAGGAAAAACGAGAACGGCGGTCGTCCGGCAACGGCGCCCACGCCGGAAACTGTCCCGCCGGACGTCCACCAAGCACAACAAAATAAATTATAATACAAATTTATATCACAATGTCACACTGAACACTCCAAGGTCCACCCGTTGATCACGCATTACACATGGATGGTGTCCTCGTCGTCCGAGGGCGACCGTCGGCCACCTGGCGATCCTGGAGAGCCGGGATCCAAGGGGGCGTCCGGACTGGGCGACCGGGGCGACGGTCCATCGGACGTGTGGTTCGAATAGTAGCTGGACAGATTGGTCAGCGAGCTGCTGGCGGCCAGCGAACCCAAATGGGCGCTTGGTCCGGGCATGCCACCCATCCCCATAGCGGGCGGATACAAGCGGTAGGGCAGCGGCTTCTGAAGGGTGGCGGCCGCGGCCGCCGCCGCCGCCTGCCGGTAGTACAAGTCGGCAGCGGTGGGCGCCGCTTGCGGGGCGGCGTTCTGGGGCGGGTACCAGCACCCGTAGGGCGGCCCTCCGTACAGTCGCTGAAAGGCCGCATAGTTGCCTGCCTCGGCCAGCAGTTCCAAACCGACGGCCGTCTGGCGCTTCCATTTCGTTCTGGAACAAGCAGAAACAAGGATTTTTAATGCCCTGTTGCCAAGTTGTCGGGGTTTTCCCGAAAATACTAGTTGGGCTACAAAGTTGATATTCGATTTTTAACAGTTAATATCGTCCATGTTGCCAGATTGAGGAATTTTTCCTCAAAATACCCTTTTGACACATTTCGTTTCCTGCTGTTGCTCGAGAATGGTTGAATGGAAAGTATGAGTGTGCGTGGGTTGTTTGGGGGCTCCCGACTCCAATTTAATCAATTAGTGGAATGAATTGAAGCGCATCGCCACAAAACAGTTGAACAAAACCGCAAAAGTGGTTGGGACGTTTCATTAACGAGCACGCAAGTTGTGGAACACATTGCCCCAACCATATGGCCAGGAGAGGTGAACAAAAAAGCGCTTTGTTTCCCCAATCGCATCGTTATTATAAACATATTAACGGGCAACAATGGGAAATAACGTCAGTCACGTCTAAACAAGCCGACATGGGGGTGGAAGTGGTTTTTTTGTCTTTCGTGGTTGTTTTTCGGTGTTCGTTTGTTTGCCGGAAAAAACCGCCCTCTTATATCGGCAAGCCGGCCGTGACTAAATAGGCCCCCTCCTAATCGGCGCTGATGAGACGACGAGAACACAAGTAATTAAGCGGGCCGATGACGACTTTGGCCTAAATGCGAAATAATCAGGGTTTGATTGATTTTTCGAAAAATCGCCGCTTTTCATCTGTTTACGGGCCTCCGGCCGAATACTGTCGAGTCACTATTTAGACCGGGAATTATGCGAGAAAATTGATGTCGGCGTCAAAAATAAATAACGTCTGAACGCATTTCACAGTTGATGCGATCCGGTACCGTGGGGCGGGCGAATTCGTTTGGAAATTCATCCTGGGCGACAGGTACCATCAAAAAAGGGCCTTATCAACTGGCAACCTTGGATTTTCATTTCAATTCGGTTGTATTTACAATATTAAGGACTGGGAATAGAGAGTTGCGAAATTGGATTTTTCTTGATAGTTTTCTAGTCTTATTAAGGTCTGGTTTCATTGTGGGAAGTGGTGCAATTGTCTCCTAAGAGATTCCAACAATAGAGTGTGCAAATATTCATTAGCGCCATTGGGCTCGTTTTGTCTGTCTGTCGACTTTTATGGCCTATTTCTCCTTATCCAGGCCGGATATCGCGATTCCGGCATCGAAGATTGATTAATCAAGGTTGGCTTAATACTCGGTGTAAATTAGGTTTGAAGGACATTGAATAGTTATAAATTTTGGAAGTTTGAAAAGATTAGCGCAATCTGGCCTGTCTTGCACTGTCCAGCTTCTAGGCCTGATATCGGGACGCGGGCTTCAAAAATCCATAAAGCAAACTTGACTTCAGGCAGGATGTAAATTGGGCGCTTTTTCGGCAAGTGTCAAAAGTCATCAAAATTGCGCGATTTGGCTCTTGTTGCACTGTCTAATTTTATGGCCCATATCTCAGTATACAGGCCGGATATCGGGATTCGGATTTGAAAAAATGTATAAAGAAGACTAGACTTAAGATTCGATGTCCATGGGGCGGAGTTTAAATTGTTATAAATTTTTAAACTTTCATAATATTTGCGCGATTTGAACTTTTTTACACGGCACGGTGTTTGTGGGCCAATTTTATATCAGACACAGACAATCTTAGCTCTAGATAGCATACACTAATTAAATCAACTACATAAAATATAAACACCTGATACCTATATTGAAGAAATGCAGACCAAGTCCTCAATTCCTCAGACAAATTCCTCTGAATGCAAAAAAAATGCCAAATATTATAAACAGTTTTTCTATTCTTTCGCTTGATATTGGACGAAGTAAAGATTTTTCAATGGCTTGCCAAATGTGAAGGTAGAAACAACCATACAAGTAAATAAAATTTTAATATCTAAGCAATAAATTCTAATCTTTTCCCGAACATGATTGTCCTGACTCATCACCTGTAATCCCAAAAGATTCAAACGATTTTAATATACTTTTTAATATGTTTGTAATTTGTGTTTTACTATGTATATTTAACAGAGCTCTTCTTTTAAACTAATAACGACTGTGAATGTATATTTTGGACAAACTGATGATGGTGGAGAAAAACACCGAAACGTTTTTGTAACATTTTAAATGGTAAACAATAAAATTGACTGGAACCCAGGAATTTCTTTTGAATTAAGTTGAAATACAGTCAGGAAAATATACACAATTTAGGCTCGATGTTAATTGGGTACCATTCGTAGGAAAATTTGAATTGTCATCAATTTTGTAAATTTCATAAGATTTGGATTTTGCACGGTGTTACTTTGCGGCTTATTGCTCAACATCCAGGCCAGACATCCGGATGCCGTTTTCAACCTGTAAGTAAAGCTCCACTGAAGCTTGCTGCGAATTTTCTCCTAAATTCGTGGATCTGGCGTTTTTCAATAAAAATCTGAAAACTCCACCAAACGTTGATCAGCTAGTTCGATTGCTTTTGCAACTCATAAAAGATGGGGGAAATAAATCGTGAAACCGGACAAAATGTGAATTTATTGATAGGATCGAATAGCAATAATATGGAAAAAGCAGAATCGGAAAAAGTGCTCATTTGTTACGCGGACAGCACGGTCCAATTGAGTAATTTCGAATAAATTGTCGCGGGAATATGGACGCGCTTAATTTCCATTATTATGATTATTATTAATAATATTGTTTATTAATTTAATTTTATTCGGTCCGATTTGGGCGTGTCGTTGCCAGGGCGTGGCCCATCGCCACCAACAATCCCCCCCACCCTTGCAATAAATCTCACAGTCTTATACAGCTAATCCACTAAACAAGGAAAACCAATTTAGCAACATCTTGTCCATGTCGTGCAGTCGGCAGATGAATCGGTTTGGGGACCCCCCCTTAAAGGCCGATTCACAAGGGGTTGCGCGACAATCATTAAGCACACTCGAATGGTTCTTCTATTAGGCCAATGCGCCTAATAGTTATTTGTCAACCGGGCCCGGAGATTTATGATGGGAATGCGGTCGAAAGGTAGCACGCATTCCGGCCACTTGAACTAATTTTACTGTCATTTAAATGGCAACTACCTAACCAGAAGTTTAATATGGCCTGGTTTGTCATCATCGGCAAATGTGACAGCTGGCAGGGCTTTAATTAATTGCTAAGGGCTGGTTCAGACGTTGACATTTAATGCTGTGGCAGCATTCGACATTCGATGTCATGGTCTAAATTAAAAATGTTTAAAAGAGCCTCTTCTGTTTGGTCCCATTTTTGTTTGTATTTTGACTGCTAACATTTACACCTCAAAGCCGTCAAACTGACATGAACGTCACAACCGTATGACATTGAGGCATTCAACAGTTTAGACAATGACACTCTTGCGGAATTCACGTCATTAATGTGACAGGGCGACCATGGCGCCCTCTATCCAGCCTGGCAAGTGGTCAGTGCCATTAATTGAAATGGGCAGGCAAAGTGGTCGGTCGGTTGCGCTTTTCGAGGCAATTTTTATGAATGAAGAAACGCTTCGTGTGCATTCGAGCGCATAACGACAGACCGAGAGGGCCGTTGACATAAAGACGGTAATTTCGTCCCGATTAACCGCTCGTTATTTTGTCATAGTCAGTGTCATTTTCGGAAAGTGCAACGGTTCCTTGCAATGGTCGACGTGGTTCGAGCCATGGGAGCGACGAGTTTCACTTTTAAAAACTGGTGCTGGCTAAAAGTGGATTGCATGCGGTGCGGCAGTCCAATCCGCAACAATTGAAAGAGCCGTCGGAAGCATTTAAGAGCGCGCTGGCCTTATCTGGGCTTAATAATGTATGTTAAACTACCCTTAAGTGCCTGGCAAATTGCTGTTGGAATATTGCGAGCGTTTTTCCCCCGACACCACGCCATCTGCATGCACGCGGCCGCCAAAGAAATGGATATCCTCTCCTTGTTGCTGCCCTATCAGCTACAAGGATCGCTTTCCATGCTTCATGTAATGGAGGCAGTGTTGCCAGCACTATTATCTTCCTACCAGATTTATTAGTATTAAAGACGATTATTTATCTTAACTATCGAAGTTACCCTTGGATTTAATTGTTTTATCAGAAAGCAGGAAAACTAGAAAGTTGATTTTCTATTCTTTAGTAGCGCAAATTCCGTTCTATAAGTCAGAAACTTTTCGAATTTGAGTCATCAGGGAATTTTTAAGAAATTTCCAGTCGCGACTCGTTTTTGTACGGGTTTTCCTCACGCTGAAGTTTAGAATTTATTTAAGCCGAACCTAAAAAAGTGAAAAAGTCAGTTTTAGATGTTTTTCGACTACCTACGTCTCTTCAATATGTGGAGAAAGTTTCGATCGTCAGTCATCTTCAAGCTATTTTTGACAATTTGTGTCTGTTTTATCGGGTTGGTTATGCAGGCAGGCGTTTGGCATTTACTTGTTCAGAAACAAAACAACGTTGATACTTTTATATTCATTTTGCGATTTTCAGTCATTATCAGAGAATATTCAAAAATTTTTGAAATTTACATGTGATTTTCGCGGATGTTTCAGCAGGTCGTTGTTTCACATTTATTTGTTAAGCAGCTTGCAAAGTTAAAGAGTCAGGTTTAGATGGAATTTGTAGGGCAAAATCTGTTCTATAAGAAGAAAAGGTTTAGATTTTTCAGTCATGATCAAGCAATTGTCAGACATTTTTTTAAATTGCAATTTTTGCATGCCGGAGTTTAACATTTACATCCTCTGTCACTTGCAAAGTAACTAAATTTTCCAAGCATTTAGAATTTATTTTGAAAAAAAAATAGGGTCTGACTTACGAGATTGTCTTGCAGACCGGAATTTGCCATTTATTTAGTCAGAAACTAACAAACTCCCAGAGTTACTTCTATATGTATTTTGTAGGGCAAAGCATTTTCTGCAACTACCAACAGTTTCGATTTTCTGCCATCATCAGACAATTGTAAGAATTTTTCAAATTTGCAAACAGGTCGAAGTTTACCTATTTATTTTTTCGTAACATTTATTTTCTCTGCAACTTGCGAAGTGAGAAAGTTAATTTTGAAGGCATTTTGTAGGGCAAAGTTCCTTCTATAAGCGAAGAAAGTTTCGACTTTCAGTCATCATCAGGCAATTTTCAAGATTTCTCCAAATTTGCGTGTGGTTTTTGTGGTTATTTCACCCATGCAGGTTGGAGTTTCAAAGTTATTTCGTCAAAAACTAGTCAAGTTAGGGATTGACTTTTGTGTGAATTTCGTAGGGCGGAGTCCGTTTTATTAACGACAAAAATTTAGATGTTCAGTCATCATCAAGCTATTTGTAAGATTTTCTGAAAACTGTCAGCGAATTTTGTGGTTGTTAATGCAATCTTAAGTTTGGCATTAATTTGCTAAAAAACTACTGAAGTTAGAAATTGATTTTTGTTCCTTATTGTCTGTTCTATGTAGGTACGAGAGGCGTTTCGATTTTCCATCATCATCAGGCAATTTTCTTCTTTCCTTTTTATGGTGACGGTGACGTAACATTTCAGTTGCGCCATTGCCAGATTGTGGAAAAATGTTCGTGATACATTTCCCCTGTTGAAAAAGTCTTCTTTGATTAATCTGTTGGGTCCTTTGGGTACCGTTTAGGATGACGGGGACATTCTCTCAGATTTGTCACGGTGCATTCGGCCATAAAACGCCTGACCAGCTTTTATTGCCTTGTGGCTTTTTCCACTCCGCTGCTGCTTTAGGCACGCTGCACGCTCGATCTAAGCTGTTTACTTAGGAGAAACGTTTTGTGTGTTTTAACACTTAAGGATTTAAATTGCTTCTGCAGCCCCAAGTTCCATCACGCTGAAGCCCGTACAGTGTTGCATGAGGGAAAACTTCCGTTTTTGCCCCAACTTTGACTGCTCTTCTTTCTGCTCAGTCACAGTCGTTTGTTTAATTAGCGCCTTCTGCGCTCACCTCGACTGCACAAAGGGCCGCGCCACAACCAATTAGTCGTCTAATTGTCTTCTTCGGCTGATTCTTCTTCCGCCGCTCGTCGCTTGATCGGGTCCGGGCTATTTGTTGAAATCATTTAGTCACCTAATAATTACGCCCGGTTATACGGGAGGACGCAAAAGTGCTGACCCATTGCGGAGGCGCCTCCAAACGACCAAAGCGGTCACTTAGAGTATCCGCCCCTGTCTGGGGGGTTGCAAAATGTCCATTGTCGATGATGCTTTTGACGCCGATCTGTGACTTTAAACGTTTGCCCAAGAGGGCTATTTGGATGAGTCTTGGTGCAGTTATCCTCTATTAGATGATGTAAAGGTAAATCTTGACGTCATTTTCAAAAACTCGCTAAAAATTGCTTAAAAGAACCAGTCGGATGAAACTTGCGGCCGTTGGTAAGCACGGTTTTCTTTATAAAACGCGGCAAGACATTCATATAATTTTCTTGGCTTTCCTGTCGGTTGAGTAATTTGTAGTTTTGCATCGCGTTGCATCGCGACTCATCTTCAAAAAATCGTAAAAACTCGCGCAAAACAGCCAGCAGCATGAAACTTTTTGCAGTGACTAAATGTCGTTTTCTCTACTGAGTGGTGCAAAAATGACATTCTTAACTTCAAGATCTGTTGCGCAATTAGCCGTTTTCCAACGACCCGAGTCGACTACTAAGTCATTTTGACGTTGTTGAGACAGTGTTGCCACACAAGACGTTTTTCCCCAGCCATTGCAGCCATGATGGGGCGGGGGCCTCGACCAATTGCGGTAATCTGAATATTGCGTGATCCGTGACCGGTATAAATCAGTCAGAGCCATTTTGCCAATTAAGGCCGATTTCCCCGATCGGTACCGTACTCGTCGAATCCCAGCCAATTGAGGCTGATTATCTGCTTCATGTCCGGAAAACACGCAAAGATCGGCGAAATTGCCCCGCATTCCCCCGAAACTGCACCAGCACCACTCAAAATGCAAAAACAACCGAATGGAAAGGTGTTGAATGCGGCAAATTTGCCCCCCAAAAAGATGCAAATTTTGGGGGCGATTTCTCGCCCTTGTCTCTCGCCGACTGTCTGCGCCGATTACATCTAAGTAATCGCTGCTGGCGAATAGTGATTTGTGGAAAAATGCGCGCCGCGTCGAATTTTTAAATTGATTTTTTGCCCGCATCAGCGTACAAAATCAAAAATCATTTAAACAAACTGCCCTAATATCCGTAAAGTGATTCTATTTACACGCCGTTTTTGCTCCAACGAGGAGCGCATCTCGACCGAATTTGACTTGTCATTTTGTTTAAATAACTTTGATAGTTTAGGTAAATAGGATTTTCGATGCTACGGCCCGGTGCCCATCACTCCTAATCGGCACTTTTTTGAATCTACTCTTAGTAGAAAAGCCTGTGATAGATCCAGAAACGTCTCGTCACACTGCCGAGGCAGCCTTGATTCATGTAGTTTTTCAGAGGCGAGGCGCTTTAGTTGCTTAATTAATTAGGATTTAAGGCAATTAATTAAGTAGCTACACTCTTAAATTACGTCATAGTTTATTTACCGTATTGCTCTTGTGCTCTCTTAATCTCGTTAACTCAAATGCCACCTGTCTAGTGTCTAGTGGGACGGTTGACAGATTGGATTTAAGACGAGTTGAGTTGGTGAAAAAAAGCCAGTAGTTTGGCGGCCGTAGTTCTTCCTGACTCATCAATTCGTCCAACAAAGAACAGTCTTCTCATGGCTGCTTAGAAGCCATTGGGCCTATTATACACGGTGTTTTTATGGCGAGTAAATAATATGGCGATGGAGAAGGCTTAAAATTATAATTATATTTCGTGAATAAACTATTATTCTGGGTGACTTTTTGTTGGAAGGAACCCGGGTTCTCAGATCGGGCCACTTCTAACATGTAAACGCAGATTTAATTGGATTTGCTTGCGGTGCCGCTGTCGCCGCCTCAATTTTTCGTTCCAACTAATTTGGTTGGGCTGGTGGAGGCCTCCGAACTAGCAAGACTTGTGACTTTTTACCATTTTTCACTGATGAATTTAAAATTCCCGCTTTTAACCAGCCGGTAATATAGAGAGCGGTAGCATGTCAATTGTGATGTGGCCCATCAAATTTTTCTGTAAATGTCAGTTGTGACGTCTAGTCCACAATCTGTCAGTGTCATGGTCGGTTAGCGGGCAAAAAAAGCGCAGACTGATCGACGACCGTTTTAAATGCACCGTTATCGGCTAAATGCCCGTTCAGACAAATTAAACGGCCTGCAACTAATTAGAATGTCGTATCGCGCGATTAATTAGCGAATCATTTAGTTAAGTCGCCATTAATTAGGCCGTGATTTCGAATGGTGAACTCACCGTCGGTTCTGGTACCACGTCTTGACTTGCGTGTCGGTCAGACTGAGCTTGGCGGCCAATTCCATCCGGTCCTGGACGCTCAGGTACTTTTGTCGTTCGAAGCTCTTCTCCAGCGTCTGGAGCTGCAGGTCAGTGAAGGCGGTGCGAGCTTTCCGCTGCTTTTTACTGATGCCGCCACTGGACCCCTTGGACGAGTTGATCGAGTCGTCGCCGTTTTGGCCTGGAACAACAAAACAGTTGATGAGCAAAACTTCCATTTTATCGCGCGCTGCGGCTCTGATTGGGCGCCGTTTCCGGTCGTGGATTGTCCCCAACGCCGCCGCCACCGCCCGCCAAACAACCGGGGAGTGTCATTGCCATAAAACGGCCGCGATGGAACTTTGCCCCTTTTTCTAGGGGGAAATGGAGCAAGATTTTGGCCAGCCGTGTTCCAGATTTGCTGTCTTGCAAGAGGTGGACCGCGAAGGTTTATTGAGTAGTGATGAGCAAAGCAAGACCACGACCAAGACGTGCGTGGTCACTTCTGTATGATTTTCTTATTAATGGTAAAATCCGAAGGTTCATCAATTAAAGGCTGTGACTTTTGAGGGCCGATTTAATGTGGTTCAATTTTGCAAGAGTTTTGCAAGGAGCTCACTCAGCTCTGTGCGTTCTAGAGTGTTTTTTTACGCGCAATTAAAAGGCGATTTATCAACAACATTTTCGTGCAGCACGTTCATGCAGCTGCGTTCTAGAATGGCTAGTGGCGCAATGCCAATGTAATTTTGGGATTTTTCTCTTTAAATTTCCCAGAGCTGCGTTCTTGAAAGTTTATCAGGCGCAGTGGGAGGAAGAAGTGAGGGGCGATTTTTGGGAATTTCCGCAACACTTCCCCAAAGCTGTGTTCTATAATGTTCGCTTTCCCAAGTTTTGATAGTATGAAAGTGAAGTTTTGCTTCCATTTAGCGGCCGTTTGGATGTGGAACGGCTGCCAAGTGCGGTACTGAGTAGGCCTGGGTAACCCTGTGTTGAGCTGCGCTTTTGAGTTGTTGCCGCTCTCTGAGTTATTGAGGTATAATTCAGTGGTTAATGAGTTAGCACAACATAACTTAAGTCAGTATTTTTAAGTGAATCTTTAGAAAATTGAGCATTTGGAAAAAAGAGTCACTTTGCTAAAACTGTAAAAGTCTAAAATTTTGAAGAAATGTGAAAAATGTTACTGATAAATGGTACCTAAAATAAATCTAAAAACAAGTAAAAAAAGTAATCACGATATTCCCAGCAACGGAACTGAGTCACTGCGCCGGTGCGTTGGGTTGGTGCACCAAGAAATTTGGGTAACACTGCGCCAACTCCTAAAAATGCATTGAGTTACCCAGGCCTAGTACTGAGTGGACTTTTTGGCGATTTTTACCATTGTTCTCCTAAATTTGACAAAGCTGTGTTCTTGACTGTCGTTTCATGTTAGGGAGCGATTTATGCGAGTCTACACCACTTTTGCGAGTTACAACTATAACACAAAATACATTATTTGCCACTGTTTTCCTGATATTTCAAATTGTTAACGTGCGCGCAAATATCCACAGACTGGGAACCATCACGCCTTCCAGAGTCGAAAGCGGTAGAGTTGTAGCGATCCATTAGCGCCGTGGCCTGATTCGTTGGCATTTTCGATCATAATTTACGGGCAAGCGAACAGGCTCTCACACAGTCTGACCGCGCCCGTTAACGATCGCCCTTATCTCGGACCCTTCAAAACGAAGATAATGCCGGACAAGATTTCTAATTCGGGTTATCGCTGTTTGCGGGCCGGACCGTCGCATCGCATCTCCCCGCTGCCCACGTGGGCCGTTTATCTAAACACGGGCCCGTGTCTTCTCCTCTTCTCACTCAAATCGATTTAAAATTAAACCCGTGTCAGCGATAATAACGGAACACAATCGTGTTCAATTCCCCCGTATCTTAATGTTCCCTTATCGGAAATGTTTATTTCAATTAAGTATTTTGCGATGTACCTCCGCCCACCGCCCATCACGGGAAATTAATGTTATGGGCGCGATGCGATAGTGAGTCGGATGCGGTCCTGTCCGGTGCGGCGCACCTGATACTCGTCTGACGTGGCGATTTAGTGGGCCGAGTTGGCCCGAACACGCTGGAACGGCGTTCGGGCCGGCTACGAGCGCGGCCAGCACAGGCCCGGCCTTAGAGCGGTTTGGAGGGCAGTTTGCGTGCCAGATTCCCCAACCACATAACTAATAGGGGTAGATTAGCAATTCGAGAGCGGCAATAAACCTGCAAGTACGTTCTGGAGCCCCCCATTGCCATTAATGGGGGGCAATTACGTTATGGGCATTTCGCGTGCGGCTAAGTGTCGGTGTTTGCTATCATTTCGTAGCTTTTTACAATTTTCCACTTTATCAGATTTGGTGTCGCCCACCACGTTCGTCTATTGTGTGTGTTTGTGTGAAATCGAAGTTTTTCGCATTCAAACAAAGCGCGCCACTGTAAGACGCGCTTTAATTGCATCCTGCAAACTGCTGCCGTTCGTTAATTGGTTTTCCTTATTTAAATAAACCGGCGATATTAATCAAAACTAATTTATCTGGTCGTGAATAAAACATCGAGCGCTAAGTTCTTGTCAGTTTTGCGCTAATAAAAGTTACAGTTATTAATATGGAATATGATTCGGTTTACATAACGCGGTAATTGCCCGATCGGCGGCCAATTACGCGGCTTAACAACTCCGGCCAGCGATCGGTAGCTGAATAATGAATCAAGCGATTTTACTCCATTACAACATAAACAACTAACAAACAACAGCAAGAGCAGCGAAGGCCCGGAAATGTACTCGGTCTAAAAAGGGGGGCCCTTTATGCGAATCTGATTCGATTAGGAGGCGGCATTGTGTGTGCGCGCCCCCATCAATCCACTTGGCTTTCTGCCCCCGAACAATGCCGGTCGCCGCCCCCGATTTTACCCGCATTATCATATGCCAAACATACACACATTGCCCGGTTTCAATCAATCGACCATCGAATCCTCGTGATTGATCACTTTTCATTTATCGGGAAATCGGCTATTTTTGTTTTTCATGCTCTACAACGATTTTTCTGGTGCGGGGACATTAAATCTATATGTGTCTTCATGCAAGACATTTTGGATAGTATGGCACCGCCGCGTTTCTTCTCAATAGATAATCAAGTGTCATTTTCTCTATTTTACGCCTGGGTAACTCAATTAATTTTTGAATTTTTTTAATGAAAACTGTAGTTTGTTAAAAAAAATTGGTTGTTTAGTTTTGACTGATTTTTTTTGCTTTGCTTTCTATTCAAAAACGCTCTATTTTGTAGAGTTTCACTTAAAAATACTGACGACCTGGAGGTTCTTACCCGAAAAATTACAAGATATATTTATAGCTTTGTAGGAATTTTACAAAAAAAATTTCGGAATCGAATTCGGGACAAAAACGAAAATAAATTTATTCCGTTTCTTCCCAAGACACATTAAGATTTTCTCATAAACCGATCAGAAAACCAAACGTTTTTAATCAAAAACGCACAATAACATTATTTTCTGATGATTTTCCATTTTCTGACAATAATTGGGTCTTTTCAGCCAAAAATGACAAAATTAATTTTGCTAGAAAATTCGCCTCGTTTATCGGTTTGCAGGGAACTTTAGAAAACCCTTTTCAGCTTCGAATTTGACCCGAAAAGCAAATCATTTTATTCAGTTTTTTACCGAAAGTATAATTAAGATTATCTTGAAAAAACGGCCAGAGAGCAATAATTTCCAAAAGAATTATTTGGAAAATTCGCCGCCCTTCGCTCATCACTCTGAAGATTTTTCAAGTTTCTTTAAAATTTCAAGTCATTCCAGTTTTCGCAAAGTTTCTATTAAGCTTTTTTACTTTAAATACTGACAATCTTCAGGTAGCTTCTGTCAAAATTATAAAACAAATTTAATTGGAACACTCGGCTCTTGACCAGCATTATAAATTTTTTTCTAGAACCTTTGGAGCTTCGAATTTTGTACAAAACCCTAATAATTTTTCCTGGATTTTTTCCCAAAAATATTTCCCCGAACAGAACAAGTGAAAGTTTATAATCAATTATTCGGAAAACGAATCAGTTTTGTCGCTGTGAATGCATCCAAAACAAAGTACTTATAACAAGCAAGATGCAATAAGTATCGTTATTTTTCTATTTCTTGTCCAACGAGCGGGAAGGAAATTGTTCAATTCGCTGAAGTTTTCGAAGAATATTAAACATTAATTTATTTGGTTTTAGAGTGTTGGCAGTTTCAGTAAATTTTTCTCTTCAATTTTCCGAGACATTTTCTATCTGTGTGTGTGTGTGTAATTGTCGGTTACCGAAAGTGCCTTAGCAAAACTGTGAGGGCCAAGGGTTTATTTTCCTCACATTTTCACCATCATTGCTTTCATCTTGTATGAGTATTTTATTCGTTTGTCTATTTTCTTCATGGTTTCACAGAAAGAAAATATTTTGAAACAATCTCGGATATAAGTAAAATAACCGTCGTTTTGAAAGGCATCGTTCAGTGGCGTTATCAAAAAATGCCTCTTTATCATATGGCATATTAAAAATACCCGTTTTGAATTTGGGACAAAATCGAAACAAAGTTGTCTTGTTTTTTTCAACAAAATTTAGGAGTCCTCAAAAAACGACCAGACAAATCAAAATCATATAATCAATACTTGGAAAAGTCGTCACCCTTATCGCTCTGAAATGTTTTTAAGTTTCTTCAAAATCTGCGAATTTTCCCGTTTTGGACCAAGTTTTAAGCAATCGTATGCGTAAAAGCAATATGTTGATGGCTTTTTCTGATTAACCAATGAGTTAAAACTCATTAACTCAGAGCGAGAGAGAGAGCAGCGACAACTCAAAAGCGCAAGTCAACACAGTGCTACCCAAGCCTACTCTATTCATCCAAAACAAAGTACTTATAACAAACAAGATGCAATAAGTATCGTTGTTTTTCTATTTCTTGTCCAACGATCGAGAAGGAAATTGTTCAATTCGCTGAAGTTTTGGAAGAATATTAAACATTAATTTGGTTTGAGAGTCTTTGGCAGTTTCAGTAAATTTTTCAAGTTTTCTTGTCAATTTTCCGAGACATTTTCTATCTGTGTGTGTTTGTGTAATTGTCGGTTACCGAAAGTGCCTTAGCAAAACGGTGAGGGCCAAGGGTTTATTTTCCTCACATTTTCACCATCATTGCTTTCATCTTGTATGAGTTTTTCATTCGTTTGTCTGATTTCTTCATGGTTTCACAGAAAGAAAATATTTCGAAACAATCTCGGATATGAGTAAAATAACTGTCGTTTTGAAAGGGATCGTTCAGTGGCGTTATCAAAAAATGCCTCTTGAGAGCGGTAGGAACCCAAACTAACCCAAACTAAACGCGTTGGTGTCAGTTTAATACCAGTTTTATCCCCATTTTCAATTTAATTGTACATTTGGCGGCGATGTACACATCCAGTTTCCTGGCACTAAGTGACGTCTCCTGGTGCCCAACTAAACCCAACGTTGCCAGTTTATGCGTTTTGGGGCGGATTTTCAATCGCTAATTGAACGCGGATTAATGCGTGCAAATGATGCGGGCTTTCGATTTCGTTCAGCTTACATAAACGGATTGCGGTTGAAATGCGCTCTCTTCCTTCACTTTGATGTAATGCGAGTTGCGTGATGTGCGAGGAACAATGCAAAGGAAGTGCAGATACGATGCCGTTTAACATGTAAATTGAAATAAATATTTCATGGTTGGCGTGGTTGGGAAATGTAATTGTCGAGCGGCGTTTCGACGGTTGGGACGTGCGATCATCAGACGCGATGATGGATCCACAATGGCCGTTGTAGATTATGGATTTTCTATTAGGCGCGAATTAGCATTGTTCGGACATGAAACCGGCCGCGGCTCGCTTGATAAACATCTTAATTCGAGCGCGGGGTTGTAGTATTAAATGCGGAACTTTGGCCAAAGAGCGCGATCTTTTTCATGCCAACAAAACGGCATTTGTTTGATTTCGGGCGGCCCCCTCGATATGGAAATCAGCTCGGTGCCAAGCACGCAATTGCCCTGTTAACCACTCCAATCACAACAGTTTCTTCACTTGTTCGCTTCAAGCACAAACCATCTTCATCTACGATAGTTGGTGCAGTGTTGCCAGCTAGGCGGGCCGCGTGAGTAACGACCCAGGAATGTTGGCGGCCCAATTAAAAAGCCATAAAATCACCACACGAAATTACACGGTTTCTATATGTATGAACCACTTGGGAAACGTGGCCTGCCCTGTAATCGACCTCAATTTATGCAGCTATTCAAATCGACGGCAATTTGCCCATTTGCCTGAATACCAGTCCATCCGTGCTTGCAGTCCCAACCCGAAGGGTGGCGATTTCTGGAAGCACTCAAACTGTGACTTCTTCCGCTACGCTGCCTCGATTTAATTGCCTTATTAACCGAGTGGCCGCTATTGTTTGCCTTCCTCTTCTTGCTTCATTATTATTAATATTATTATTAAAACAAACACCTCTTACCGAATAAATACGGGAAAACGAGTCCACTTTGTTTTTAATTAATACGAAGTGTGAATTCACATCATCATCACCAGCATGATGATGATCGCAGTTGGTTACTGTTCCGCTTTTCCATTGTTCGTTAATCCAGGCAGGTGTTTTGTTGCAGTTGTTTTAGCGTTAATTAAACAAATTGGCGACTCAACAACGCACCGAAAGGGCGCGCTTTCGCTCCCGCTAATTAATAAACCTTATTAAAATTGAAATGATGACGCGCTTTGATTGCCGCCAAATGCCATTCGCGGTCTTAACAAGAAGTGTTAAATGGACGCATTAAAGCGCTCCTGCCTACTTAATATCCATCAGATGTGGAGTATTTTAATTGGGGCCCTCTTTTGCATAATATACATACACACATGATATGCGGCATCGAACCGGTATATTTACCTGGGCCAGGGACGGACTGGCATGCGGCAAACAGTCTATGGGACTTTTTCCCGATTATTGGCCAACAAATTGGGGCAATTATTAAGGGTCTTTAGATATAAAGTAGTAAAGCCTGAAATCGGGCTGTGCGATAAACGTTGGAAATAGGGGATTGTAAAAATTTTTCTGGGGATTTTTAATGTTGGCAACTGTGCAAGTCGATGACGGCAAAAAAACTGACCTTCAATTTATTGCAGTTCAAAAGTGCGTAGTGTAAAACCGACATTAGGGAGTTGTTATGGTAACAGTATTATTGGGCCCGGGCAAGCTGCACCATTGGAGTCGGATGGGGAAGATGGTCGCAGCTAAATCCGTGTGAGACGTGAAAAGTGACTTTAAAAGTCACCAAATCTGTTAAGCAGATTAAAAACCACTTTCCGGATGAACGGGGCCCGCTCACTTTAATCCCATCAGATGAGAATGAAAATCTGACGTCTAAATGTGTAGCACCCCTTAAGCATTCTTCAGGGGTCCCCGCTCTCGACTACCGGTTATGCGAAGAGTGAATTTCTCACTTATTGTGGGCCCTTTGTCACGCCATTTGACACCTTAATGCGGATAATCTCGGCTCGTTGACGGTTTCTGAGTTGGAAGTTTCGTGTCGATAATGACAGGTAAATATTGACCGGAAATGCGGTGCAAGCGCTCTCCCCCCGCCTCCGCAAATATGTGCCTATTTCGATGATCGAAACCACAAAATAGACCGCAAATCAAAAGGGCCTGCCTGCTCCGCCCTGGCAAACAACAGCAATCATTTATTCATCGATTCGATTAAGGCTGATTCAGTCAGATCAACGTATCGAGCAAAAGACTACGATTAGAACGGTAAATATTTGATTGGGCCTTATAATGGAATGTCATATCACGCGATTGGTTAACCTTAAACGCGAGCGACGTTGATTTTTCCGGGAATAGTGCGCGACGCCCTCTAAAAATCGCTTTTTTACGGGAAGGTTCAAGGGAAATTTGCGGAAATTGCAACAATGCAGTTGTTTTTTAAGCGGTTGTCACGGCGACGACTTTGGGATCAGACTGTCTGCACTATGCGGGATTGATTAAACAATCAATAGCAGTCGGTGCAAATTGGAGTCTTGGAGAAATATTTTATGGGCAAATGTTCATCCAGTGTTGTACCCAGAGGGCTCGACACAACAAACGCACTGGAGACAGTTTGATATAGAAGTTGTGCAGAGCCGTTCGGGCACGACAGAATTTCAATGTTATAAAGAACAAATTGCGTCTAAAACAGAGTCTTTTGCCCTTAATCCAGTGTCGTGCCCAAAAAGCTTGTGACAACAAACGCATTGGAAGCTGTCTGATGTAGAAGTTGTGTCGAACCTTTCGGTGCACGACACAGTTTCAAAACAACATAGATAACACGAATTCGGTCAAAAACGGAGTTTTTGCGTTTAATTCAGTGCCGTATCCGAAGGGCTCGGCATAACAAACGTATTAGAGTCAGTTTGATGTCGAGGATGTGCCCTTCGGGTGTGGCACAGTGTGAAGACAGAACACAATAAAACGCAAAATGCGTCCAAAATCATTTTTTGCGCTTGATACACCACCCCCATTGTAGACCGGTTGATTGAGAAGTTGTGCCGAACCTTTTGGGTAGTTTGACCGCAAAAAATGACAAATTAAATTGAAAATAGTATTTTCATGCACTTAACCCAGTGTCCGAAGTCCGTCTCCGAAGGGCTCGGCACAACAAGCGCATTGGAGTCAGTGTGACGCAGAGAAGTTTGAAGTTTGTAGGCAATAAAACACAAATTTGGTCTAAAACTGAATTTTTGGCGTTTAATTCAGTGTTGTGCACGAAGGGCTCGGCACAACAAACGCATGGGAGACAGTTTGATTGTGAAGTTGTGCCGAACCCTTCGGGCACGGTACAGATTCAGCGCAAAAAATTATAAATTAGACAGAAAACAATGTTTTTTGCGCTTGATCCAGGGTGGCGCCTAAAGGTCCGAGCACAACAAATGCATGATGCAAAAGTTGTGCTGTAGGTACTCAACCTTAAGCGCAATAAGCGCGAAATTGATATGCAAAACCCGTCGGAGAATCCTAAAGAAAATTCGTGCTTCACTCAACAATTGCGATCCGTCGGCTCAGTAACAAGTGGTGCAATCAGTGTGTCCCGAATGCACGGTTTGGTTCGCACCAATAGCAGGGCGCAAATCGGCCCGTGTCCATGGAAACGGTCGTCGGGGGTGCCCAAAGTGCACAATCCAGTGGGGAAAGTTATTGAAAAATTACTACTTACTGGAACTGGTGTGTGTGCACACTGGGTGTAATGAGCTCGCAAATCGTGCATTCAAGTGTGTTTATTACATACTTCAAAAAATGTTTGGCAAATTTAAATCTGGAGCTCACCGTTTGAACAGATGCTGGAATTGTCCGGTTGGCCGGAACTGTCGGTGTCGCTGTCGTGATGGGGATTCGAGAGGGAGAGATCGCGTGGTCCAGGACTGGGTGACCGGCCGCCCTTTAGGACGGCGGTGGCCGCCGCCTCGGCAGGCCGATTCAGAATGTCCGTGATCATAAATCGGGACCGAGTGGCGGCAGTTTGCGGCATGGCCCTCGTCGTTTTGTCTTGCACGGTCATGCCAGACTCCGTACCCGACAAATTACCGCCCACACCCAACACTTTGGACGTTCAGCCGAACACTCACGCCAAAAGTGCACCAATCCCAAACCGAGTTCAAACACCTCGAAATCGGTTCGTATCAACTACTGACTGACTGGCGCTTGAACTTGCTGATCACTCGAAGCGGCTTTGCGGAACTGAACTCGATCCGGAGCCGGAGTGGGCATCTAGGCAGTAAATCAGCCATGTTGCCGTCCCCACCGCTGGGCCGGTAGCCGCTGCCGGCCAATGAGACGGCGGCAGCGGCAGCGCCACGGCCAATCGGTGCGCTCGCCCCGCCCTATTTCACTTTCTTGTGCCGCTTTCAGGGGGCGGCCCACCGACGCGATTTTATTAGATTGAGTATTTAGGCGAACGGTTTTATGCTCTAAAGTACTTCTATTGGTTATGTAATAAAGCCGGGCGAACTAAGCTGCGATATTAGTTCTGTTCTATTAGTTCGGCATTGTGTTCGCGATAATGCCCCCTTTGTTCGACGCCGAATACGGAATCGTGTCGCTTTTTATCCCCCTTTTCGGTCCCGATTATATTGTTGTTTGATGAAGGCGCGCACACTATCTCGCCCGAATTTTCCACACGAGACACGCCACACACTTTTTTGGCGTGGTCATTTCATTCAGGAAATCGACCAAAATCCATATTCGCCCACACCTGATCCAGGTCGGGGTTGCCGCTCCGTCTGCCACTTGTCACCTGTCACCTTAACCGTAACTGCAACCGCTAGGAGTTTAGTCAATTTTCACGCCACTGTGGGCGCACGTTAGGTTTATCGCGCCCGATCTAAGCAGGATATCCTAAATGGGCGCTTTTTCTCAGTGGCGGCTGCTCCGTTTGTTGCCCATTATATGGGCGAGAGCCGAGGGGCCCCATTGTGTCGGGGCGCCTTATCTGATCAGCTATCGGGCGTTTAATCAGCGATATTTTCGGGCCCCTGCGTTTTACTCGATAATGCCGTGTTTTTGGTGTGAACACGGAGAACGGCCAGTGGCGTACTCCACCTGTCGTTTTCCGCTCTCAATCTACGCGAGGTCTGATTGAATTTATCGCGCTTTTATACCTACCGACTACCTATAGCCGAGGAATTTCATAAGCATCGGCAACCATGTGCGAAATTGACTCAATTTTGGATCACCCTGTACAGTCGCAATGGCATTGTCACACTGGTTAGAAGAAAACCTTCTCGGTTGTTCGATTTTCAAATTGTTGTTTTCCAGGGAGCGTCTTGCACAAAAAGTTCTAAATCGAGGAAAGTGTTGGTTGCGCCTTTGTGTCAATTTGCGGAGATTGCAACAATGTAGTTGTTTTTTAAGCGGTTGTCACGGCGTCGCCTTTGGGATCAGACTGTCTGCACTATGCGGGATTGATTAAACGATCATAGCAGTTGGTGCAACTTTTAATCTTTCAAATATTTTACCGTCAAATGTTCATCCAGTGTCGTGCCCGGAGGGCTCGGCGCAACAAACGCACTGGGCACGACACTTACGCTGACTGAAGATAAGCAGGCTTTGACTTTTATCGCATTTTGGCCACATGTCACGTCTTGGCTAAGAAAAGTCTCTTAAGGTTCTGATCAAAAATAGCAATTTATTATTTTTCTCGAAAACAATGCTTTAGAAATATAGAATAGAAAAAACACATTATTCATAAAACCTTCGGATTGGAAAAATGTGATTTCCAAAAAAATTAAAAATTTCCAAATCTAAACCGACGCACAAGAAAGTTGCTATGCACTTTTTGTTTTTGGTATGTAACTTTCCTGTAACTTTCCTCCAGATTCTCGGGAATTTACTGGAAATCTGCACACTTTGGCATAGAAAAACATGGTCCGGCACTAAAAATGTAGATTTCCTAAAAAAATTGAATGCCAAACCTCAATGTTGAATCACTCTGTGCAGAGGCAATGGTATGGCAACGGTGTTTTTTTCCCCAGAAATTTTCGGCAAATGTTCGCGATCAAGAAAAAACCGCTAGGTATGCACGGAAACAGATGGACATCAAAGTTGGCCAAGAAGCGCTGAGCTTTTGGGGAAGATTTACAAGGGGGCGCACATTTGCATTGTTAAGGGTGGGGTACGCAAGATCTTGGAAAACAATGGGCGCTCGTCCAAACTATACAGCCGACATTATGCACTCTGCTAAGCAAGCCGTTTTCTTGTATGTTCTGCACTTTAGGGCGCCGTAAATCAACGCGCGAATGGGATGGCGCTTCCGCTTGTCTTTCTTGCAAGTTGCCCGAAGAATTGCTGTCACTCGCTTTGCCCCGCTACAGTCGCAATCCATTTAATTTATCCAAATACAGGGTTAACTGTGTGTATAGTTTGTGGCAAGCAATTTGGCAGTGACGTCCTTACTTGAGAGGCCTTACTAACATTTACTTATGTCCAAGGTTGACAGGAATGAGAAAGAACTAGGCCTGGGTACCCCAGTGAATTTTTAGGTGTTGGCGCAGTGCCATACAAATTGGTTGGTGCGCCAACCCAACGCACCGGCGCAGTAAATCAGTTCCGTTGCCGGGAAAATGTTGATGACTTTTTCACTTGTTTATAGATTTATTGTATGGGATATTTATTAATAATATTTTTAAAATTACTTCAAAATTTCAGATTTTTCCAGTTTTAACCAAATTACTCTGCCTTCTAAATGCTCAATTTTCTAAAGTTTCACTTAAAAATCTTGACAATCTTAAGGTATTTTCCGCGGAAAACTATGAAAAAAATTTCGAATCCTTCGTCGCTTTGTAAAAAGGTTTGAAATCCTTTTCCAACCTCGAATTTGGATCGAAAATCAAATAATTTTCTATCAAAGGACGAACAGAATAGCGAAAGTTTGTAACAGATTATTGTAGAGAAATTTCGTCACCTCCATTCCTCTGAAGACTGTAGAGTTTTTTATGTGTTTTTTTAGCTTTGACTGAATTTTTTCTGATGTACTTTTTATTCAAAAAGTAGTTTCACTTAAAAGTACCTACTGACGATCTGGAGGGCTATTAAGCGAAAAAGTTAAATTTATAACTTTTTAAAAATTTTACAAAAACTTTTTTCAGCGTCAAATTTGGGACAAAAACGAAAATAAATTCCTCCCGCTTTACCCGAAAACCAGTAAAGTTTTCTCCAGGGGCGACCACAAAACTAAAAGTGTTTAGCTAATTTACCTAATAAAAATTAGGGTTTCACGCAATTCATTTCGTTCATCAGGTAATCACGCAAAAAAATAAAAATGTTCTGATGATTTTCTTCTTTTCTGACAATAATGGGGAATTTTCAGCCAAAAATTACAAAATTAATTTTGTTACAAAATTCGCCTCATTCATCAGTTTGCAAGAAACTTTAGAAAACCCATTTCAGCTTCGAATGTGTCACAAAAACCAAATAATTTTATTCAGTTTTTTACCGAAAGAGCAAAAGTTCACAAAAAGTAATTTTGATAATCATTTATTTGGAAAACTCTTGGAAACTGGAGTTTCTTCACTTTTAGGTTTCTATACAACACTGTCTCTAAGCAGAAAAAACGCGCTTTTTCGCAACGTTTTACTGTAAAATAATGACAAATTGAATCCTTTATGCAAAAAAATTAACACATCGATTTTACAAGAAAACTCGTCGACTTTCTTTGGACTCAGTTCTGTTCTGTTCTGGAAAATCTAGATAACTTTTTTTAGTTGTTTGAACAAAGTAGTAAAACGTTACTCAGAAAACATGTTAATGGTCCTTTTTTAGATGTGAAAATTCCAGTCCCGGGTCTTGTAAGGCTTTAATAGATTACTTACGAACCCACGACTTATAACTCGTTAACTCAGTCAGCGGCAACAACTCAATAGCGCAACTCAACACAGGGTTACCCGGGCTAGAAACAACGACACCTATTGTGTCCCTGCCAAAAAGCTTGGGTGCGAAATTGCGCTGTTGCCTGCATGTCCTTGTCAAATGGGTTGCTCCGCCCCCTTTTTGAAAACCCTCACATGGTTGCCGTCGTTGCCGATTTAGAGGGACCAAGAGAGCAGGAATCAAATTAGGATTCTCATCAATTCCCAATGATGAAATGATAGAGCCACGAAATGACATAAACAGGCAACTAATCATAGTAAAGGCCATGTTGGTGAGCCGATCCAGTGGTTGTTGGAGCCGAGTAATTGGATGGGAGAGTGGCGGGCAATCAGGCCAAACCAATGGCGCAGACGAATAATCATTTCCACAAGTCATAGACGGCCGTAATGACAAAATAAGAGCTTTGCATGGCAGTGACACAATGGACCAGTGGCGCACTGGCGCCTCAATCAATCGGCCGCAAGTCTGGCAAACGAGCTGGCCGACTGCAGCAGATGAACATTCAAAGTTAACCGTGATGAGATAAGTAAAAGGATACCTGAATGCTGTATTTAATTCTTTTACGTGATATTCCAAAGCAATTTGTGGCCGGGCCCGAAGATCATGGGACTGATAGTCGAACACTCTAATTTTGGGGAATTACTGACAAATGAGCGCCAATTAACTTAATGTCAGCCTATGTGTGTGTGTGTTTTGTTTCCACAATCGAAATGTCATTTCGATTAGGGCCGGATGGATGGTGTTTTTTTTTCGTAGTCTTTGACTGGTCGAAAACTCTCTTTGGTGTTTTTTCTGCAATTAACGGCCAACTAACTATCTCACGCGCCTCTTAATTAGGCCAAAGGTTGATGCGAGGTTGCGCGATTATGCAAATGAAATCAACCGGTAGAACCTTGCAAGGGTTACAGATCATCAATTCATCGCATTCGATTTGAAATGTTTTGTTTCACTTCACTGTATTCAGGTTGTGCCCGAATGATGATATTGAAATCGTGTTATAGGTATCAACAGCTCATAACTCCACATGCGAAATTGTCGCTAAGACGCTTAATAATTGTGTTTTTCGCAAAAGATTCAGCATCTTTTCTAACGTCGCCCATTGATTGAGGTTATCTAGTGCGTCGATAGTCACATGGAGGATTATGTGTCTCTTTCGGCAAATCAAGACAATGCGGTTTTTTGTCACGTATTTTTGCGTTGTTTTCCTTTCAGTTAATTTTGAGTTAGTTTGTTGGCGTAGGCAAGGTTGAAGTGGTTTTTTTAATCAAACTAAAAAATATCAAAAAGTCAAATTAAATACCCTGGAAAGACCTAAATAATCTAAGCAGACACAAATGGAATGAATCTACATGCTAAGTATCCAAGGAAACAAATTTCATTAACTTATAACGTTTTACGCCGCAGTTTGGCAACACCGCTAGAGATTTAGCCTCAAAATGGTGATTTTGCTCAAACTTCGTGAGTTTCTTTCTTTCGTTCGTTTTTGGCTTAATTAATTTATATGCTATTCAGAATTTTTTTGGCTGAAACTGCTTAATTTAAAGTGTTATTTAAAGTAGAACACGAAAAAACTAAAAATTACCGAACCGGTTAAAAATACCCGAAGGACGCGATGCGATGATATGCGATCAGAGGGCGCAAGCCATGTCGCCACCATCATAAATTAACTGGAGATTCTAATAAATACATTTACACAGACAGTAGTAGGCCTGGGTAACTTACTGAATCTTTAGGAGATGGCGCAGTGCCACGCAAATGGCTTGATGCGCCAACCCAACGCACTGGCGCAGTAACTCAGTTCCGTTGCTGGGAAAATGTTGATTACTATTTTTGGGCAAGCAAAACCATATAATCAATATTTGGAAATCGCGTCATCCGCACCGCTCTAAAATGTTTTTGAGTTTCTTCAAAATCTCCGGATTTTCCCGTTTTGGACCAAATAGTTTCAAGCAATCGTATGCTCAAAAGCAATATGTTAATGGCTTTTTTTGCTAGATGCTATAATTCCGCCACCAGCCATGAGTTGAGCTCTGAGAGAGCGGCAACAACTCAAAAGCGCAACTCAACCCAGTGTTACCCAGGCCTACACAGTAGCACTGGCCGTAATGAAATTCATCTGTTAGCCTTTCTTGTTGCGGTTGATTTCGGCAAACAGATGGCGTTTTTGTGTTCTATCTCGCCTACAACTTTCATGTATCCAAAATCCAAATCGGCAGCTGATGCGATTGATCATTTTTTATTTCGCTGTTGCTAATTGAATGCGGTCATTTAGGGTCGAATAATGGGGCGACACCCCGGAAGTACCATTGGGACCGATTCGGCGCCAAATTACAGGTTCCCATGCCGGTTCGAAAACGGCCGATTCATTCACAGAAATTGGGGCCCATTTAAGTGGCCGTGCACTAGTTGGCCAGAGCCACTCGGATGCCCATTCTATGCGCTACTTTTACGTAAGATTCGGGCCCCCCCCGATGCACATGTGTGATTTATGTTCTTGTTGTTATTAACATGATTATTATGATGTTTATTGCTTGGATCACCTGAAATCGAGCCGCCACCCCGAGTGAAAGTGGACCAGAATCGATACTCGGCTGCGTGTTTAAAGTAACAAAATGCCTCCAATTGGAGCGTGCCCAATCGCGTATTATGTTTTCGCGCATAATACGAATAATAACAATGATAATGGGTTGCGTAATGCGTTCCCCATATGGTTGCCTAAGAGAAGATCGGATTTTCCTCGTTTGCAGAGTCAAACACAAAAGAGCGCAGCCACCCTTAGATAATAGTCGCGTGTCAAAATTGTTGTTGGTGCACTGTGCAATGTTGCCCAGTTTCAAGATTTTGTCAAAAAAACAAAGAAAAAGTCATGCTCTCACTGCGGTAAAATCGCCAACAAACAGCTAGTTTGGAACGAAGGACCGATATACAGGGTGAATTTTTTTCTATGACTAATTCAAGGATCTTTGGAATTAGCGCAGTTACGAAGGTCAAATGGACAAAGAATTATAATTTTTAATATATATATATTAATAATTTGGCAGCTGTCAAGAGATTTTTGGGAAAAACTTATTTATCTATGGTAATTTTTTAGATTACTCCTAGTTCCATTGATATTAATTTGACAGGAAAACATTAAATAGAAAACTTGTCGGAAATTGAATTCCAAACAAAATGGCATAAGACATTTCTCCAAAATAACTGTCATTTTTGGCATATGACACAAATTAGAGTTTTTTTTTAAATAGCAACCATACTTGATTATTGCTTTACCGAATAGAGCATTTGATTACGATTTGTGTGATTTATCACATCGTTGGGTCTTTTTCGAAAATCAAGTGTTTCCAAAGAATTTCTACTTTTTCAATTTAGTTGATCGAACAGCTTCTTTAAGTGCATTTAAATTGGAATATTTGTTTTTGGAAACTGTGTTTTTTACGGCTCACCACAAAAAGAAATCCAAATGCGAAAGATCCGGTGATCGAGGTGGCCATAAAATAGGGCCATTTCGTCCAATCCAAGTCCCAGGAAATATTATTAGGAAGGGAAAAATTATGCGGAGGASCGCCATCATGTTGAAACKATTGCACATTACGCCATGTYTCTAAATCTTAGTCGCCAAAGATAAAAKCCAGGTTATTCCGAAGGAATTGAAGATACCGACTCCCATTTAAGGTGCCTTCAAAAATAAATGGTCCAAGAATTTTTGAACCTACCATTCCGCTCCAAACGTTAAACCCAAATTTAATTTGTGGTCTCCTTTGCTCAACGTTGTGGGGATTTGTTTGAATCCAAAGACACAATGTTCATTGTGTCGTTAAAACATGCCACAATTTGTAAATCGAGTTTCATTGGTCCACAATATTTTATGAGGGAATGTGATCTTGTTGGGATTTGTTTCGGAACCATGTAAAAAAATTCACACGCAGCTCCTCATCCCCTGGATATAAAGTTTGGGATACTGATAATTTGTACGGATGGAACTTGTTTTTTTTTTAACTTTTATCACTGTGCTTTGGGAAGTCCCGGATTCTGCTGCGAACTCTCTGGTTGAAATCTGTGGATTCTGGCTTACAATGGCCAAGACTAATGTCTTGACCTCCACAGCTTCATTTATTACTTTATCTTCATTTCTTGGCTGCGTAAAACTTCCAAAAGTGCCCAAATTGTGGTATAACCGTTTGAATGTTTTCAAGGACGGTTGACGACGATCAAAATCCCTCTCAAAAATCAGGGGCTCGTCTAGTATTTTTATCACATCTAATGTAGGTTTCAATCTTGTCGCGCTTTTCTTGATTGGAATAATTCATTTTGACAATAAAACTAACTTAGATTTTTAAGTTGAATTTAAACTTGAATGTCAAAAATTGAATGTTGCAACGAGCCTTCAAAACTACGATTCTTTGTCCATTTAACCTGTTTCCTAACTGCTATAGTTTCGAAGATACCTTGTACTGGTCATCCGAAAAAATTCACTCATGTAACCCTTAAGTTTCTTAATATTTGTGCGATTTTTCTTGTTCTGCACTGCGTCCACTCTTTTGGGCCTCATAGAAGAAGCTTCCCTGAACTCTCGATGTGAATTTGGGGCAAGTTGCGAAAGCGGTTCAATTTTTTTATGAATTTAGGGAAATTTCTAAGATTGGAGCGGTTCGGACCGTGATGCACTGTGTTCCTTTAGGCGCTATTGCTGAATATCCAGTGGGGTGTTTGCCATCACTTGCAGGTGAGATGACTCAAAGCGTGCCATCTATCGCCATCAAACACGACATCGACAACAAATTGAATGAAATGCAAGCGATTTGCGTTAGTAAATCCAGTTTAGAGTCGAATGCCATTAAGAGCGACTAACGAGTAAATAATTGGCACTAATACGAGTGGCGGATTAAAAACCGAATTCGAATGACAAGACGCGAATGCTAATAACAGCCATCAAGCCACATGAAATGAAAAAGCCAAGGACTCACTTTGATTCACCCATTTAGGTATATTAATTTGCTTTTTAGCTATTTTGTTCGGGTCTAATGACCATTAAATTACCATAATGGTAATGGATAAGTTGTTTTCGCTCAGCGCCACTCTGCGGCGACAGCGCGCGCTCTTTCGCCTCCATCCATTAGCAGCCGCAGCAGTGGAAGAACAACAGACAAATCGGGGAAATCAACGGCGGCGAGATGATAATAATTGATACCCGATGTGTGTCTATCTGAAGGAGAGATTGCGCAACCATAACGGCCATTGTTTCAGCCAATTGATGGGCCGTTAATTAGTGGCCGCCTTATTAAATGCGGAAAAATGCTAGAAAATCATAATCCGCACAAAATAACAATCATTTCGCGTTACCCAACAGTGCACGATTTCCGCATTTTTGTTGCCATTTAATTGGCGCAAATCAGGTTTTTCCGCACTCGCATCCATATCGAACTCTGGCCAGTTAACTGACCAGATTTGGATCATCTAAACTTCTCTTTAAAAGTTTCTGCACGTCACTGCCCTGGATTTTCTGTTCTCAAAGCCCATTTTCCAGGAATTTTCCAGAAATCCAGTTGAGAAAACTTAGGGTTCGACACTTATTGACAAGAATGCAATTGTTCGATGAGGAAAAGGAAATTAATTTAAGTCTAAATTTTTCACCAAAGTATTTCAAATGCGTTTTTGTGCAGTTTGAAGGCATTAAAAATTATACTGGCTGTAAAACGGAGTTTTTTACCCTTAAGCCAGTGTCGTACACCTTATCCACGTTGCCCACATTCCCACATTTTCCTGAAAAAAACAATGTCATACTCTCGCTTGGGAAACTAACCACGAACCAGTTAAATTAAGCTGACCGGATGAAAATTGGTAACATTTTGTCGCGCTGGGATTAGCCCTTTGATTTTTTGGGGCCAATTTGGAAAATCGGGCAACGTCACTCAACCTAAGTATTTTAAGGGAAATATTATGCCCATGAAGCTTTTAATGGAAAGGCGGAAAGAAAGGAATTTTTAATTTTGCGCTTATCCCTTTGGAGGTTAGGAGTTTGTGTAGTTTTTAATTTCGAAAGTTTCCAAGACGCTTCATCAAAAACGTTCAACACATTATGTGGATATTTTGAACCGTTTACGAGATGGAAGCTTGTGAAGTTTGGCGGTAGGTACCTATTTTAAAAATTTACTTTTTGGCTTCTATCATTTTAAACGTTAGGAATTTCGGAAAAAACTTGTTTGCAGGAAGACACTTTTTTAAGACAGTATATCGAAAACCTCTGAAGGATTATTTGAACATCTGCAACCGTTCACGGGATGGGATGGGGCTTGTAAACTTCGACCGTACCAGAAAAACTGACTTTTTGACTTCTGAAATTTAAGGAAGAAACCTATTTGCGAAAAGAAAGTCGTTGAGACACTCTACCGAGAACGTCTGAAGGGCGATATACGAGATAGAGATAGAAGCTTGTAAACTTTGGCTGTACTCGAAAAATTTGCTTTTTGGCTTCTAACTTTTTAAAGGTTAAGAATTTCCGAAGTCCTTAGGACTGCCGCGGTTGGTTCAACAGTTTCGGAAAAATGACGACAAAAAGTTGACTGTTGGACGCCTTCTTTATTACCTAAGTGTTGGACGGTCGTTGCCGGCAACCCCATGGGGATGTTTTGGGGAAAAGGAGCGGAGTGAATGAGCGCGTGTGTGCGCCACTGTCTAATTGAGCAAATTGCGCGGTGTCCAGCCAAGCTTGTCGCCCAACGAGGGCTTAATTTTCACGTAATTGTTCCAGTGACACCATCTGTTTCCTTCACAGTGCCTTTCAGCCTGCCCCCCTCAGCCCCAAATACCCTGGATCTGATTACGATTTAGCTTGGTTCCCAACCAGTGCGGACCCACGTTCAATTCCTTTCCGCAATAACGAGCCAACGAATTAATTCCATTTAATTATGCCCATTGTGTTACATCAGAGATTCGTGCGCCCATTAAGGTAATGTTCTATTAAAACTATGATTACTTAATAATGCAATAAACAATGCGGAAAAGTCGGACTGTTTTCCTGCTGCTGCTGTTGTTGTTGTTGTTGGCGGTTAAAACAGTTAAAATCGCGGTGCGACTCGCTAATTAGAAATATGTGCGAACCCACAGCGCGCACACCACTGGCTGCGGCAACTAAAACGGGTACGCCGCTGCAAGTCAGTGCGGTGCCGTAACGCTACAGTTATTCAGTTATTTAGTTACGTGCTGAGAACCCGCCGCACAACACGATAACCATCGAAAACGGACGCGATAATAGCCCTCGGCCTTTTGAAACACATCGTTGCCCACCTGATTGTTCACATGTTTTTGTAAAATGAGGATAATTTGCCGACATCAGGTTTGTCCCAAACGTCAACTGTCATGGCGACAGCGACCTTGAAACGAACTGTCATTCAAATGACAGTCCGTGATCCCCTACAGTCGTTGATGCAAAGAGTGCATGCTGACTGATACAATCAATATGGGGCGACGTCACTCAGGAGTGGGTAGTAATTTTGCGTTTGTGGTCTTTATTTTCGCCGCTTGCTGCTAGTTTGAAAATGGTTTTGTGTATTTCAGTATTTTCATTTAATGTAAACGAAAGTAGGTACTGGTTTTACTTGAAATTTACTGAATTAAATAAAAATATTGCAAAGTAGAGAAATGTATTCATACTAGCAGCAATGAGTTAATATAAAAAATCAAGCAAATTGAATCTCCTGTGCATGATGCACTAAGCTAGGCAACATTGAAGACCTAGACAATCTCGTTTGCGATTATTGCGCTCAAACGTCATAAAATGTACTTATTTGGCCTAAAGGGATCCCCACAGCTTCGACATAAAACTCTCTGCCTTACAAAGTGAAAGGGGAAAAGCGTTTTTTGCGATGTTGTGCCGAGTCCTTCGGGCACGGCACTGGTTGCAGCTGGATTTCTTTGCGTCATCAGTACAGTACAGTGTAGCCAGATTGGGGTAAGATTATCAGGTTTTGCGGGCGTGATTGGTTGGTGCGGACGGTCGCCGTCTGCTTTCCATGAACAATAATGCGAATGTAGCGCCTGTGAATGCCGGGATCCGCTCAGGTTCTAACAGTTTCGAATAATAAATGCAAATTGCATTAAAAAGGCAGAAAGCCTCATTAAGTTATTGTTGATCAAGATCCCCCAACGATTAGCAGTAAATTGTTCTCATTATGGCAATTTTGTATTTTTAACCGACGCATACATTACCTGTTCAGTGAACGCGCTCAAGAGATAAATGAGCGCGCTCATTTAGCGGAAATGCCTGTTTAAACGTTCTTCGGCTTAGAGGCGCTCTAACGTCCGCTTGAGCACACACAAAGGTGAGAATGTTGACCGCTCTCGACGACTAATTTCCATCGCCTTGTCCGATAAGCGGGAGCAAATTGGGCCCGGCTCTAAGTGCTTATGAATGTCCGTTCGCTGTCGCCTACACAAAAGTCGGCGCCTGAAAATCCGAAAAAAATGGCCCACCGGTGCCCACAGGTGCCCACCACCCCCAAAATTACCGGTTTCATTCAGAAATCCACTGTTTTGGGTACCTGCTCACTTTAATGGGGCCATATCAGGTGCGAGCTTGCCTGGTGCAGACGCTAGAGGGGGCGCCGCCTCAATCGTAACCCGATCTATGCGACTCTATTTTGCGAGAAAGCCGAAGGGCCGCCACGTCCCAATCCATGAATAACAATGTAAAACGAGGCCTCAATCATCTTATCGGCAAACAGATCGCGAACATACCGGGGCTGGTCTTTTCCCGATTTGGATGCCCCCACGTATCCAATAACGGGGGCCTATCTGGATGCCATCTGGGGATTCGCAATTTAAATTCGCCTCTTTGATATCGCCCCTCTCCGATCGACGATAGCCGATCTAATCCGTTGTTTTTCGCCCGATTTAAATGTCCATCTAACGTGCCATCGGCACCGGATGGTTCAAACAACATTCGCTTATCTACACGGATTAAGGGCTGGTTTTTCTCTAAAAAAACCACATGCAAAACGGGGCAGCAATGTGTTTGGTGTTCATAACCTCACTTCGCAACATCAGTTTTCGTCATTTAGAAGACTTTTTGGAATCGCCGGGTATAAAATTGGATCAGAACTGGTCGCTGAGGCTAATGGGCTTTTCGCCTAATAACGTCACGTCGGCCATGCATCCTCAACCGCCAAACAAACATAATATCGACGGTCGTTTTTTCTCCCGCATCAGGCTTCTGGTCTTCTGATGGTGTCGAGATGAGTTTTGAAATTGAAAACGTTCACGATCGGTTGCGGTTTCGGTCAGCTTCACGGTCGCAGCTCGATTTTGCAGATCCGGACTACGAGGATTTAGCATACGTCACACAAAACCACCGGGGGGTAAAGCCTCCGTCCCATGCATTCGTTTATACGATGGTACGATGATACGAAACTGTTTCTATTGGTTGGAGATCTGCCAATTCGTCCGCCGTCGTACGAACTGACAGATCTCCAACCAATAGAAACACTTTCGTATCATCGTAACATCGTATAAACGGATACATGGGACACAGGCTTTATGCGGAAATAATTGCAACATTGCCGGTTATGATGTGAAGGGTTTATATGACGGAAACAACCAAAGTAGGCATTAGCTTAAATCAAACGATGGAAAATCCACTAAATGATTTTTAAATGTCTGTAACGCAGAAAATTGCAGTGTGGACTGTAAATGGTAAATGCTTAAGTCCTGTCGCAATCTGCAAGCGCGCAGCGCGCGATACGCTACATTTTTCCGAATATTTTATAATCGTTCCGTCACAATGGCAACAGCGGGCTTCGTGTCATATCGTTCATTCATGAAATCAATTGGCACTGCTGTCACTTTTCTACTTCTCTAAGTGCGAAGGTTTTGCTTGGTTTGTAGCATTATTTAGTGAATTAGTGAGGAGGTAGTGATCGAAAATAGATACTATGAAAGGTCAGCGCGTGATTTGCAGAAAATCTGACCAAAATAGTCCTAAATTATCCTTTGAACGGTAAGTAAATAATTAGCTAGGTTACAAGTCATTAACACGAAGAGCGTTTATTACATAGAAGTAGCGTCTTATTACATAATAAGACTATTCGTGGGTCCGGGCCTGTGCACTTAACCGGCTTAATTCAATCGCCATTATTCAATTTGATGAATGATTTGTTTGCTTTAGTCATCAAATTGTTTGTTGTATACGAAACCATCACTAAATCCAGCTGAAACGCATCGCGATGCGGTTTTCCTGTAATATCGCGCGTCGAATCAACAATTTGTGCCTAAAGAATCGAATAAATAAGTAAATAATGCGGCGGGGAGAGTTGGGGTGTTTGCGGCGTTTGAATGTGATTTACCGGACGCCGCCCGCTTTTTGTTCTCAGTTTTTTTTTGTTGTTTCACATCGCATTGATCTTGCCAGTGTATTGTTGCGGCAAATTCACGCAGAATGGTACCCATAATTAAAAGTACCGTAATGGTTAACTGGCTTTTTACGCTTCATTTTCACAATCAAATCGGGCTGTGCGAATGGAAGCGGAAAAACTGGTCTAGGTGGCAACGCCGGTGCAAATTAGTGTTTGTTATTGTGGCAATATTGCCGCACGGGGTTTTCCTTTTGGAAATGTTTTGCATTGTGGGATTTCTTGGCGGTTTTCTTCGGTTTGAGGACAGATATCGGGATGCAGTCGTCAACGGCCGATAGTAGAATCTTCACTTAAGAATGCATTTGAATTTGCTTCCATTCGGAGCAGTGGATTATTTTTTATCAATCTGGGAAGTGTCATAAGATTTCGCCTGCGATGCACTGCTTATGTTTGGGGCATATTTCTCAATACACAGCCCAGATATAGAGACGCGGGTGTCGCAAACGGATAAAAGAATCTTGACTCAATTAAAGTTTAAAATATTATCCATTATTGGAGTAGGTAGGTACTAGTCTAGGTGGCAACGTCGCACAACATGTCACTTGTCATTCGAACAATGTTGCCATGCGAAATCCTTGAAAGGAAAACCCACAGATATTCGAGTGGAAAGCGGTACGGAATGATTGCGCCCAATGTGAGCCTCCGCACTTATTATTCATGGACTGGGACCTGGCCGGGCTTCTTGCGCCATTTACATACTGAAACAGTGCCGACAATCTGAAACCAATTCCGGCGCCGCTTTGTGCCGGAATTCGCACTTTTCCCGCAAACAAACTTAAAGCCGACTTTTCATCTTCAGCCCCCGCGCGGCCGTATTGTTATTATATCTGCGATCGTGACCGCAATTCGAAAATATCGGCAATTTTTCGCTGGGCACCAGGTGGCGCCAAATGTCCCCGTTCATCTGAAATATCCATTTAATTCAAGCCATAATGATTATGGGCGACGAATAATGGGCCCAAATGATATCTAAGCGGTCTTTAAGGGTGACCCTCAATGGACAAATTGGGGCCTTGGACGGAAATGGGACTGACCCAAATGCACCCAAATTCTAAGTATTTAAAAGCTGCGCATTTGACAGCACATGTCTAATCTTTGGTAGTTATACGAAGACTTTTCGTGCAATCCAGGATTTATCGACATTTTACCTAGGATTTGCTTGAAAAACTTTATGAAAGGCAACAGTGTCTCTTAAAAGTGACCTTGACTCAAACTGGTTCTGCTGACAGGTGACATACAGGTGGGGAATCCTTGTTGCCAAACTGCTTGGTTTTTTGTTGAAATCGTAGATTTTGGCAATTTTCCCTAATGAATTTATCACTGATCGGACACAAAGCATATAATCTGCTACTTAACTTGGCGGCCCTTTAAAAATAATAACTAAAGTAGTCAAGGGGCGCTCATTCGTTGAGCAATAAAATCGGGATTAAGCCGCACTTATGTAGTGTTATAAATATAAATCTCCCCCAATGGGCCTGTTTGGCACCCTCGCTCCCACGTTTTAAGAGGATCGGCCTGGCATGATAAACCGCAGTTCAACTGGCAAATGCTCAACCTTTACAATGTTTAAGAGCCCACGTGCGAGTACTTTACTCAACCTCCCCCATGCATCTACCGGGGGGTGTTGGTTAATTTAGTTAAAACATGCCCGCCGATGAATTCCCCAATTAATACGAGCACCAGATTAACGGTACCTTAAAGCGAACCGGCTCACAGTCGAAATTAATCGGCCGGACAACGGAACCCAATTAAGCTAATCGGAATCGACTAATTGGAGGCCCTGAAGAGTGACATGTCAATTCGGGGGATTAATTTCAGAAACGCCACAGATAGCGATATGACTGTGTGTTTGTGTGTGTGTTAAAACAGAAGCCGTGTTTCGAACATCTTAAAAATTAAAACACGAAATCCCCGCATTAGGCACCGACACACGAAAGAAAGCCCCGCCTGCGATAACTTAATCTTAAGAGCTTTTTTAATAGTTTTGACGTGCGGTGGGCGCGGCCCTTGTCAATGTCCTGCGAAAACATTCGGCAACCACGCCACAACTGATTTGACTGTGACAGCACCCGTCAATTTACCAGCAGAGTGACACTTTTGCGGTCGCAATTTGAAATTTGCATGTGATGATACCAAGCAATCGTGCGTGTCAAACGTTTAGAGCACCTTCTAACTGTGTTTGTTTGGCATCAACGATTTCCTCGACTGTGTAGTCCGGTGGAGACGCAGCTCGCATTAATAATTCGCCGATCCAATAAATAACTAACGAGCTCGCATGGCGGGGCCGGGGTCGTTTTATCGGTAATTTGTCATCGCGATTACGGCCAAACCGAAGACTATTCACGTTACATTAGCTATGAATGGACCAAAGTAGTGATCGGTTGACTCATTAATATTTATGGCCGTTGCGATAAATCACTCGCCCCGCTTTGCTCGGCCGAAGGAAGCAGCTTCAAATTCGCATTGTACACACACACACGGATAAGCTGACTTTGTGTGTTTTGCGGGATCTGGCCTGGATGGGATGGTTCCCATCCAATGGGGCGCAATCGGTCTGGCCTGGAACCCAGAGGCCGGTTTTTGTGGCGCCAGTTCGCCTTGTCCCACGGCCAGATTAATCTCGCGGCCGATTTGTCGCGAGCCTAATGGGTGTCTTATCTGGTCATCGCGTGGGCCCCCCGACAAACACACACCACCTCAAATGCGACAATTAATTAGGCCCCGATCGTCTTGTCTGGGCCGGCTTTTGCCCGTTTTTTTCGAAACTGTTTTCAAAACCCCCCATATGTAGCGCACGTCTGACGATGCTCTTCTTCGAACTATCACAGTCTAATCTAATCTAGTCCGAGGAGGCCGGCGTTGCCAAGCTACCGCCCACTGTAGGCATGGATAACACTTTGTTGCGTGACACTTTTGTGTTGACACCTGTGCGTCAATGGGTTATAACACCTGGCGTCCCACGGCGCAACGCCTTGAATAACACAGTGACGCGAATATTGAATCACCATCAAATCATAAATCAAATAAAAACGTCGAGTCGCAAAAACAGAGAAGCACAGAGATATGCAAGCAAATGCATCTGTTTAATCAGAGTTTGATACAGATTCTAAAATGGTGTTACCCCGTAAAATTTCCTCAAAACAGTTTTAAGAGCGCGCTCTTCGGGTGGCAAGTTAGTTTTGCATAAAACGGTAGTGGAGGGCCCCATGTAGCTAATGCCCTAAACAAATGGGTTCGTTTGCATTTTAAATTCCCTAAGTGGATTCGAATTGGCCGGGCGGTGACAAAACACGTCTTGCTTCTGCCTCTATTTTGGATTTGCATGGGGCGGCTTTTATGAATCGAACAAAATATTGACTCTTCGACTGCTCTGATTTATCATCATCATCACATTCCTATCAAATTAAACAGATTCATTTGTTTATATTTCTTCATTGGGGGCTACAATGTACAACACAGCATGTGGACAGTTGCCGGCTCAGTAATCAATTTGATATATACAGGGTGATTCAAAATTGGCGTCATTCCTTTTAAGGGTTAATAGGGACTCAGTTGGAGAGTACGAGAAAAGCATTGCATTTTTTTATTTTTTTATTAGATATGATTTTATTTTTTTACACTGTTTTATTGGAAAATTTGCTGGTTCGACGAATATTCGATTTATATCAGGAGAGCAAAATTCTTTTCTGATACATTTAAAATTTTATGTAAAAAATGATAGTTGCAGTGGTGCAAAGAGATTAGAGTTTTGTCGCTGGATTCAAATTCACACTATTATACAGGGTGTCCCGTAAGCACAAAAGAAGACGATCTGACCTAACTTTTATTAACAAAAACTGTCTGGCTCCTCTGCTATTGATGGTCAAAGTTCTTCAAAAAAATGATTTTTTTGAAATATGGGGAGAATGGTACGATGTATTTTAGTGAAACTGGCTGTGAACTTGTTCTTTTGTAAGACTCATATTTCGATGAAACAATAGAGTTCAGCCGTTTTACACAAGTGGTGAATTCTTGAGTGTCGTGGTAGAAAAACTACCAGAACTTTTTATTTGGTGGAAGAAATCAAACTTGTTTTTTTGGTTGATGCACTAATTATTTGTTCATAAGTCTGTGCTTTTTGTAAAATTATGTAGCATTCATATTTTTTGCAAAAAAAATATTTCTGTTTGCTTGCCACTTAACAATGTTAAATATTAACTGCAAATATCGTGATACGAGGCATAAAATCATTGTCAATCAATCTCACAAATTCGTTTTGAATGACCTTTTCTAATGAAGAAGTGACCGACATGGTCAAAGTATTAGAGTTTTGCGAAGACAACTTGCGTGAAAGCGTACGCGTTTACGCGGCACATATTGGCAGTTAATGTCCAACATTGTTAAATAGCCAGAAAACAGACATGTTTTTTTGCGCAAAAACTATGAATGCTTCAAGTTTTTACAAAGAGCACAAAACTATGAATAAATGATTAGTGCATCAACCGAAAAAAAATTATTTAATTCACCTCCACCAAATAAAAAGTTCTGGTAGTTTTTGTACCACGACACTCAAGAATTCACCACTTGTTCAAAAGGGATAAACTCGACTGTTTCATCAAAATATGAGTATAAGAAAAAATTTACAGCGAGTTTCACCAAAATACATCGTGCCATTCTTCCAATATTTCAAAAAAGATAAGTTTTTTGAAGAACTTTGACTATCAATAGCAAAGAAGACAGACATTTTTTGTTAATAAAAGTTAGGTCAGATCGTCTTATTTTGATTCAAAGAATATCACAGTACCCTTTTGATCATGAGCTTACGGGAAACCCTGTATATAAATAATCTTTATTTTCAATAGGCTATCGACCTGTCGGTCTTTCTGCCCTCACCTGTTATTAATACCTGGAATCATATTTATCGATAAATTTACTTTACTCATCTTATCGCTTTTTATAAAATGTGTGATTATCGTCAATAATCGACTTACGCACGGAAGATATTTATTTAACAAGAAATAACCGAAAAATTATCTAATAAAAGTGAAAGAACAGTAAAATCAAAACCATTCAACAATTGTCGGCAGGGAATCTGCAAAAATTACAAACTCTTACAAATCTTACAATGGCTTTATCCACGTATTAATGTCTTTGGATATATCTTAAGTGGTGACATTCTGGCAACGTTGGTGATGTCAAAGTGACAAGGGAGTTAACCTCAATTGGGGCGTTGTAAAGGGGTCGAGTCCGGCACTGTGCCTTAGCCCTCCTAATGGATGTCCCTTGGGCTGGGACGAGGGTGCTAATATAGAGCTAATAACGTGAGTTCACACTTCCGGTTCGGTGCGTCCAATTCTGTCACTCTAATGGCATATTAAAGCCGGCAAGAAATGCATTATTGCTCCGGCGCGCGTCAATGTGGTCAATTTCCGATTGCTCCTCTTCGGCCCCATTAAAATTAGTACCGCACTAGTTGCTTTACGGCCTATTTATCATTATTGCATTAGAAGAATCGCTTCTATACATACACACACACACATATATAGATATATATGGAAGTAAGGGGCCTTAATCAGGCTCCGTTGGCTTGGCAAAGATCGCTCTTGAACGGGGGGGATTCATTGTCCCTGGAGTGATGTATGATGGTAAAAAGCTGGGCGGCCGACGCCCTTACAGGGAAAGACAAATGCGCGTGTATGTGGTATTGTTTCCGGTTTCGCTCGCAAAGAAACCCTCTTAATTTGGCGCGTTACTTAGTTAAAAGGCCCCGCTCTTCACCCCCGACAGCGCCCCCAAAGACGTCAACAATGGGGTTTGTCGCCGTCGAAATTAGCCCCAAGTCAGTTCTTCGCATGGTCGTTTATCAACCTCCCCCCCGGGGGGAAAGAGTGGCTTTCTTTTAGTTGGCGCCCTTTTATTTTTGGCTTTGCACAATCAATAACGCGCCACTCATTTGTTTCTTCAGCCGCAATTAGTCACGCTTACTGCTTGGCGTCCTTCTGTCAAAGTGGCAGATGTTTTTCTACGGAAACACTAGACGTTGATGTTCTACGGAACACTAGCCATTGCTGTCAAAGTGACGTTGATCTAGTTGTAGTAAAGTACGAAACCATAAATACGAAAACAATAAATCCAGATTGAGTAGGTCTGTTTACCGTTCCCTTGGGCCCATGGATAATGTAAGCGATCTGACCTTAAACGAGGCTGGAAGAGCACACGATCCAGAAATCGGGCATTCACAAAAGAATCGGGCATTTTAAGAGCACTTTGTTTGGGCGGCGAGCGAACACAAACAGGAACGAGCGGTCCGTGGTAATACGGTTAGGCGCGGATATATTGAAAGTTCGCAAAAGGGCTTTTAGGGCCAAGATCTCGAACAAGAGCCGTCGAGTGGGCGCGCACAAGAGGAAGAAAAAGGTCGAGTAAATGGGGTAAAGCGAGCTGATGCAGGCCAAAAGCCACAGGAGAATACACAAGCAGGTTGGGGCCTTTGAGATGGCCGCGCTTCACTGGACGAGCAAATCGAACGGGAATTATTTAGGGCTGTTGAGGCTCCGAACTGTTTGCGATCTTTAATGCCACGCAGACTTTTCCATAACAGGGTAAACGGGTACTATTTGCGATTTTTTTAGGATCGTACCTTGTATATAAGTGAGTCTCTCTCACTCGACTTATGTATTATCAAAAGGAAAGTTACATTGTGGCGCCATCTTAGATGGCGCAATTCAACTTTATCGAGTTTAATGATGGGGTTCTTTAGAAAAATAGGTCGGGTAAGCGATGAGTAATTTTATGAAATAAATTGCAAACGGTCGACTTGGTAACAAGCAATTTTTGGTGGAAACGTCCTCAGATTGAAAATTGAAATGTGCCTTCCGAATATAATACAATGAATACAAGGTAGGATATTCATCGGACGAAAACTCGATTTTCGTCCGCACATGACGTCACTGGTTAGCACTTTGGTAAAGTGAACAGCTCACCCCATTCAATATGCATGTAACCTAGACAGATTTTCATTGAATTTAAAACGTGGAAAGTTATATGAGGATATGGTTTGCAGTGTTGTATAGCTCAATGCTTTCAAAATGGCGATCTGTGGAGGTATATAGATGTCGATGGATAGTGTCGAGGTCAACGGGCCGAGGACGTATGACAGACAGTGGATGTGAGGTTAAGAATATAGAGCATGATGACAAAGCTATGTTAAAGTGTTTAATTAAAAACTTGTCTTCATCTATGTAAAATAACCACGATCCACACAACAAAACATAACATGGCGCAGTCGTGAGTTTGTTTATGTGTTAATAACAACATAGATAAGAACCTACAAGAATGGGTGGCAACAGGGGTGTACCAACAATGTGGCTGAGAACTGGAACCAGAGACAAGAAATAATCCCTTATTATTATATTAGTTATCCCTTGTCTCTGTCTGGAACATTTGGCGGTGCATGTTCGAAAATTATTTGGGGTAATCTTTTACAATACAATCTGGTACTAGGATTGCCGCTTTGGCGATAAGGCTATGCTTCACAAGAGAATAGGTAGATAATAGATACAGATAGCAGTAATTTGTGCACTTTTGGAGCACCATATGGTCGATATAAATTTATTCGCCTTCCGTATGGTATCAAAAGTGCTCCCGAAATACTTCAGGACAGATTTAAAAATATTTTAACAAAATTATTAGGGGTAATCCTTTACAATACAATCTGGTACTAGGATTGCCGATTAAGACTATGCTCACCTTATGGAAAATCTCATACCTAACAACATTTTTCCTATACATTTTCGACCTAATCCCGTTTTCCAGGACTTA
>NW_026017110.1:48979705-48979825 GCF_020466585.1 Dendroctonus ponderosae | reverse complement strand
CAAAGGAAAGGAGCGAAAGTATGGAGAATTGTTTGTCTGTAGGAGCAGTACATCGAGAGAGCAAGCAAAAATTTAAAGAAAAAGGTAATGTTAAAAAAATCTACAACTGTTCAAGATGTG
>NW_026017110.1:48966171-48978740 GCF_020466585.1 Dendroctonus ponderosae | reverse complement strand
TAGATACAGATAGCAGTAATTTGTGCACTTTTGGAACACCATATGGTCGATATAAATTTCTTCGCCTTCCGTATGGTATCAAAAGTGCTCCCGAAATATTTCAGGACAGATTTAAAAACATTTTTTGTGACATCGACGGTACTGACGTTTACGATGACATTATTGTGTGGGGGACGGAACAAGACAGAACACGACCAACGACTAAGACGAGTCTTAGAGAGAGCAAAGCTAAATAATCAAATTCAATTTAGGTTAATGTCGTTTTGGACAGTCAGAGATTAAATGTATGGGCCACATTATAACAAATAAAGGAATTGCACCAGATTCTTCAAAAATTAGCGCTATTTCTCAACTACCACGACCATCAAATAAGCAAGACATTCAAATAATGTTAGGTATGCTAACATATGTAAGTAAATTCATCAAAAACTTTTCAGATCAAACGCAACCACTAAGAGAACTCCTAAAAAGGGATATGGAGTTTATTTGGAGCGATGTACATGAGAAGGCGTTTCAAAACTTAAACAAAATATTAATACACCCGTATTGAAATTTTTTGACCCAGATAAAAAAATTGTAATTTCAGTTGATGCTTCAAAGTCGGGAGTGGGAGCTTATTGCAAAACAATCTGCCATGTGCATATGCCTCAAAAGCTTTAAGAGAAACACAAACAAGATACGCACAAATTGAAAAAGAACTTTACGCAATATACTTTGGTTTAAACAAGTTTTATCAATATGCGTATGGGCAAAGGGTTACCGTGGCGACAGATCATCAGCCTTTAATATCAATTTTCAAAAAACCTCTAAATAAATGTCCAGCGAGACTTCGGCGAATGATGCTGCAATTGCAAAAATTTGATACAGAATTAAGGTTTAAGCCGGGGAAAGAAAAATATTAGTGGATGCTCTCTCTCGGGCATATGTAATTCATAATGAGGAAGAGTACTTTGATAAGGACATTGAGAGTCAAATATGTTTAGTAAGAATGGAATTAAATGCCACAGATGATAAAATTAAAGATTTTCAATATCACACAGAAAACGATCCCATTCTTAAACAACTAAAAAATGTAATTCTGAACTGTTGGCCTAATTCGACGAAAAAACTAAATGATAATGTAAAACTATTTGCACCGTATAAATCTGACTTCACAATTGCTGACGGATTGATTTTTAAAGATAAATGCTTGGTAGTGCCTAAAGCGCTACAGCAAGAAATGCTAAATAGAATACATTATAGTCATTTAGGGATTAACAAATGTACTAAATTGGCACAACAATCATTATTTTGGCCGGGTATGACTGAGCATATTAAAAACAAAATATCTCTATGCCATCAATGTTTTACTTATGCAAACTCTCAAATTACAGAGCCTATTATAACTCATGACATTCCTTCATTACCATAGAATAAAATTTCATGTGACATTTTTGAACTGTGCGGTCGGAAATATCTCCTAATGATTGATTATTATGTGTATATTGAATGTGTGGACACAAATAATAATACAATCAGTCATTGAAATTTTAAAATCAGGTTTTTCGCGTCATGGGATACCAGTAACTTTGGTAACAAAAAAGACATTCAAATTGCACTTCTACATTATAGATCCACCCCAGTCTTTGACAATGTATGCCCAGCTGAATTGCTAATGTCGAGAAAACTGAGAACTAACATAATAATAACTAAAAATGAGTCTAAAGCGAAAATATCAAATTCATATAATAAGAGCATAAGTACAAAAAGACAGTTACACCAAGGGAAATATTATAATAGAGGGAAAAGAGCATTGTTAGATTTAAATGTAGGCGAAAAAATATATGTTCAAAGGACACCTAATGGCGACTGGCTTCCTAGTATTGTTCTAGAGAAAGTCAGATACAGGGTTTATAAAGTGCAAATGAATAATGGTTCAATACTATTCAGAAATCGCAAGTTTATAAAAAAACTGAATATAAAACAAACTGACCGAGCCGGCAACCGTATGAGAACCGTTACTCATTGGCAGCAGGAAAGAATGTAAAGAATAATGCTATTGATAATAAGACTCGTAGAGACGAGGTCAAATACTTTATTGAGCTGGATATCGAACCGGAAAAGCGGGAAACTCAGAATAATGCATATTTGTGCATGAATAGTGGTAATGATAGCGATGAGGGTGAACAATATCAAGAGTGTATGAATACAGCGATAAATGATGAGGATTTGATGATTCAGACGCGGAGAGGAAAATTATCGAGAAAACAACAATCATGACTTCGGGAAGGATTTCCAAGCCACCTCCGGGTCTGAATCAATTTGTTTAAAATAGCTAACGTAGGGTAAAGTAAAATTAAGTAGAGTTCAGAGTTATATATTAGTATTAGGTGTAGGAAGGGGGATGTAAGGAAGTATATAGATGTGGATGGATGGTGTCGACCATAGATGAAGACAAGTGTCGACGTCAAAGGGCCGAGGACGGAACGCGTGGCTCATCGCAGTATGGCGCGGGGGTTAATGAATCAGGGCTGCGTTTCGTCCCGGGCCTACCTATTGGACTCGTCAGTAAGGCTTAGGTAGGCCCTGCCTTAGACGCCGGATACAATGTGTATAGGTTGCAAGCATGATACAATGAATACAAGGTAGGGTATTAATCGGTCGAAAACTCGATTTTCGTGTGCACATGACGTCACTGGTTAGCACTATAACAGATTTTCATTGAATTTAAAACGCAATAGTTCAAAAGTGGAAAGTTATATGATAATATGGTTTGCAGTGTTGTATAGCAACAATGAATTCATTGTATCATTCAATGAATTATTGAATCATGGGGTGAATGCGTTTGGGCGTGTTTTGGGAATCTTGTAGACAAACAACTGAGCATTTTGCGTTTAGTAGTTGGAAAGTTTGCTGTAGAACGTGTGCAAGCTATGGGAGAATGCTTGTCGTGCGGATACGAATATGCTCTCAGCATTTCAAAAATAATGATTATGACAGGAATTTGCAATTTGAACTTTTGGGGTACTTGCCAAACGGGCGGCTCATCGCCTGTCAGGGATCCATCATTTGGATTCAACGACGCTAACACAAACTAACCTAAAATTTTCAATTTTGTTTTGTTTATAGACGGGTTGTTTACATACGCCTAGCGTTTATGGCTAGTATATACGTTTTTATTGGTTTTCCCTACGCCATTACATATCCTTATTATCCTTATTCATTGAATAAACGGGGCAAGCGAAGGAGTACCTCAGCGATGAGCGAAAGGGATTTACTAAGTAATCAGCCAGGCTGGAGGCTTATACAGCCCAAAGCTCTAGCATACCAACTCTAGGCAGATAGCATTTGCTAAACCTCACTCATTACAAAAACGAACAATATTTTCAATTCAAACAGTATTTGAATCGTGTTAAAATTATACATTTATGTTTGAATTGCAATGTGTGCGAGTGTTTTTGAGCGGTCGCAATCTTCAACGGACGATATCTTCCTTATTATAGACCCACAACTTTAATGTTCGCTATTGTTTAAAAACTTGTTACCGGCTTATATAAAAGCAGGACTTGCAAGACCAAGACTATGTATGCAAGAACAAGATCAAAACCAAGATTTGCTCTTTTAATCAAGAGAAAGTCTTGGTCTTGCTTTGCTCATCACTAATTAGTTTGAACATTTTAGAAAGTTTTTCATAATTTAACAAGAAGCAAATATGTAAGTGTAGTGTTTGTGTTGTTACACGTTATCAATCGCGAAAGGCATTAAACAATCCCTGTTTATCCAATAAACTTCATAAGGATATATAATGGCGTACGCAGGACTTCATTGTCTCCTTGTCTCTCAGTAACTTTCCAAAGGGAAAACTAATAAAAACGTATATACTCGCCATAAACGCTAGGCGTATGTAAACAACCCGTCCATAAACAAAACAAAATTGAAAATTTTAGGTTAGCGACGCTGAATCCAAATGATGGATCCATGACAGTCGTTACTACGATGAGCCACTCGTCTTGCCAAAAGCAAACGCTCTACTTGGTGCACATCTGGCAACTATGTTAGCCTACAAAAAAATATTTTGTTACTTTTCATTTTCAAGTTTAAAACTTGTTGCAAAGTATTTTGTAATTATAAAGAAGATTTATTAAAAAATAATAAAATCTGACAAAGACTAAATAAGCGATATTTAATCGTATTAAGCAGACAGAGAAAATCACGAAACGCAGTGATTTCCACTGACGTCACGCAAATCGACGCAAGATCCTACCTATCATGATTGGCACCACTGTTTTTGTAGAGTCTTCAGTCTATTGCTGCGAAACGTCAAATTACGCGTGCTCATGACAGTTGACACTTGTTTATCTATTATCCATTTATGTAACTTCAAACAATACTTACACACTTTTCGATCTGTTTCTATTTCTTTAAAATCTTGCAAAAGTTGATTAGAACGAAACAAAAGCAAATCACAATCACCAAATTACTAGTTAACGTGTTGTTATAATTTTAGCCACCAGGGCGGTTGAACTAGCGAATTGTCAAGAATAGCCAGTTTTTCAAAAATCTCAGTTAACTCTCTGCTACTCGTCTTTATCTATGCTGCTAACCTGAAGGGTCACTATAATTTACAACGTTTTCCTAGTGAGTCATAGTCATATTTCTCTCCCTAGGTCAATAATGAAAGATGTGTTTTTCTTACCAATGTTAGTTTACCACTTTACGATTTACTCATTTTATGCTTACCCCAGAAGTTTTCCATAGAAATTTTATCTTTTCTATTTCTAGTCCCGATTCGACTCCATCAAAACAAGGTTAGGTTAAGTCGTTAAGTCTCCCGATTTCTTTACCTTCTGGTGGATGCACAAGAAACGAAGGTTTATTGACAACCGAAGGAACAACGATACTAATTTATTGATAAATCTTAATATTACGAAGGTTGAAAGTACTGTCGATGAGGATGCTGACTTTGTGAGGGCGGCAGGCCGTTGCCGAAGTAGGGCGGTGGGGGCCCCACTGCGGGAAAAGGCGGCGGATGGTTGACGTAGGGCGGAAAAACGTTGGGTGGCGGGCCAGCGATGTGAGGGGGCGCGGGCGGCGGCGTATTGACAGGCGGTGCTGGAAACGACACTGGGGCATACGAAGCCAGTGGGGGCGGTGCGTGCGTGAAGGTCTGGTAGGGAAATTGGGGCACATCGGCAGGTGGTGGAAGCCGTGGCAGTGCAGGGACCGGCGGCTGTTCCGGCGAGATTTGCGTTCTCTCGTTGCCATTCGCGGCATTTTTTGGCGATATCGGCGCCTTTTCGCCCGACAATGGGGGGCTTTCGGGCGGCGATTTTGCGGCCGCCGGCTGCGAGTAGAGGTCTAGGACCTGATGGCAGATGTCCTCCAGGAGATCCATGGTGACGTCTTCGACAAACATGTCCCACCATCGCAGGTGCTTGGCACTGCGCCCCACCCAATCCATCACTTCAAATTTGCTAAGCTTACCCGCGAGATACATTAGCGCAACTGCAATAATCTCGGGTTCCCACTGAAGGCATAGCGTAGTGCAAAGGCTGTCGTTGACAAAGGTCCATGCCATCTGAACCATCTTCTGCAGCTTGGCCTTGTCGCCTTTCAAACATTTAGCGTACTTGAGCAGAAACTGGTAAGGATGCTCAACCTGAAGATCGAACTTGATGGTCTGGAGCAGAATCCGCTCCAGGGTCATCACCTGGAAATGCAACACTCAAGGAAACATTTACGCGAGAAAAAGGCGGCGCCCTTCCTTACTTCTTCTTTGGGATCGCACCCAAAGGTGGTGAATTTGTGGTCGGGTAGCAAGGTCCTGGCAATCTTGATGATGTCCTTGCACTTCTTGGGCGTCTCCTCTACCTTCCCGGCCAGGAACAGGCAGCAACAGGCCGTAACGTATCGTGGGAACTGTTGGAACGAGTGGAACATGTAGAAGCGATGGAAATACACCACGCCTGTTGCTGTCGTGTTGTACCCCAAGTCCATCTTCATCCCAGTGTCGATGATGAAGCGAGCACCTGCAAGAAATCGGGAGCTTGAAAACACAACTTGGGACCCCCGTTGCGGAAACGCTTACCTTCCTTTCGATATCGCATTTCGGTTTTGAAGTCCAGCCCCGCGGTGGCAGACGGCGTGTTCCGCAACTCCTTCTTATCGTAGTACCAGCCGGGCATTGTAAATACTGCACTTTGCACGCGTTGAGGCAATTATCTCCACAGATTACCACCCTCTGATGCTCTGCAGATAATTTACAAGCTTCGCCGACTTCGATCATAGATAAACACGAGTGACCACAAAACCCTATGTTCTATCCCTTATCATAGATAAAGACGAGTATCCCTTATGGGGTATGTTCTGTGCGAGTGACTTCGATGATGAGGGCGGATTATAACCGTAGTTTTTGGTGTCATCGAGACGTAACCTAGTTGAGTTTTGCGGCGGCGTTGCCAAAGTGCCCGAGAGATCGTGTTTAGCATTCCATCTCAAATTGAGGTATGTACTAGAATCCATGATTAGAATGCTGAGGGAATATTTTGCATTTATGCGCATTTGAAAGTTTTTTTTTAATTTGGTGCCGGAAATTACATTATATTGTGCCTGATTTCAAATTGTTTAGAGAAACAAAGCTGCAACACGCGGAAATTCGTTACTTTTTGACCGCAGCAGATCAATTTCGGCAGCTCATGTACTTTATATCTAGCTAATTTTCGCCTTGAGTCATCGAATTCGTAATTTGACCCACTAAATTGTGGCTTAAATCTACGGAAATAAATTTTTGCCCCATATTTTAAGAGCACTTCAAAAAGCCGAGAGCGGGACTATCATGGTGTCAATCATAAAAATTGGCGACTTTCAGAGGATAAAAAGTAGTGGAAAACGGCATTTTTTCAAAAAATCTGTAGGAGAAATGTTTGTTATGAGATTTTCTATAACGTGATGTCGGTCCTAATCGCGGAGCGACTGTCCTGGTAGAGGCTCCCGTTGTATAGAGTTTCCAAAATCAGACATAGAGTACATGAAAACCCAATTTTGCAATTCAAATTATGGAATATAGAATACCTGCTCTGCAGAATCAGAGGCGTCCTCAGTATTTTCCTTTTTATTCCTAGTCCATTTGGTTACACACACAAAGACCAAACATAAGTCGAAGCGTCGCTACTGGAACTGCAAAACACCACTTAGCTACTGTTGGCATTTTGTGCCGCTTTTTGCTTCTCAAATATTTCGAAGAGCTGCTGGGTGGCTGTCTTCGTGCCATGCAGCGGCCTCGAGAGTTCCTCGCTGGGGAAACGCGCCAAATTGAGCTGAGGATCCCTACAAGGCTCTAAGAGTGATCTCCTGCCAACTTTCCACGTTAACCAGTCCCAACCTGAACAAATAAGGCGTCCACGGCCCCTGGATGGACGGGAAATCAGTGTGCATCAGTTTCCTCAGCCGGACGCCCGAGCGGTTCGAGGACTGTGACTTGAGCAGGTTGAGCCACTTGAGGACTTCGTCATCTGTGAACTGTCTGGCGTTGACCCATTGCGTTTCGCCATTCACTGGAACAGCCCAAATTCGAAGCATTAAAAGTTTTTCGCAGCCCGAGAAGCCGGCACCTACAGTACTCCGCCTTGATGATCGGCGATTTGTGTCGGCGGGGTTTCAAGTACACAGCCACTTCCGGACTCTCCTTCACAAACTCCAGCAGTCGGGTTTCGATGAACTCCCTGCAATCGGCGAATTAGGCGAGCTTTCAGCCGCAGCACCAGCAAGCACTTACCGAACTCCGCGGCTGCTCCCATGGCTCATGCAGAACTTCAGGACAACCCGCTGCAACTGGCAAACGTATCGGCCAACTCCATTCTGGCCTGGAGTTGTTATGAAGGCCGGTTTCAGGAACAAATGGGAATTTGACATCGTTCCCTCCGGATTCTGAAATTCTGATTTTGGTTTAGGTTAGGACAGGGTGGCCAACTTTTCAAACGCATATCACAGAACATACCCCCTAGGGTCTTTATCCTGCTCGTCTTTATCTATGGGGGGATGTTTTGTGAGGCGTATTACCGTACAAGCCATTTGAAAAGATTCCTGAATTCCATAAATTCGGATTGAAGGCTGAAAACATGGCTGGTGACCAAAAAAAAATGAAAAGAGCCTTCGCACTGGCTATATTTACCGTACAATACCGTACAAAAATACCAAAATACGGTTCGGACCTACACCCATGCTACGCCCAATGAACTGTATACCATAGAGAAAGTAAAAAAAAATTACTTACTCTATGCTGTATACTAAAGTACCTGAAACGGCCCCGGCCGTTATTGAAAACCGGAGATTTTGTATCAGGGGTAATAGAGAGAGATCGCCTAATGAGACGGTAGCTTGTCTCTGTCAGACCCGTTTTGTTTTACCTGGTAAAACTGCATCAGTTTTATTTTGTAATATTTTATACGGTTTGCGTGTGTTGTAAATTCAAACAAGATAGATTTCAACAACAGTATATGTTAGCGTGCCAAGGTGTTATTATTGTTTCGTGCTAGTTTAAAAATAAGTGTGTGAAAGGACAAAATTGCGTTAGTCTGTTTTATTTGTTTCCAAAATGGTGATCTTTTGTGTTGCTTATGGATATGAGCAGCAATTAAGAAAAATCCCGTTTCATACATAAGTTTTAAAGTCGCAAAGTAAATCATTATCAGATTTTATTTCATGTTGCCTTTATTGTTGTAGTTTTCCACACAAAATATCCCGCCAAAAAAGGGGGTATGTTCTGTGGTTTTCCATTTAAACGTCCTGAAATACTAGAATTAGGGATGCAGGCACTTCGTAGGGATTATGGAAGTAGCTATGGGAGAATGCTTGTTGTCGTGCAAATACGAATATGCTCTCATCATTTCAAAAATTATGATTATGAGAGGAATTTGCAATTCGAACTTTTGGGGTACTTGCCAAAAGCAAACGCTATACTTTATTGCATATCTGGCAACTATGCTAGCCTACAAAATAAATAAATTTTTGTTACTTTTCATTTTCAAGTTTAAAACCTGCTGCAAAGCATTTTGTAATTATAAAGAAGATTTGTGAAACAATAATTAAATGTGACAAAGACTAAATAAGCTATATTTAATCACATCACAATCACATTGAGCAGACAGACGTCCACTGACGTCACGCCAATCGACGCAAGATCCTACGTTATATTCATTGTATCATTGAAATTGAACCACCGAGGGACTTCCAGTGGGCATCTGCTTATTATTATTTGCGATTTTTCCAGGATATTGCTTGAGTTTCGGCGCCAGCCAACTATAACCTTAGATTTTTGCATTCAGAGTCTTCGGTGGCCTTAACCCCATTACATGTCAATGCAAGGCATTCGTTGATATGTGAACAGTTCCCAGGTGAATTTCCATTCTGAGCCACTGTTTAGTGCTGTTTATGAGCAAATGAACTTAATTCGCAGGGCGGCGGCACGTTTGTTTCGCTTCGCCAACCATAGACCCTTGACCATGGACGCCGAAGAGAACTACCTGTATTATTCGAACGAAAAGCTACTTCGCCTGATTGCCCTGAGCAAGGACAGAGACGAGGCTATTCGGGAGTACTTGCGGACGGTCAAGTACGCCCCCATTACCGACTTCAGCAATGGTAAGTATATGCGAAACTTGCCAGAGTTTTTTCCTCACCGCAATGATCAGGCCTGGAATGGTTCAACGTGGCAGAGCCCCTGTCCTTTGCCAACCATCTAAAAGGCAAGGTCGTGGTGCTTGACTTCTTCACCTATTGCTGCATCAACTGCATGCACATCATACCTGATTTGCGTGAAATTGAAAGCAGATTTTCAGTTGAAGACGGTCTTGTTGTTGTAAGTTGGGAGGGCCCGTTTAAAGAGCGGCCGATTCAACAGCCAACTATTTCAGATAGGTGTGCACAGCGCCAAGTTTGAGAACGAAAAACTGTCTGCCAATATTCTGGCAGCGGTGCAGCGGTACAACATCGGTCACCCGGTGGTAAATGATCACAACTCCGAAATGTGGCAGAACTGCGACGTGCACTGTTGGCCCACGCTGCTCATGCTGGGGCCCCACGGCAACCCCATTGTAATGTTGACTGGTGAGGGACATAAAGACGACCTGCTCGACTACATCCGGGTCACACTGGACTTTTACCAGTGAGCAGCTGATCGCATGCAAGCAAACGATCGGTTAAACTTGGGGGGTTTCAGGAAAAAGCACCTCATTTCCAACCACACGTTGCCCCTGAAGTCGGCTTTCCATCTGTTGCCCGCACTGAAGGGGCCTCTACTATTCCCGGGGAAAATCGCCACATTTCTGGACGAGAATGACCATCAGATCCTGGCGATAGCCGACACGGGCAATAACAGGATTTTGATTGTTGGTAAGTCGATTTCTTTTGAAGCGGAGAAAGCTGGAAAAAACCACAATACCTAAACTTTTCTGCGTCTAGACAGTAGCGGGTTGATACTGAACGTGATCGGGGGCAGGAAGCTCGGCTTTGAGGACGGCAGTTTAGAGGCTGCCCAATTCAACAATCCGCAAGGGGTCACATTTCGGACTAAAAGCATTTTGTATGTGGCCGACACCGAGAATCACGCCATCAGGAAAATCGACCTGGATAAAGGGAGTGTGGTGACGGTGGCAGGTAGGGCGCGCTCTGGGTAAGATTCGCCTGCTTCATTGAGCCGAAAACTATTTCCGATCTATAGGCACTGGGCAGCAGGGCCACGACCGATTGGGGGGCAAGTCTGGCTCGGAACAGGAAATTTCCAGTCCGTGGGACGTTTGCGTGTATCGGACGCGAGATATGGACCTCACGTTCCATCCGGACGGCAAGCCGCCTATCAAGGAGGTGCTTCTTATAGCCATGGCCGGGACCCACCAGGTCTGGGCTTTGTTTTTGGACGACACCGTCTGGTGGAAATGCAAAAAATACACGAGCGGTAAGGGAAATTTTCAAGTCATCGGAAATCGCATCCCCATAGATTGGTTGATTGCAGGAACTTGCATCAACATCGCGGGGTCCGGACGAGAAGAGAACCGCAACAACAGCTACCCGCATGCTGCAGCTTTTGCACAGCCCTCAGGGTTGGCTCTGTTTGAAGTTGCGAAGGAAGTTTATGTCGCAGACAGCGAAAGCTCGAGCATTCGGCGTCTATCGTTGGCTGATGGAAAAGTCACTCCTGTAGTAGGCGGCGATCGCAATCCGAATGTGCGTTCTAGTCGCACATGAAAAGCGACTAAAGTTTAACTTAGAGGCGATTTTTTCAGAATCTGTTTGCCTTCGGCGATCGGGACGGTGTCTTGTACGAGGCCAAACTACAGCATTCATTGGGGGTGGCTGGCAGCCCGGACGGAAAGACGCTGTTTGTAGCTGATACCTACAACCACAAGCTGAAACGGGTGGACGTCACGGAAAATAAAGTGGTTACGCTGATGGTCAACAACAACCTGGACAGCACCGACTTTGCCGACTGGGCCTTTAAGGAACCAGGCGGACTATGCGTGAGTGCGGACGGCAAGAAAATTTACCTGGCCGACACCAACAACCACCAAGTGAAAGTGGTGACTTTGGGCAGGAATGGGACAATCAGTAAAGTGCAGAAACTGGAATTAAGGTATGGGTTTCCATATGTAGACAATGTAATTATCGGACGTATGATCTAACGCAAAAAAAAACTTGGACTGTGTTGAAGCTGAGCCAGTAAATTTAACCTGCAGGGCTGCCCATGTGCCCACTAATCCAACCACCAGCGACAGCCCATCCAGGAAACCGCTTCTATCGCTGCCCAAACCGTTGATTGTGAGCGAGAAGGGCGGCAAGATTCTCGCAAACTTTTCCATCTCCTTTGCCGATGGTCTGAAGCTGGCGGTGGACGCGCCCCAGAGGTGGACGACTGAGCTTCCAGCGCCCACTTTCGCCTGCGTGCCCACCAATGGCACTGCCGCCCAATCGGTGGACGTGGTGGTCAGTGTGCCTGCCCACTTGGACCCGGACCATGTGCACAGTTTGCATGTGAGCTTCAGCTTAATCACCTGCAGTGAAGATGTTTGCCTACCGCGCGCCTTCACTATCCGAGTGCCCATTGTGGTGTCGCAAAGTGGCGCCGATTGCCTGGAGACGCCGGTGCGCGTGCTGCTGGACAAGAACAACGTCCAGATTCTCTGATGTCTTATTTTTTTCGTTTGTAACATGGTGCATTATATTGTTTGATTGGACTCCATTCGTTTTTATTCAATCCCTTTATTGTTGTATCGTTACAGTGCAAATCTATGGTAACATTTACATAAAGTGCTGCGTTTCCGCGTATCGCTTATAAGATTCCTTATAGAAATAACCAGTTTCGATTTCAAAACGATATGTATCTTGCTAAGGCTACCAATCACCTAAAATATATCGGGTGGCCATTGCGGCGACCTGGCAATGCTGCATGGACTCATTCAATACTGCCTAATAACTCATTGACCAATGAATTACAACTCATTAGCGCCCCATACACGGGCAGATTATCCGTACAGTTCAGATACGTAGAGATTTGATTCGACAGATCCAGATCGGACGAATTAAATCTTTTCCTGTCC
>NW_026017110.1:48955433-48966071 GCF_020466585.1 Dendroctonus ponderosae | reverse complement strand
GTCAAATACTTTATTGAGCTGGATATCGAACCGGAAAAGCGGGAAACTCAGAATAATGCATATTTGTGCATGAATAGTGGTAATGATAGCGATGAGGGTGAACAATATCAAGAGTGTATGAATACAGCGATAAATGATGAGGATTTGATGATTCAGACGCGGAGAGGAAAATTATCGAGAAAACAACAATCATGACTTCGGGAAGGATTTCCAAGCCACCTCCGGGTCTGAATCAATTTGTTTAAAATAGCTAACGTAGGGTAAAGTAAAATTAAGTAGAGTTCAGAGTTATATATTAGTATTAGGTGTAGGAAGGGGGATGTAAGGAAGTATATAGATGTGGATGGATGGTGTCGACCATAGATGAAGACAAGTGTCGACGTCAAAGGGCCGAGGACGGAACGAGTGGCTCATCGCAGTATGGCGCGGGGGTTGATGAATCAGGGCTGCGTTTCGTCCCGGGCCTACCTATTGGACTCGTCAGTAAGGCTTAGGTAGGCCCTGCCTTAGACGCCGGATACAATGTGTATAGGTTGCAAGCATGATACAATGAATACAAGGTAGGGTATTAATCGGTCGAAAACTCGATTTTCGTGTGCACAGACGTCACTGGTTAGCACTATAACAGATTTTCATTGAATTTAAAACGCAATAGTTCAAAAGTGGAAAGTTATATGATAATATGGTTTGCAGTGTTGTATAGCTCAATGCTTTCAAAATCGCGTTTGGGACCTGATTTGGGCTTATTGCGAAGAAAAACACTAAAAAAGTATTTACAAAATCTCTGATTTTCAGCGTTTTAGCTTGCTGTGTTGTCACTGTCATTCGTAAAATCGGGTAGAGCCAAATGAAACAATGAATTCATTGTATCATTCAATGAATTATTGAATCATGGGGTGAATGCGTTTGGGCGTGTTTTGGGAATCTTGTAGACAAACAACTGAGCATTTTGCGTTTAGTAGTTGGAAAGTTTACTGTAGAACGTGTGCAAGCTATGGGAGAATGCTTGTCGTGCGGATACGAATATGCTCTCAGCATTTCAAAAATAATGATTATGACAGGAATTTGCAATTTGAACTTTTGGGGTACTTGCCAAACGGGCGGCTCATCGCCTGTCAGGGATCCATCATTTGGATTCAACGACACTAACACAAACTAACCTAAAATTTTCAATTTTGTTTTGTTTATAGACGGGTTGTTTACATACGCCTAGCGTTTATGGCTAGTATATACGTTTTTATTGGTTTTCCCTACGCCATTACATATCCTTATTCATTGAATAAACGGGGCAAGCGAAGGAGTACCTCAGCGATGAGCGAAAGGGATTTACTAAGTAATCAGCCAGGCTGGAGGCTTATACAGCCCAAAGCTCTAGCATACCAACTCTAGGCAGATAGCATTTGCTAAACCTCACTCATTACAAAAACGAACAATATTTTCAATTCAAACAGTATTTGAATCGTGTTAAAATTATACATTTATGTTTGAATTGCAATGTGTGCGAGTGTTTTTGAGCGGTCGCAATCTTCAACGGACGATATCTTCCTTATTATCGACCCACAACTTTAATGTTTGCTATTGTTTAAAAACTTGTTACCGGCTTATATAAAAGCAGGACTTGCAAGACCAAGACTATGTATGCATGAACAAGATCAAAACCAAGACTTGCTCTTTTAATCAAGAGAAAGTCTTGGTCTTGCTTTGCTCATCACTAATTAGTTTGAACATTTTAGAAAGTTTTTCATAATTTAACAAGAAGCAAATATGTAAGTGTAGTGTTTGTGTTGTTACACGTTATCAATCGCGAAAGGCATTAAACAATCCCTGCTTATCCAATAAACTTCATAAGGATATATAATGGCGTACGCAGGACTTCATTGTCTCCTTGTTTCAGTAACTTTCCAAAGGGAAAACTAATAAAAACGTATATACTAGCCATAAACGCTAGGCGTATGTAAACAACCCGTCCATAAACAAAACAAAATTGAAAATTTTAGGTTAACCACGTTGAATCCAAATGATGGATCCATGACAGGCGTTACTACGATGAGCCACTCGTCTTGCCAAAAGCAAACGCTCTACTTGGTGCACATCTGGCAACTATGCTAGCCTACAAAAAAATATTTTGTTACTTTTCATTTTCAAGTTTAAAACCTGTTGCAAAGTATTTTGTAATTATAAAGAAGATTTATTAAAAAATAATAAAATCTGACAGACTAAATAAGCGATATTTAATCGTATTAAGCAGACAGAGAAAATCACGAAACGCAGTGATTTCCACTGACGTCACGCAAATCGACGCAAGATCCTACCTATCATGATTGGCACCACTGTTTTTGTAGAGTCTTCAGTCTATTGCTGCGAAACGTCAAATTACGCGTGCTCATGACAGTTGACACTTGTTTATCTATTATCCATTTATGTAACTTCAAACAATACTTACACACTTTTCGATCTGTTTCTATTTCTTTAAAATCTTGCAAAAGTTGATTAGAACGAAACAAAAGCAAATCACAATCACCAAATTACTAGTTAACGTGTTGTTATAATTTTAGCCACCAGGGCGGTTGAACTAGCGAATTGTCAAGAATAGCCAGTTTTTCAAAAATCTCAGTTAACTCTCTGCTACTCGTCTTTATCTATGCTGCTAACCTGAAGGGTCACTATAATTTACAACGTTTTCCTAGTGAGTCATAGTCATATTTCTCTCCCTAGGTCAATAATGAAAGATGTGTTTTTCTTACCAATGTTAGTTTACCACTTTACGATTTACTCATTTTATGCTTACCCCAGAAGTTTTCCATAGAAATTTTATCTTTTCTATTTCTAGTCCCGATTCGACTCCATCAAAACAAGGTTAGGTTAAGTCGTTAAGTCTCCCGATTTCTTTACCTTCTGGTGGATGCACAAGAAACGAAGGTTTATTGACAACCGAAGGAACAACGATACTAATTTATTGATAAATCTTAATATTACGAAGGTTGAAAGTACTGTCGATGAGGATGCTGACTTTGTGAGGGCGGCAGGCCGTTGCCGAAGTAGGGCGGTGGGGGCCCCACTGCGGGAAAAGGCGGCGGATGGTTGACGTAGGGCGGAAAAACGTTGGGTGGCGGGCCAGCGATGTGAGGGGGCGCGGGCGGCGGCGTATTGACAGGCGGTGCTGGAAACGACACTGGGGCATACGAAGCCAGTGGGGGCGGTGCGTGCGTGAAGGTCTGGTAGGGAAATTGGGGCACATCGGCAGGTGGTGGAAGCCGTGGCAGTGCAGGGACCGGCGGCTGTTCCGGCGAGATTTGCGTTCTCTCGTTGCCATTCGCGGCATTTTTTGGCGATATCGGCGCCTTTTCGCCCGACAATGGGGGGCTTTCGGGCGGCGATTTTGCGGCCGCCGGCTGCGAGTAGAGGTCTAGGACCTGATGGCAGATGTCCTCCAGGAGATCCATGGTGACGTCTTCGACAAACATGTCCCACCATCGCAGGTGCTTGGCACTGCGCCCCACCCAATCCATCACTTCAAATTTGCTAAGCTTACCCGCGAGATACATTAGCGCAACTGCAATAATCTCGGGTTCCCACTGAAGGCATAGCGTAGTGCAAAGGCTGTCGTTGACAAAGGTCCATGCCATCTGAACCATCTTCTGCAGCTTGGCCTTGTCGCCTTTCAAACATTTAGCGTACTTGAGCAGAAACTGGTAAGGATGCTCAACCTGAAGATCGAACTTGATGGTCTGGAGCAGAATCCGCTCCAGGGTCATCACCTGGAAATGCAACACTCAAGGAAACATTTACGCGAGAAAAAGGCGGCGCCCTTCCTTACTTCTTCTTTGGGATCGCACCCAAAGGTGGTGAATTTGTGGTCGGGTAGCAAGGTCCTGGCAATCTTGATGATGTCCTTGCACTTCTTGGGCGTCTCCTCTACCTTCCCGGCCAGGAACAGGCAGCAACAGGCCGTAACGTATCGTGGGAACTGTTGGAACGAGTGGAACATGTAGAAGCGATGGAAATACACCACGCCTGTTGCTGTCGTGTTGTACCCCAAGTCCATCTTCATCCCAGTGTCGATGATGAAGCGAGCACCTGCAAGAAATCGGGAGCTTGAAAACACAACTTGGGACCCCCGTTGCGGAAACGCTTACCTTCCTTTCGATATCGCATTTCGGTTTTGAAGTCCAGCCCCGCGGTGGCAGACGGCGTGTTCCGCAACTCCTTCTTATCGTAGTACCAGCCGGGCATTGTAAATACTGCACTTTGCACGCGTTGAGGCAATTATCTCCACAGATTACCACCCTCTGATGCTCTGCAGATAATTTACAAGCTTCGCCGACTTCGATCATAGATAAACACGAGTGACCACAAAACCCTATGTTCTATCCCTTATCATAGATAAAGACGAGTATCCCTTATGGGGTATGTTCTGTGCGAGTGACTTCGATGATGAGGGCGGATTATAACCGTAGTTTTTGGTGTCATCGAGACGTAACCTAGTTGAGTTTTGCGGCGGCGTTGCCAAAGTGCCCGAGAGATCGTGTTTAGCATTCCATCTCAAATTGAGGTATGTACTAGAATCCATGATTAGAATGCTGAGGGAATATTTTGCATTTATGCGCATTTGAAAGTTTTTTTTTAATTTGGTGCCGGAAATTACATTATATTGTGCCTGATTTCAAATTGTTTAGAGAAACAAAGCTGCAACACGCGGAAATTCGTTACTTTTTGACCGCAGCAGATCAATTTCGGCAGCTCATGTACTTTATATCTAGCTAATTTTCGCCTTGAGTCATCGAATTCGTAATTTGACCCACTAAATTGTGGCTTAAATCTACGGAAATAAATTTTTGCCCCATATTTTAAGAGCACTTCAAAAAGCCGAGAGCGGGACTATCATGGTGTCAATCATAAAAATTGGCGACTTTCAGAGGATAAAAAGTAGTGGAAAACGGCATTTTTTCAAAAAATCTGTAGGAGAAATGTTTGTTATGAGATTTTCTATAACGTGATGTCGGTCCTAATCGCGGAGCGACTGTCCTGGTAGAGGCTCCCGTTGTATAGAGTTTCCAAAATCAGACATAGAGTACATGAAAACCCAATTTTGCAATTCAAATTATGGAATATAGAATACCTGCTCTGCAGAATCAGAGGCGTCCTCAGTATTTTCCTTTTTATTCCTAGTCCATTTGGTTACACACACAAAGACCAAACATAAGTCGAAGCGTCGCTACTGGAACTGCAAAACACCACTTAGCTACTGTTGGCATTTTGTGCCGCTTTTTGCTTCTCAAATATTTCGAAGAGCTGCTGGGTGGCTGTCTTCGTGCCATGCAGCGGCCTCGAGAGTTCCTCGCTGGGGAAACGCGCCAAATTGAGCTGAGGATCCCTACAAGGCTCTAAGAGTGATCTCCTGCCAACTTTCCACGTTAACCAGTCCCAACCTGAACAAATAAGGCGTCCACGGCCCCTGGATGGACGGGAAATCAGTGTGCATCAGTTTCCTCAGCCGGACGCCCGAGCGGTTCGAGGACTGTGACTTGAGCAGGTTGAGCCACTTGAGGACTTCGTCATCTGTGAACTGTCTGGCGTTGACCCATTGCGTTTCGCCATTCACTGGAACAGCCCAAATTCGAAGCATTAAAAGTTTTTCGCAGCCCGAGAAGCCGGCACCTACAGTACTCCGCCTTGATGATCGGCGATTTGTGTCGGCGGGGTTTCAAGTACACAGCCACTTCCGGACTCTCCTTCACAAACTCCAGCAGTCGGGTTTCGATGAACTCCCTGCAATCGGCGAATTAGGCGAGCTTTCAGCCGCAGCACCAGCAAGCACTTACCGAACTCCGCGGCTGCTCCCATGGCTCATGCAGAACTTCAGGACAACCCGCTGCAACTGGCAAACGTATCGGCCAACTCCATTCTGGCCTGGAGTTGTTATGAAGGCCGGTTTCAGGAACAAATGGGAATTTGACATCGTTCCCTCCGGATTCTGAAATTCTGATTTTGGTTTAGGTTAGGACAGGGTGGCCAACTTTTCAAACGCATATCACAGAACATACCCCCTAGGGTCTTTATCCTGCTCGTCTTTATCTATGGGGGGATGTTTTGTGAGGCGTATTACCGTACAAGCCATTTGAAAAGATTCCTGAATTCCATAAATTCGGATTGAAGGCTGAAAACATGGCTGGTGACCAAAAAAAAATGAAAAGAGCCTTCGCACTGGCTATATTTACCGTACAATACCGTACAAAAATACCAAAATACGGTTCGGACCTACACCCATGCTACGCCCAATGAACTGTATACCATAGAGAAAGTAAAAAAAAATTACTTACTCTATGCTGTATACTAAAGTACCTGAAACGGCCCCGGCCGTTATTGAAAACCGGAGATTTTGTATCAGGGGTAATAGAGAGAGATCGCCTAATGAGACGGTAGCTTGTCTCTGTCAGACCCGTTTTGTTTTACCTGGTAAAACTGCATCAGTTTTATTTTGTAATATTTTATACGGTTTGCGTGTGTTGTAAATTCAAACAAGATAGATTTCAACAACAGTATATGTTAGCGTGCCAAGGTGTTATTATTGTTTCGTGCTAGTTTAAAAATAAGTGTGTGAAAGGACAAAATTGCGTTAGTCTGTTTTATTTGTTTCCAAAATGGTGATCTTTTGTGTTGCTTATGGATATGAGCAGCAATTAAGAAAAATCCCGTTTCATACATAAGTTTTAAAGTCGCAAAGTAAATCATTATCAGATTTTATTTCATGTTGCCTTTATTGTTGTAGTTTTCCACACAAAATATCCCGCCAAAAAAGGGGGTATGTTCTGTGGTTTTCCATTTAAACGTCCTGAAATACTAGAATTAGGGATGCAGGCACTTCGTAGGGATTATGGAAGTAGCTATGGGAGAATGCTTGTTGTCGTGCAAATACGAATATGCTCTCATCATTTCAAAAATTATGATTATGAGAGGAATTTGCAATTCGAACTTTTGGGGTACTTGCCAAAAGCAAACGCTATACTTTATTGCATATCTGGCAACTATGCTAGCCTACAAAATAAATAAATTTTTGTTACTTTTCATTTTCAAGTTTAAAACCTGCTGCAAAGCATTTTGTAATTATAAAGAAGATTTGTGAAACAATAATTAAATGTGACAAAGACTAAATAAGCTATATTTAATCACATCACAATCACATTGAGCAGACAGACGTCCACTGACGTCACGCCAATCGACGCAAGATCCTACGTTATATTCATTGTATCATTGAAATTGAACCACCGAGGGACTTCCAGTGGGCATCTGCTTATTATTATTTGCGATTTTTCCAGGATATTGCTTGAGTTTCGGCGCCAGCCAACTATAACCTTAGATTTTTGCATTCAGAGTCTTCGGTGGCCTTAACCCCATTACATGTCAATGCAAGGCATTCGTTGATATGTGAACAGTTCCCAGGTGAATTTCCATTCTGAGCCACTGTTTAGTGCTGTTTATGAGCAAATGAACTTAATTCGCAGGGCGGCGGCACGTTTGTTTCGCTTCGCCAACCATAGACCCTTGACCATGGACGCCGAAGAGAACTACCTGTATTATTCGAACGAAAAGCTACTTCGCCTGATTGCCCTGAGCAAGGACAGAGACGAGGCTATTCGGGAGTACTTGCGGACGGTCAAGTACGCCCCCATTACCGACTTCAGCAATGGTAAGTATATGCGAAACTTGCCAGAGTTTTTTCCTCACCGCAATGATCAGGCCTGGAATGGTTCAACGTGGCAGAGCCCCTGTCCTTTGCCAACCATCTAAAAGGCAAGGTCGTGGTGCTTGACTTCTTCACCTATTGCTGCATCAACTGCATGCACATCATACCTGATTTGCGTGAAATTGAAAGCAGATTTTCAGTTGAAGACGGTCTTGTTGTTGTAAGTTGGGAGGGCCCGTTTAAAGAGCGGCCGATTCAACAGCCAACTATTTCAGATAGGTGTGCACAGCGCCAAGTTTGAGAACGAAAAACTGTCTGCCAATATTCTGGCAGCGGTGCAGCGGTACAACATCGGTCACCCGGTGGTAAATGATCACAACTCCGAAATGTGGCAGAACTGCGACGTGCACTGTTGGCCCACGCTGCTCATGCTGGGGCCCCACGGCAACCCCATTGTAATGTTGACTGGTGAGGGACATAAAGACGACCTGCTCGACTACATCCGGGTCACACTGGACTTTTACCAGTGAGCAGCTGATCGCATGCAAGCAAACGATCGGTTAAACTTGGGGGGTTTCAGGAAAAAGCACCTCATTTCCAACCACACGTTGCCCCTGAAGTCGGCTTTCCATCTGTTGCCCGCACTGAAGGGGCCTCTACTATTCCCGGGGAAAATCGCCACATTTCTGGACGAGAATGACCATCAGATCCTGGCGATAGCCGACACGGGCAATAACAGGATTTTGATTGTTGGTAAGTCGATTTCTTTTGAAGCGGAGAAAGCTGGAAAAAACCACAATACCTAAACTTTTCTGCGTCTAGACAGTAGCGGGTTGATACTGAACGTGATCGGGGGCAGGAAGCTCGGCTTTGAGGACGGCAGTTTAGAGGCTGCCCAATTCAACAATCCGCAAGGGGTCACATTTCGGACTAAAAGCATTTTGTATGTGGCCGACACCGAGAATCACGCCATCAGGAAAATCGACCTGGATAAAGGGAGTGTGGTGACGGTGGCAGGTAGGGCGCGCTCTGGGTAAGATTCGCCTGCTTCATTGAGCCGAAAACTATTTCCGATCTATAGGCACTGGGCAGCAGGGCCACGACCGATTGGGGGGCAAGTCTGGCTCGGAACAGGAAATTTCCAGTCCGTGGGACGTTTGCGTGTATCGGACGCGAGATATGGACCTCACGTTCCATCCGGACGGCAAGCCGCCTATCAAGGAGGTGCTTCTTATAGCCATGGCCGGGACCCACCAGGTCTGGGCTTTGTTTTTGGACGACACCGTCTGGTGGAAATGCAAAAAATACACGAGCGGTAAGGGAAATTTTCAAGTCATCGGAAATCGCATCCCCATAGATTGGTTGATTGCAGGAACTTGCATCAACATCGCGGGGTCCGGACGAGAAGAGAACCGCAACAACAGCTACCCGCATGCTGCAGCTTTTGCACAGCCCTCAGGGTTGGCTCTGTTTGAAGTTGCGAAGGAAGTTTATGTCGCAGACAGCGAAAGCTCGAGCATTCGGCGTCTATCGTTGGCTGATGGAAAAGTCACTCCTGTAGTAGGCGGCGATCGCAATCCGAATGTGCGTTCTAGTCGCACATGAAAAGCGACTAAAGTTTAACTTAGAGGCGATTTTTTCAGAATCTGTTTGCCTTCGGCGATCGGGACGGTGTCTTGTACGAGGCCAAACTACAGCATTCATTGGGGGTGGCTGGCAGCCCGGACGGAAAGACGCTGTTTGTAGCTGATACCTACAACCACAAGCTGAAACGGGTGGACGTCACGGAAAATAAAGTGGTTACGCTGATGGTCAACAACAACCTGGACAGCACCGACTTTGCCGACTGGGCCTTTAAGGAACCAGGCGGACTATGCGTGAGTGCGGACGGCAAGAAAATTTACCTGGCCGACACCAACAACCACCAAGTGAAAGTGGTGACTTTGGGCAGGAATGGGACAATCAGTAAAGTGCAGAAACTGGAATTAAGGTATGGGTTTCCATATGTAGACAATGTAATTATCGGACGTATGATCTAACGCAAAAAAAAACTTGGACTGTGTTGAAGCTGAGCCAGTAAATTTAACCTGCAGGGCTGCCCATGTGCCCACTAATCCAACCACCAGCGACAGCCCATCCAGGAAACCGCTTCTATCGCTGCCCAAACCGTTGATTGTGAGCGAGAAGGGCGGCAAGATTCTCGCAAACTTTTCCATCTCCTTTGCCGATGGTCTGAAGCTGGCGGTGGACGCGCCCCAGAGGTGGACGACTGAGCTTCCAGCGCCCACTTTCGCCTGCGTGCCCACCAATGGCACTGCCGCCCAATCGGTGGACGTGGTGGTCAGTGTGCCTGCCCACTTGGACCCGGACCATGTGCACAGTTTGCATGTGAGCTTCAGCTTAATCACCTGCAGTGAAGATGTTTGCCTACCGCGCGCCTTCACTATCCGAGTGCCCATTGTGGTGTCGCAAAGTGGCGCCGATTGCCTGGAGACGCCGGTGCGCGTGCTGCTGGACAAGAACAACGTCCAGATTCTCTGATGTCTTATTTTTTTCGTTTGTAACATGGTGCATTATATTGTTTGATTGGACTCCATTCGTTTTTATTCAATCCCTTTATTGTTGTATCGTTACAGTGCAAATCTATGGTAACATTTACATAAAGTGCTGCGTTTCCGCGTATCGCTTATAAGATTCCTTATAGAAATAACCAGTTTCGATTTCAAAACGATATGTATCTTGCTAAGGCTACCAATCACCTAAAATATATCGGGTGGCCATTGCGGCGACCTGGCAATGCTGCATGGACTCATTCAATACTGCCTAATAACTCATTGACCAATGAATTACAACTCATTAGCGCCCCATACACGGGCAGATTATCCGTACAGTTCAGATACGTAGAGATTTGATTCGACAGATCCAGATCGGACGAATTAAATCTTTTCCTGTCC
>NW_026017110.1:48947969-48955333 GCF_020466585.1 Dendroctonus ponderosae | reverse complement strand
TTTCAGTCATTTATTGTCTCTATTTATCAATTAAAATACGTTTCGGTGTATTTTTCCACCATCATCAGTTTTTCTGAAATAACAGATAGTTAAAAACAAATTTCATTAATTGAAAAAACAACCACAGTTCGTCAACAGCCTCATCATATTAATTATAATAAGAGAAGAGTCCATGAAATGATACAGATTAAAAAAAATAACAATGCTATGAATTTCAGATCGGATACAGACAATCTTAGCTCAGTATATCATACATTAATTAAATGAAATAAACATAGAATATTAACTAACACCCTGTATATTGAAGAATTTTGCAAACCAAAAATAATATCCTCAGAATACAAAGAAAAATAGCTGAAAGTAAAAGAAATCAATATAAACAGTATTTTATTCGTTTTGTGTCCGATATTGGACAAAATTAATACTCCAAATGCATGCCAAGGCTTAAAGCAGCAACAACGCTACACATGTAAGTAAAAATAATTAAGTATCTGAACGAAGAATTCTAGTCTCTTCCCAGATTTGATTGTCCTGACTAATCACCATATTTAAATTATTGCAATTGTGATGTATTTTAATGTGTGATATGATAAGGCTGTTGACGAACTGTGGTTGTTTTTTAAATTAATGAAATTTTTTTTTTAACCATCTGTTATTTTAGGGAAACTGATGATGGTGGAAAAATACACCGAAACGTATTTTAATTGATAAATAGAGACAATAAATGACTGAAACCCAGGAATAAATTTTGATTAGGACTTAAAAATGCTGCCAATCTTCAGGTACTTTCTGTGAAAATTATAAAATTAATTTAATTGGAACACGCGGCTCCCGAAGAAATTTGGTCAAAAACCTAATAATTTTTCCCCAAAAATAGTTTCCCGGACAGAACAAGTGAAAGTTTATAATCAATTACTCGGAAAACTCGTCACTTTTGTCGCTGTGAATAATTTGGTTTATTTAAATTCAGATTTCTTCTCTTTTAGGGCAATATTTCTAAACAAACCTCTCTCTAAACAGAACAACGCGTTTTTTCCTAACGTTTTACTGTAAAAGACTGGCAAACTGAGAGTATTTTATGCAAAAAAGTTAAAAGATGGATTTTACAAGAAAAGTCGTCGTCTTTACAGTTACCCTTGAATTTGGGACAAATCGAAACAAAGTTATTTTGTTTTTTTCGCCAAAATTGAGGTTTTCTCAAAAAACGACCAGATAAAGCAAAAGCATATAACCAATATTTGAAAAACGCGCCATCCTGAAATGTTTTAAAGTTTCTTAAAAATTTCCGAATTTTCCCGTTTTAAACCAAATACTTTCAAGCAAACGTATGCGCAAAAGCAATATGTTGATGGTTTTTAAAATTTTAAAATTAACCAATGAGTTAAAACTCATTAACTCAGAGAGCGGCAACAACTCAAAAGCGCCACTCAACACAGTGTTACCCAGGCCTAGTTTGGGCAATAACGTCGAGCAAAGCGAGGCCAACTAGTTTGGCTCTGGGTCTTATGGTGAGTTTATTCAACAGAATGAATGCATTTTAAGGGTCTGCCTTCGCTGGCCTACACACTATCAGTGTCCAGAGCGGCGACCCAACGCGACATGGAACAGCAGCACCAATGCGTGTGCTGCCCTGAAGCAGTACTCCGGGTGCTCACAACCATGCTGCACTTCCAGATGCTCAAGTCGCCCGCTTTCATGCTGCTGCTCGTGAGCGGCTACCTTTCCTTGATGGGCATATTGATCGTGTTCACCTACGCCGCCCAATTCGCGATGCGGAAGGGCCTGGACCCGAACTCAGCCAAGCTTGTACTGTCCATCATTGGGATTTCGAACACGCTTGGACGAGCCGCATGTGGAGCAGTAAGTGCCGGAATTTTTGCATGGTGGAAGATTGCTGCTGACTGGACCTAAAAAAAGGTCACCACCCCAAGGAGCGGTTTGGGTTCTAATCCCTGCAAATCATGTCAAAATCACCCTCCAGTTAGCCGCAATCATCCACCGCTCTGTACCGACGCATTTTTTTGTATCTGTTCTCTGTGTTGGTTCCAGATTTCGTGCTTGCCGCAACTGGACATGAACATTGTCAGCTGGGTGACGATTCTCTTGAGCGGAGTGTCCCTCATCGTTGCGGCTTTTGCCTACTCGAAGATGCTGTACGTGATCGCTTGCGCTCTTTTCGGATTCAACTTGGGTAACTTTTGCAGACATTTTGTGCCAGTCGAGTTGCCAGTGAGTTTTTTTCAGCGTCGTTCACTGTGCTAAGGGCGCTCGTCTTCGTCGAGCTGTTCGGCCTGGAGAACTTGACGAACTGTTTCGGCCTGAACATGCTTTTCCAGTCGCTGTCGGCCTTCTCCAGCACGCCCCTGGCCAATGTAATTTTGCTGTATACAGGAGGATTTCAAGCGGTGTTTCTGTTCACTGGCAGCGCCCTTTTGCTCAGCGGCGCACTTTTGATCCCGCTCAAGCCGGTACTGAAGTGGGAGCGGCGCAACATGAACGTCACTTTCTCTTAGGTCACGACTTGGTGGATTAGGACTTAGTGGAAGTTAACACCTTTATTTGCAGCACATAAATACATTTACATCCAAACGAGGCTCTTACTTTCTACATCAGTCTTGGCACTGAAGGGTGGATCCGACGAATCGGGTCTTCTTCTCACTAAAGGCCCATCTATAAACTGGACGTTGTCGCAGAAAAAATGGAATTATCAAAAGAGATAGACTTTCGAGGCCATTTCTTGAAACTAGTAGGGTTTCGGGTTTTTTAGGCCGTGGTAAAATGGGATTTCTTCCTGACGTTTCGCAAGCACAACTGGCTTGCAGCTTCAGCGGTGGTTTACTTGAACGCTTACACTATTCTGATGAGTTATTCGTCTTTGCTTTACGTTTTGCTACTTTGTTCAAACAACTAAAAAAAGTCATCTAGAAAGTCGACGAGTTTTCTTATAAAATGGATCTTATAATTTTTTTGCATAAAAGATTCAGTTTGCCAGTATTTTACAGTAAAACGTTAGCTAAAAACGCGTTGTTCTGTTTAGAGGCAGTGTTGTTTTTCCAACTATTTTTATGTAAACTTTCTGGTTATTTTTTAAGTGAAACTTTAGAAAATTGAGCATTTAGAAGAAAGAGTAACTTGGCTAAAACTGGAAAATTCTGAGATTTTGAAGAAATTTTAAAAATAAAATAAATCTAAAAACAAAAAGTTATCAACATTCTCCCAGCAAAGGAATTCACTTACTGCACCGCTGTGTTGAGTTGGCGCAAAAAGCCATTTGCGTGGCTCTGCGCCAACTCCTAAAAATTAATTGAGTCACCCAGGCTATTTACAGGGTGTTCACATTTTGAACTGTTGCGCTCGCAATCTGAAGAGATAAAACGCTTTTACAATCAGACCTGGTTGGATTTTCTGCCCCAAAAAATTTGTAGCGCAAAACATAAGAAATGAGGAGGATCGAAGGTTTATCATTAGAAATGACTAAAGCGCAAACAAGATATGTCGAGTTTAAAGTAGTTTCATTACAGAGTTTGGAGCTTAACGGGAATTATTGATGATTTATTCATCAGAACAGTGTAAGCGTTCAAGCATACCACCTCTGAAGATGCAAACTGGTGCCACTGGTGCTTGCGAGACGTCAGAAAGAAATTCCACTTTACGACGGCCTAAAAACTAGGGCTCGGAATTTTTAAAAATCTGATACTCGAATATTCGTTTAGTGGTTTATTCGAATAGTAAAATTATTCGAATATTCGTTAGATATTCGAGTGTTCGTTTTCCGTTCACCGTTTTCCAAGAAGAAAAATCGTTATCTCATATCATTTTTGGCAACTAGCCGCAACGGATAAAAAAGTGCCTTTGTCGGTCCATTAATTGTAACACCGCGCAAAAGTTGATGAGGCGAATCACCAGAACACAGAGACCTAATTTTACATTCATTTGCAGGAGAGTAAATATGATTATTTTCATTTGCTTGTAAATATATGGGTATTTGTTTAAGTGCTTGTAGAATATGAATCATTTATTTTATAAAAGTATACAAAGTGCATATAAAGATATTTGCACCTTGTGAGTTTCATAATGTTGGCGTATTCGAGTATTCGATTATTCGAGTATTCGAATATTCGGATATTCGAGTATTCGAATGTTCGAGTTATGACTACATATAATTATACGCTTTTTGAATATTCGAATATTCGAATACTCGAATTATTCGAGTTTGATTCCGAGCCCTACTAAAAACCCACTAGTTTCGAAAATTAAATTGTTCCATAAATTTTTAGGCCGTAACACTGTGTTGAGCTGGAATTGGTGAGTGTTAGTGTTATAGTGCGCTGCGCAACTGCAACAACCATGTCTTGTCTATAAATCGGCCTTCAAGAGCTGCAAATGGTCTGGTGGGCGGCTACTGAACAGCGCCGTAATGCGCTCTCGCTCCCTACAATTTGTACTGATCTACCCTGTTACGGCTTGCACCTATCACATTGTAGGCTCTAGGCATCTTCCAGCTTGCGCCTTCGCTCCCAGCGGTTCACCCAACCGAGCGGGTAGCACATCAGAGCCGAGATCAGGATCATGCTGCCCGAGAGGTAGAAGGTGGCGTCAAAGCTGCCCGTCAAATCGGTGAAAGCGCCCGCCAACGGGGCGCCTATCATCGCTGCCACGCCCTGGAATAGGAGCAGCAGCCCGAAGGCGTTGGTGAGCCGCTCCAGGCCCAGCAAATCCACCACGATGATCGACCGCAGCGAGGCAAAGCAGGCTAAAAATTGCAGTTGCTTACCAATGAAACCACCCTCGCACTGCAAAGTGTTACTTACAAATGGCCAATCCGAAGATGACGGTGTATAGGAACTGGTACTCTTGGGACAGGGAGGCGCCGCTCACTATGGTGGCAATTCCCCCGATAGTGAGCGCCGCATTGGTGACAAACAGCGCGTTCACCGACGGGAAGGAGCTGAGCACGCCACAGAGCACGCGGCCCAACGTGTTCGCAATGCCCACGGAGGAGATGAGCAAGACGGCCGTCTGTTTAGGCATGTGGTCGGCAGCGCGGTCCACCAGGTACATAAAAGGCACGTAAAATCCCATCATGGTGAAGAAGCCGCCCACGGCCAGGATCAGAAAGGTGGGGCTTCTGAGCAGGCTGAAGTCGAGCAGAGTGGCCAAGGCCCGTTTCACCGCCTCCGGGTACAGCCGGCACGAGTGCGTCTTCTCCTCCAGGATGTCCTGCTTGGTGGGCAGCCGCGTGACTGCCAAATTGTATTGCACCGAGGTGTGGGAGGTGTACTGGGGCAGACGCCCCAGGCTCTGCCCGAAAAATATGTCGTCCCGATAGAGCGGCCGGTGCATTTCCTCGCATTTCTTCGGCCGCTCGCTCAGTAGGACAAAGGGCGCGCTCAGTCTTTTCTCCTTCAATTGAGCTCGGAACGGCGCCCTCGCCGGCACGCCAATGGTGTGGTACACGTCGGATAAGTGCAGCCGCTCCGGATTGTGGTGCGAGGCGAACACCCGCGAAATGGAACTCTGGTGGTCGTGCTTTGGCATGTACTTCAACGCTGCCTCCATCTGCAGCACTGTGGCGGCTGGTAGGAGTGAAGCGTCCATCACCAGCTCCGGCTCTTCCTCGTCCAGCGCCTTCAGCTTGGTGGGCTTCAGCGGTCTAAATCAGGACCTATCAACTCAGTCTCTCTGGCGTGGCTAAGACTGCGCTCACCTGAACAGCATCCCGAAGAACGCGCAACTCAGCACAATGGCACTCTGGACTAGGAGAGCGTGGCGCCAACCCATCGAGTCGATCAGCAGCTTGCTCATGGGGGCGAACAGGAAGGTGCCGATCCCGGATCCGCAGACGCCGACGCCAGTGGCCAGAGCGCGCCACTTCTCGAAGTAGAAGCCCACGGTGATCACCGAAGGAACATAGATGAACCCGAATCCGATTCCTGCAATGGTCAACAATAAGGCTCCTCCCGGGGGAAAGCGAAGGCTACTCGACTCACCGCCAATCAGCCCATAGGTGACGCACAGGAACTCGACGCTGCTGGCAAAGGACGAGACTACAAAGGCCGCGGCACCCACAAGGGCGCCCACCACCGCCACCAGTCGGAACCCGAACTTGTTGGCGATGGCGCTGGCAAAGGGGCCCACGATCAAGTAGAACCCGGACATCATCGACCCGACCAGGGCGGCCTGGGCGCGGGTCACCCCAAACTCGGAGGCGATGCCCTCTAGGAACGTGCCGTAGGAGAAAATGATACCGTCCACCACCAGGTTGCACATGAAGGAGGCGAAGACGATCACCCAGCCCCAGCCGCCGTCGGGCGGCACCGCCACATCGATGTCGTCCGAACAAACGTCCTCCGTTTCTTTGATGTTGAGCGTCAGTTCGCGCGCCTTGCAAATTTCGCTCTCCACCAGCTTGTCCATCTCAGTAGCTCCAATTTCGGCGTCGTGCGCCCTTTCGATCTGGCGGGACTCCGCCCCAGGTAGTACCGCGTACACGTTGGCGGTACTGCTGGTTGGGTCTAGATTGGGTGGCGCCATCTGAAACTGGTTAATCCTTCGCATTAAACAGGCGCTTTTGCTTACATTGCGATTCAACAATAGTTCCCTGTGTATGTAAATACAGATAAGGATGGGGATCTCCGAAACCGTAAGATACGAAGTCGGTTAAATGAGGAAAAAGCTGCACAATTAGAGGGCAATTTCGCAAAAAAAAACATTTTTTATGCCGTTTCGCTTCCTTTCGTTACAATTGCTACTCTAACAACGCCTAAAATGTAGGTACTGAAAATGTCGATTATTTCGGAACTGAGACTTCTGGCGTGTTTTTCAACTAGTTTGTTGCATTCCTCGCTTCCTCGAGATCAGAATGATGCGCATTTCCAGGCATTTTGACAAAAATTTTAATTTTTCAAAAACCACCCTTAGAAAATTTTGGGCAAAAAATCAAAATTTCACATGTGCGTTTTTTATGCTGAATCGATTCCTTTCACCCTAAGAAACTCACAAAAGCGCTTTTATGAAGTGGTTGAATCAATAATAAGGAAGAAATCGTCCCTTAAAGATTGTAAATGCTCAAAAACACAAAAAAATGTCCAAAAAATATATACTTGAAAACTAAAACTTGTGGCGTCTTTTTAACCAGTTGTTGCATTCCTTGTTTCCTCGAGATCAGAATGATGCGAAATTTTAATTTTTCAAAAATCGACTTCTACCCTTAAAACATTTTCGGCAAAAAATCAAAATTTCGCATGCGCGTTTATTGCGCTCAATCGACATCTTTCGCCTTAAGAAGCTCACAAACGTGCATTTATATACAGTGGTTTTATCAATAATAAGAAAGAAATCGTCCCTTAAAGATTGTGAATGCT
>NW_026017110.1:48944438-48947869 GCF_020466585.1 Dendroctonus ponderosae | reverse complement strand
CTGAAGCCCAGGAATTGATTTTGATTTGGAATTGAAACACAGTCAGGAAAGTATGTACAATGTCATTAATAATATATGCGGCTACTTGCCAAAAATGATATGAGATAACACTCGAATATCTAACGAATATTCGAATGCTCGAATACTCGAATACTCGAATATTCGAATATTTGTTAGATATTCGAGTATTCGAATAATTTTACTATTCGAATAAACCACTAAACGAATATTTGAATATCAGATTTTTAAAAATTCCGAGCCCTAATGGCAATAGCATGACTGCTTAGGCGGCAATAATCTCTGATACTAGTATTCGCCCGTACCCCACTAACGGCGAAATTTGGTCCACAAGTCCAGATTTGCAGATTTATTTTATACGAAATTCGCATCGAGTCGTATCTGGCTCGTGCTTAACCATTACCGTACTGATATTTCTTCGAATTTGGCTCGCCACGTATCAGATATGACAGATATTTCGCTCGTGTATGGGGCGCTATTAAGTCAGAGAGCGGCAACAACTCAATACAGTGTTACCCAGGCCTAGGCCGCAGTGCTGAAAAATGGGCACAAGGCGTAGGCGCTTGGGCCTTGTTCTGAACGCAGTGTTGGCTCATTTCGCGGCGATTGTCGTTTGCTTTTGCCCATTCATGGGCTCGTGCCAGATCGCTTTAGCAATGCCGAAGCTCAGAAAAATATACAGGGCGCGCCCCCAAAAGGTTACACGTACTAGAAAATAAAGGCCTGTTATCAGATATGGCTGAACATTGTTATCAACAAGAGTGTTTCGTGTGCGAGACACTAAACACTGCTCCGCCCTAAGCGGCCTGTAACAAGGATGATGCACAACTGTACGTATACAGGGTGGCTCACGGTTGATGGCACGTTGCCGCCTGTACCAAAAAGTAGCATCAACTTATCTATTTCAAATGGGTGGCCTCATAGATTGAAAAACCGATCCGAACTGTTCGCTGCGTTGGTGAAAACATTTTCAATCCAAAGCCGCGTTTTTCAGATGCGTCTTACTTGCCCCTGCCTTAAACCGTCAGCCACCGGTAGTGAGTGCGATGCCTGGATGGCAACTCTGTTCACTTCGGTTGTATGCGCAAGTACCTACGTTAAGTTGGATGGCTTACCAATCGTAAGCTCGACTGGCGGTGGTAAGCGGTTGCTGAGCCGCCAGCTGAGTGCTGGCCGTTGGGTAGTTGCATCTGGCCGCTGCGTTGCCCGCATTGGCGACCTGCGCGCAGCAGTAGCTGGGTAAATTAGGGAATTGACCAATTAAGTGCCTCCCACCTGATTGCGTGCTATTCGTTGCTGAGCGCTGCCGGTGCCTTGAAAGGGGTTGTACCCCGCCCCACCAGGAATATCCAAAGTCCCACCCTGGCCCGTCTGATAGGTGGCCCCATAGCCGTCCTGGGCGAGCTCGTGCAGTTTATTGCTGGACAGCGCTCTCGGGATGGGATTGCTGGGCACTCCATGGGGCGCCAGATGCAAGGTCTCCTCAGCCACCTGCGCAAACCCCGCTCATTCATCTGGCCTACATTTGCGCCCACTTACCTGTCGGGGGTCTTCGGTTTGCGGCAGGTCGGACACGAAGCCCTGGTCCACCCGGTAGAAGTTGATGAAGACGAATGCGGCCAGCACCAGTATACAGATGAGGCCGTAGCCCCTGAAGGTGGAGGTGGAGCCGAAGGAGGCGACAAACATTCCGCCGATCACTGCTCCACAACCCCGACCTGCAACCGGACACTCAGCATTTAAGAGCCTGGAGTCGGAAGCGCCGCAACAAACTTTACCCAAGCCATGATGGATGCCCTGCAGAACGCCCTGAGCCGAGGAGCGCAGCTCAGGCGGAGTGTTGTGCGAGATGTAGGAGCAGCAAGCTGCCCAAACAGCCGCATGTGTAATTCCCTGGAAAATTCATATATTTTTAATTTGCGATAAATAGGACACATTTTAGACGGTCAACAAACCAACGATTCACTTTGAGGGACTAGTTGGCGACTAGTTTTCGAGTGTTAAAAAAAACTTTTTTCACAAAAAACTCTTTCTTGTGAAACAAATTAATTTCATTATAAATTGAAAGATTCGTTACATTTTCGTGTATTTTTATTTGGATTAGCTTACAGCCGATAAACCTCAATTATTGTAAACTAAATAAAAGTAAAAAAAATAAATAAATTTTAAAGTTAACTCGTCAGCCATCCCTATTTTAACTTCAACTTGCACTTGAAGCTTTCACAGAAAAACGTCAACAAAAGGGCACAAAAAATTATAAAAAAATTCATAGAAAATCACTCAGACACCCTACGAACGAACACATATATGGAAAAAGTGCAGAGATCAAAAAATTCTTAAATTGAACAACAAATGCAAAAATGTGTTCGGTTGAAGTCAGTGGCGCACCACAAAAAAGTTAGGGGTGGGGGGGTAAAAGGGGGTATGCCTCCAGCAAAAAAAAAACACCCAGTAGATTTTCGCAACCAGTCGCCTTATCTCCGTAGGTAATCATATATAATATCTCGTAAACTGTAGGAGTTAAAGAGAAAATAACAACATTTTTTTGAAACTTTAACACCCTGTATCTTGTTAACCATGGGCCTGAAGAAAAACTTAAATGAAAACTCGATTTGTTTTGAGGTCCTCTACACGCCCCTGCTCTGTGTCCATAAGGTTGTGAATCACCCTGTATAATCAGAATCTGCTGCAGACACACGTAATGGTACGGGTCCACTGGATACTTTTGTATCGCCACAAGTCGATTGTTGCGCTACATTTGTTGCCGTGCTATATTCACTAGACGGCGAGTTGCATGCTACTTTTGGAAAATCACCCAGGAACCCTACATGAACTTATATTTGTACAAATAACTCGAAAACGACGACAGATACTAAAAAACTGCAAATATTCCGCAATTAATTTCAATGTTTCATCCCTTAACCACTTCTCCATTGTAAAATGTGTACTGCAACAAATCCTGAGAAACAAGCCACGTTTGTTTCGTACGAAACACAAGCGCAACAGGAAAACATCTGTGTCCACTTAAATACTCTCGGCATCAAGTGGTGTATAGCCGCAACAGGAATTTAGTTGCGATACACCATTAATTTGCCCTTTAATTTAATGTTTAATTAAATTTAATTTATCAGGAAACGCGTGGATACAATGTTGTGTATACAAAAGTAGCGTGCAACTAGCCGTGTAGGGAACACAGCACGGCAACAAATGTAGCGCAACAATCGAGTTGTTGCGATACAAAAGTATCCAGTGGACCCATAGCTTAAAGAGAAAAGTGTTTAACCAGTGTGTGTTTCCTGTGCTGACGCACGGAGCAACAACTTTGACACTAACAAAGAAAACCATACATAAAATTCGCGTTGCACAGAGAGCGATGCTGGCAAGGGCGGATCCAGCTTTAAAGTCAGGGGGGG
>NW_026017110.1:48941546-48943844 GCF_020466585.1 Dendroctonus ponderosae | reverse complement strand
CATGTTTTCCGTCCCATTTTTGTTCATTTCTCGGAGGCAAAATGAGCAAGAACGCTCATTTGTACATCATTCTAGACAGAAATAAATGGCCTTTTTAGAAAGTGTACCATTGATAAGAAAATGTTGGCAGTATCATTGAGAGACAGTCTCTAATATCAGACTTCGCCAAATGTCTGGAGTTGCCGATGCAATTGAACGCATATCAACGTTAAAGTGGAACTGGGCAGAACACGTGGCGAGAATGACGGACGGACGATGGACGTATGTTCAGCAGTGGACACAGCTGGGCTGATTGATGATGATGATGATGATTATAGTTTCGAAGATCATCGCAACAAACTCACCCTGTATATACATATGTACATACATTTTTCGAAAAACCTGCCCTTATTTTTCCCGATTGGTGATCTTTTTTTGCATTTGGAAAGTGTATTAGTGGTGATTTTAATGGTGGTAATGTCTAGTTGGGTAAACGACTAACCTGCATGAACTCGAACGGTAGCACCCACCAGGGATTGGTCAGCCACGAGATGTAGAGGAAACGCAGAATGTTGGCCACCAGCCCCAAACAGAGCACCTTCACGTGGCCCAGCTGCCTGATGAGGCGGAAACTGAAAAAGTAGGCGAAAATCTCGGAGATGTGATTGATCACAGAGGCGACTCCAAAGAGGGTGGGCGTGCCATCGTAGTCCTGCAGGTGCCAGAACAGGAAGGTGAAGATCAGCCCGATGCCGAAGCCCATGAACCAGGCGACGAACAGGAAGGAGAGGCACTTGAGGTTTTTGAAGTGACCGAGCACCGTCACCCATTCGGGCATTTCGCGGATGGTCTGCGCGAAGATTTTGCTCTGCAAACGTTCCCGAAGTGAGTACGTTTTGCGTACGCTTTCAACCTGCCCAGGATACAATACCTTCTGCTCCTTAGGCGCTGATGTCACCTCTGCCCTGGTGTCCGCCAACGACGGCAGGTTGAGCTGTTCGGCCAGCTGTGCCTGCATCTGATCCTCCTTAGACAGCACCAGTTCGTGGTCTACACTGGGGGCGCGGTTTCCCGGTTCCCGACCTGCCGCCTCATACTTGAAGTTAATCTGGGTGGCTGTGATTAGGGCGGCGCCCATCAGGACGGAGAACGTGGCAAAGCAAATGGTGTAGTTGCGCTCCTTCGTGTCAGGGCCGCAGGGATGGTTGGGGAACGATGTCGAATGGTCCAGGGCGATTCCTGCCAAAAGTCCATTTGCCAATAATGCGGAAAACTTTGCAGTGAAAACTGGTTAATGCAAATAGAAGTTTTTGATACAGGGGCCAAAAGTGTCCTTTGAAGCTCGAAAAACGGATTTTCTCGCTCTGCTATCGCGCACTGTTTTTTATTCCAATAAAAGAGGTAACGCGAATAATAAGTTATAATACACAAGACCGACCAAAAATAATCGGCATCGACTTCATTTTTCACATTTTATGTCAGTCTCACTTTCAAATGTCACGTTTTGACGCTTGAAATTTTTGAAAAATTGAAAAGATTTAATCATAAAGGAATCAAAGCGTATATCCATTTTGACGCGTGGTAAACACAATCATATAAATAATATAGAGAAGTGCAAATAAGCCCTAATAAATTCGTTTTACATATTTTGCAACTATAAGCTGAAGAGAGATTCGTATCGTCTTAACATCAAGAATGCGTTGCGTGATAGAAAATAAGAAGACGGAACCCATGTTTTCTGAAATAACCGAGGTAAACTCAAATATTTTTTCAATTAAATTCAAAACATATTTATTATATATTATTACAAAACAGTAATGATGTTTATCATTTTATGTTAAATATGAAAGATTACAAAATAGATATCCAAATATTGATAATTTGTTGGGACAAAATAAAATAACAAATAATAGAACATATTATTGCATTAAAAGTTATTAATAATAGTAGTGACACTTTATTTGCACTTAATCTTGAGCGTATTTCATAAATTGACCCTGCCTTCTTTAGAAAATATCCGCTGAACATCTGGTTTAACAATTGTCTCTGATTTATTAATTTAATTTAATCTTTTCTTGATACGAACTTGCGTCCGCAATCAATCAGGCGATTTAAAATAGGTTCAACAGTTTTTCAAAACTTTATTGTAGTGGATCTTAGGCACAATTTTGTTGCGCAACATCGATTGTTAGTTCTTAAAACAATATTTAACAGTACACGGCAATGGAAAATTTCATTTGATAATACGCCCGCACTAAGAGAAAATGTAGAATTCAAAGTGCATATGTGCGTCCCAAGCCTCAGGCGCGAAGAGGCGGG
>NW_026017110.1:48932476-48941526 GCF_020466585.1 Dendroctonus ponderosae | reverse complement strand
GGCTCGCCGTGACCGGGAAAAATCGGTTCAGCCTCCCATGAAAAGTTATCACTTCAACAATAGCAATAATTAAATTAAAAGATAATACTAATCAATACAAAACAACAAAAATCTGCTATTTAATAAGTTTACTTATTTTGTAAGATTCAAAATTGTTGACCGGTACTTCCGATCCAGAAGATCTTTATCCAGAGAAATCGAATATATTTTCAAGTTTATAGTGTAATTTACATATTCTAACGAAAGTACAACATTGAAATATATACAGTAAGATGTAAATATTTTGATGGGGCTTAAACAGGGTGTCCCACCGAGAACCGCCGCTACCGATATCTGGCAAACTGTAATTAGGAGAAATTTGACAATTGGACAGTGTGCCGAAGCCAAATTTTGACCCAGAAGCTTCGAAACCAATCACAGATACTTGTGAGACAAATAGGATTTACAACAAGAAGACATGTTGCCACTCCATTCATTCCTTTCATTAAAACATAGTCTAACACACAATATAAGTCATAGTCTCTCTTCAGTAAAACCAAAGAAAAAACAGTGAACGCGCTGCACCGCTTAAAAGCACCGCTAGCGAACTTGAACTAACAGTGTGTTGAGTGTATGAGTTGTTGCCGCTGTCTAAGTTAACGAGTTATAACTCATCGGCTAATAAGTCATGTATTAAAGCTTTACGAGACCCGAGACTGGATTGGTCCTGCGAGACTCTTGCAAAAGTCTTGATCTCGCATACATAGTCTTGGTCTTGGTCTTGCAAACCAAAGGCAGTCTTGATCTTGGTCTGACTAGTCTCGCCCATCACTACTAGAGGTATGCGATTCGAATCTTTTTAGTGATTCGTACCATATAGATTGGTATCAAGAAAAGATTATTTCCAGGAGATTCGCTCATTTCGCATCGATACAATCGACCGAAGCCGCCAACATTCGTATTAGTTCGCATTAGGTATCGGTACTCATGATACTAAAACTAATGTGGTGGTACAAAAGACAATCTACATGTCCACGTTTATTCCATTTAATGAAAAAAAGATTGGGCATTGTAGCAACTTCCGTACCAGCAGAGCGGATATTCTCTAAAGGAGGTCTAACAATTGATGAAAAGCGGTCAAGATTAGGTAGGTAGGTAGATTAGGTAATGCAAAACATGTGCCAGTTTAATTACGTTTGTACATTCTATTCACAAGCAAGGATCTATCCCTGCCTCTAAAAATGAGGTTGGCAAAGTGCTATGTGTTCCCAATTCTGCTCTACGGAGCAGAAGGATGGACAACGACGGAAGCCATAATGAAAAAAATTAAACGCCTTTGAAATGTGGATATACCGCCGTATCCTCAGAATCTCGTGGACTGACCACATAAATAATAAAGAGGTGCTGCAGCGAATTGGGAAAGAGAGATAAATTAGACTCACAGTTAAATAGAGGAAACTGGAATACCTCGGACACATAATGAAACATCAAAAATATCGTCTACTCCAGTCAATAGCTCAAGGAAGGACCAACGGTAAAAGAGGACCAGGAAGGAAAAGACACTCATGGCTGCAAAATCTACGCCAGTGGTTTGGACTTACATCTATACAGCTATTTAGAAATGCCGTCAATAAAATTAAAATTGCCATGTTGATAGCTAACGTTCGCGACGGATAAGGCACGCTAAGAAGAAGTACATTCAATTATTTTTAAAATTTTCTTTTTAGTTAGATATACTTATCTGTTGAGTATTATTTTATTTTGTAATACCAAATAATTAATATTACGAATCTCTCTTTTTAGGGATTCGTACCATTCGTATCAATGATACAAATCATACGAATCCTACCCATCTCTAATCACTCCTGGGCGAGCTCTCGACATTTGTGTCTTTCAAATTTCCATTGAGCAAAGATAAATAACTGCTTACCTACGAAGAACATGGCCAGGCCCCAGCCGAATGATCCAAACATCCTCTGGTTGCTGTAGGTGTCGGCGTCCTCGCCTAGAATCGTGATTACAGCGGAGTCTGCCAGTGTGATGGCGGGCGCAGCGAAAAATTCCCCAATGATGATCAGAAGCATCAGCAGAAAGAAGGCCTTCTGAATGTCCGTGGTCTTGTAGACGATCGTGGAGATGATGGGTTTCACCCAGGCGCCATGCTCCGCCTCCTTGTAGTTGGAGGCGTAGCCCACTGTCACTGGGGACTGGCCCGCGCTGATATTGTACAGAGCCCTGGTCGAGCGTACACGCCTTTTATAGCTGAAACACCGAGTAGATAATAGATACTTATAAAGAGAGGACAGGCAGACAAGAGGACACCAAGTAGTCCTCTAGTCATTTCATCTACTTTTTAGGGGGCAGGCTTCCAAGGAGTAAACTTACCTTTCGTGCAGAACCGTATCGGGCACCGAGCGCTTGTTGACCAGATGCTGGGACACTTCAGGCACTGTGAGCACTGGCGAGTTGTTCAGGGAAGTCATGCAAGAAATGGCGGGCGGCTGAATAGAACCCAAGGGTACGGTGAAAATAATCCAGCACGCGATGGAGGCCAACAGCAGCACTTTGCCCTTCTGCCACCGGTCGGCCAAACTGCCCCAGAACGGGGCGGCCAAGAACTCCACAAAGGGGCGCGATCCTATGAGGAAGCCGCTCTGGGTGGCGTTCATGCCCATTTGCTTGAAATAGACGCCCATGAGCGGAAACAGCGATCCGAAGGCGGAGTAGAAGAAGAAGTAGAAGCTCTTGACCACCAAAAGCTCGGGATCGACAGGACCGAACACGTGCTCCAGGATGTCGGATTTGCCTCTGATTTTGTGGGTGGCCTCCTTCGGTTCCGGGTAACTGAGGCAAATGTGCGTTGGAATGAGCAGGAGGAGATTGGGTCAATCGGACAAGACTTACAGGGAAGGGTCGACTTCGCCTTGGGCTTCGGGGTCCACCAAGGGCCTGGGCGCCTTTGGAGGCGCCGCATATTCCCTGCCCTCCTGCATCGTCAGTCCGCGGTTTTTCTTGCTGGATTTTAACGCGAAACACTGTCGACCGATTTTCCTGCACGCCAAAATCGCGGTCGATTCTCCGCGTTGCAAGGTGAGGGTTGCGACGCGCAGGATCGATACGCCGGCGTTATTATTAAGGGTGTTACGCAGCCCCATTCAACTTGTAAACCTGTATATGGAATTGGAATTCTGACAGAGTCAAAAGTTCCGTCTGAATGAGCTTTCGCTGATTATTTAATGTCAAAATGAATCATGAAAGATTCCACGATGATATCGAAGAGCTCCAAAGTGAATGGTCTCGGCTCAAAAGCGCCCACCACCAGATCGGCCCTAGCGGAGCTGGCAGAGCCGCTGGTGTCGGTTCCCCCAGATGGAGGCTGGGGCTGGGCAGTGATGGTCGCCGTCACGTTTGTCATGTTCTGCGTCGATGGTCTCGGCTACTGCTTCTCCATCTTCTTCGAAGAAATGATGCGCGACTTCCACTGCGAGCTGACCGACATCGCTTTGCTATCGGCTCTGTCCGGCGGGTTCTACTATCTCTTCGGTTCGGTCTGGCAAAGACGTTTCCCTTGCGGAGTGAACGACAATGCTGTTCTCGGTTTCAGGACCATTAACGTGTTCGATCGTGAACCGGTTCGGGTTCCAAGTGGTGGCCGTGTTTGGAGGCGCTCTTTTGGCCGGGGTCTATCTGCTGGCCTCTTTCACCACTTCGCTGCCTCTCTTCTTGACTCTGGTCGGGCTGATGGGAGGCTGCGGGTTCAACTTGATCTACACAGCTTCGCTGGTTTCCATCGGGTTCTACTTTGAACGCTGGCGCGCCTTAGCGATGGCTGTCACCTGCTGCGGATCTTCGCTCGGTAAGTACCATTTTCGACCCTTGAGAGCTAGGACTGGGTAACACTGTGTTCAGCTGCGCTTTTGGGCTGTTGCCACTGTCTGAGTTAATGAGTTTTAGCTCTGCAACTCCTACTGTTGAACTAACTGAGTTACCCGGTTTTTGGCTCTAAACCAGTACCGTGCTCATAGTGTTTGGCACAACTTCGACAGCCCGAAGTGACTATTTGTTGTGCCGAGTTCTACGGGCACGATACTTATTTCTGAAAAAAACCTGTCGAGTGGCCAGTTGAGTGTTTATTGGGTTGAAACCAGTGACTCCAATCGCATTAGGCACTTTTGGATGTCACTAAATGACTTTGTTCCATCACCAGTAGATTCGCAGAAATCGATAATGATCTTTTGCGCTCATTTTACTGCTGATGTTGGTGCGAATATGAAACTTTCCACTTGGTTTAAGAAAAAAGTTAAGGGCAGAAATGCATTTTGAAGCGCAGTTTAAGAAAAAACACTCTCAACCCAACTTGGAAATTTGTCAAATCGTCCCCGATAATATCACAGAAAAACAAAACTTTCAAAATCCACAAATTAGTGAGCGCCCTTTCCAACACACGCCTTGGCCACGTTCTGACCCACTCGGTTAGGCCAAACTGAATTTTTTTTAAATTCCGACGCAATTTACGCACACTCTCTTTTAAATTTGAGTTGCCACCTGACGATGGCTCAAAAGCAAATCGTTCCCCATCCCAAGACAAAAATGCGCTCGTTCCAATCCTTGCCTTGGCATCAAGCCATCTCACTCACTTTGGCAGAAATTATGTTTTTTAATTAGCCGCAACTAGATTTCAAGTCTCTTGAACTAGTATCCAGAAAAAAAAACGCTGTCAACCGGTCAATTGATTAGTGTTTGCCTTAAAAACATCTCTGTCGCCCTCGATGATATCCGCATAACTTTCGCTTGTGCTTCTTGTCGCTCGAAAATTCAAAAACGAACGCTACAGGATCAAATTTTACTAGGGCTGGATAACACTGTGTTGAGTTGTTGCCCCTCTCTCAGTTAATGAGTTATAACTCATTTATTAAAGCGCATTAAAGCGTTACGAGACCCGAGACGAGAAAACGGGGTCACCTCATTTTTTATAAGTGACGTTTTTCCAGCCACGAAACTGAGTTACTGGGTCAACTCCTAAAAATTCATTCAAAATTCGCTTAATTCGAAAACGTCTACCTTTGGAGCCTAAATATTCGCAATTTACACTGTAGCGTTTCAATTTCAAACTACAAGTTTCAACTTGCAAACTCTAGAAGTAGAATTCTCACTTTGAACTGAAATTACCTACTTGCTACTTSAAAGTTCTCGTAAAGCTCCAAACTCTTCAATAAAACTACTTTAAACGCGAAATATCTTGATTCCGTTTAAGTCATTTCTAATGATAAACCTTCGATAATCCTCATTTTTGTTGTTTTGCCGCTACAAATTATTTGGAGCTGAAAATTCCACCAGGTTCGATTGTAAAAAGGTTTTATCTCTTCAGCTTGCGAGCGTAACAGCTCAAAATGTGCACACCACTACCCTGAGCCTGGTGAATTCAATTAATTTTCAGAAGTTGGCGCAGTGCTACGCAAATGGCTTAGTGCGCCAACCCTACGCACCGGCGGAATAACTCAGTTCCGTTGCCGGGAAACGAAGCTTGATGACTTTTTTTACTTGTTTTAAGATTTACTTTAAGGGCCATTTATTAATAATATTTTTAATATTATAGAAGAAGTTACTCCTTCTAAATGCACAATTTTCTAAAGTTCCACTTAAAAATACTGACAATCTGAAGCTACTTTTGTTGAGTAACACTCGTCTCCTTCGTGGATTTGTAAAAAGTTTTAAAATCCCTTTCCAGCTTCGAATTTGGGACAAAAATCAAATAATTTTCTATCAAAAAACGAGCTAAATAAGCGAAAGTTTATAATAAATTATTTGGAAAACTCAGCACTTCCCTTCCTCTGAAAAATGTAGAGTTTGTTAAAAAAAATGTTTTTTTAGTTTTGACTGATTTTTTTTGCTTTGCTTTCTACTCAAAAACCCTCTATTTTGTAGAGTATAACATACAAAAACTGACAATCGGGATGTGGTTTTACGCGAAAAATTACAATATATATTTACAGCTTTGTAGAAATTTTACAAAGCTTTTTTCGAATTCGAATTAGGGACGAAAACGAAAATAAATTTATCCCGTTTTTTCCCGGAAACTATTAAATCTTTCGCAAAAACCGATCACAAAACTAAAAGTTTTAAATCAGAAACGCAAAATCTTAAGGTATTTTCTGCGAAATTTTATGAAATAAATTTCGAATCCTTCGTCGCTTTCTAAAAAGTTTTGAAATCTTCTTCCAGCGTCGCATTTGGAACAAAAATCAAACAATTTTCTATCAAAAAACGAACAGAATAAGCGAAAGTTTGTAACAGATTATTTGAAAATCTCGCCATCTCCATTCATCTGAAGGCTGTAGAGGTTTGTTTTTTAATGTGGTTTTTTAGCTTTGACTGAATTTTTTGGTTTATTTTTTATTCAAAAACGCTCTATTTTGTAGAGTTTCACTTAAAAATACTGACGATCTGGAAGTCTTTTCTGCGAAAAATTACAAGATAAATCTATAGCTTTGTACGAATTTTACAAAAACTTTTTTCAGCGTCGAATTCGGGACAAGAACGAAAATAAATTCCTCCCGTTTTCCCCGAAAATTATTAAGGTTAAACCAACCACAACCAGAAACAAACCACAGCACTTAAAGTTTTTAAACACGCCTTGGCCACGTTCTGACCCACTCGGTTAGGCCGAACTGAATTTTTTGAAAATTCCAACCCAATTTACACACAGTGTCTTTTAAATTTGAGTTGCCACCTGATGATGGCTCAAAAGCAAATCGTTCCCCATCGCGAGACAAAAATGCCCTCGTTCCAATCCTTGCCTTTTCTCACTCACTTTGGCAGAAATTGTGTTTTTTGATTAGCCACAACTCGATTTTAATTCTCTTGAACCAGTGTCCAGGGAAAAAACGGTGTCAACCGGTCAATTGATTAGTGTTTGCCTTTAAAACATCTCTGTCGCCCTCGAAGATCTCCGCATAACTTTCGCTTGTGCTTCTTGTCGCTCGAGAATTCAAAAACGAACGCTTCTGGATCAAGTTTTACTAGGGCTGGATAACACTGTGTTGAGTTGTTGCCCCTCTCGCAGTTAATGAGTTATAACTCATTTATTAAAGCGCATTAAAGCGTTACGAGACCCGAGACGAGAAAAAGGGGTCACCACATTTTTTATAAGTGACATTTTTCCAGCCACGGAGCTGAGTTACTGCACCCGTCCTCAAACACGTTTGCGCAGCACTGCGTCAACTCCTTAAAACGTTACCCAGGCTTAATTCGAAAACGTCTGCCTTTGGAGCCTAAATATTCGAAATTTACACTGTAACGTTTCAATTTCAAACTGCAAGTTTCACCTTACAAACTCTAGAAGTAGAATTCTCACTTTGAACTGAAATTACCTACTTTCTACTTGAAAGTTCTCGTAAAACTCCAAACTCTTCAATAAAACTACGTTAAACGCGAAATATCTTGTTTCCGCTTTAGAGATTTCTAATGATAAATCTTCGATCCTCCTCATTTTTGTTGTTTTGCAATCGGTAGACAAGTATCTTGAGCACTTTCGTTCGTGCGGCTTTATAACGTAAAATAATCCCTACCGAGAGGGCAGAAACCATATGGTAACTGCGCGTGGCCAGGTGTCGCGGCATCAACACACAAGTGCCTTAAGACACAGTATCACTCAGACCCACTCTCAATAACACTGGAAATAATTTGCTTGAACCGTCCTGAGTAGGAGTGGTGGTTTTCCCAGCTCTCATGGTCCAGTTCTTCAGCGATTGGTCCTGGAGGAGCGTATTCCGAATGGTGGCTGGTGTGTTCGCAGTCTGCGCCGTGGTCGGCCTGGTCTTGAAGCCAATCAAAGCCGTCCGAGTGGAGCGCACCGTCCAATTCGGCCAGGTCTCCCAAAGGACGTCCATGTGTGGGTCGCGTTTAGTGTTCCATTCTAGGACACTCACCTAATCACCTAATAATTTCTGTTCAATTTAATTCGATTTTAAAGACACCTTGAGCACCGAATCGGAGCTGAGGTTTGGCACCGGGCTGGCGGCAGTGTTCCGCCGCTTTAGGAACGCCTTTTTTCCCACTATTTCTGAGGCGAGCGTGCTGCCGCATGGCAGTCAAACTAGTAGCACCGCTTACAGTTTCTTCATGCCTGGGTAAGGGCTATTTTTACAGCTTCTATGCAATGTGTTCCCAAATGGACGATTTATGAACTGCGCTGTTTCAGACATTACGAGGACGACATGGGCTCAACTTACCTGAAGCCCTTCAGTCAGGATAGCATTGCAGGCGCTCCGAGCGCCAATGGAGGCGCTTCCCCCTCAAACAGCCAGCAGGAGGTGCGTGGTACTTGGGCCGCCAACTGCAGGTGACACGAAATGTGTGCGCAGGGCTTGAGAGCAGGATCTGAGCGCAACAGTCGCACCTTTTAGGTTCTGGTGCTGCTGTAGGGCGAGTGCCTGCTGCAGGCGTCCGCTGTCTTTCACCAACGTTAATCGGCCGCTCTATCGGGACGACATTTTTTATGGCGGCTCAGTCTATCGGCTGCCGCACTACTCCAACGCTTCCGTTCCAGGATCAAAAGTGAGTTGTGGTTTCCTCCTAGCAGTTGGTTCTGTTTGGGCTAGGCCTGGGTAACTCAACGAATTTTTAGGAGTTGGCGCAGCGCCACGCAAATAGCTTGGTACGCCAACACAACGCACAGGCGCAGGAACTCAGTTCCCTTCCCTTTTTGAGATTTATTTTAAGGGCCATTTATCAATAATGTTTTTAACATTTCTTCAAAATTTCAGAATTTTCCAGTTTTCGCGAAGTTACTCTTTCTTCTAAATGCTCAATTTTCTAAAGTTGCACTTAAAAATGAGGGTATTTTTGGCGAAAAATTATGAAATACATTTTATTAGAACTTTCGCTTCCTTCGTCGCTTTGTAAAGTTTTGAAATACTTTTCCAGCTTCGAATTTGAGACAAAAATCGAATAATTTTCTATCAAAAAACGAACAGAATAAGCGAAAATTTATAATAAATTATTTGGAATAATAATACTTCGTATGATAATCTGTCCGTTTGAAGTGTGCAATTATCGAAAAATTACAGCGG
>NW_026017110.1:48882397-48932376 GCF_020466585.1 Dendroctonus ponderosae | reverse complement strand
GGCAAAAAATCAAAATTTTGCCTGCGCGTTTATTGCGCTCAATCGATATATTTCGTCTTGAGAAGCTCACAAACGTGCATTTATATACAATGGTTTTATCAATAATAAGAAAGAAATCGTCCCTTAAAGATCGTGAATGCTCAAAAAATGTACCGAAAATCCGATTATTTCGGAACTGAAATTTCTGGCGTCGTTTTCAACTAGTTCGTTGCATTCTTCGGTTCCTTGAGATCGGAATGATGCAGATTTCAAGGCATTTTGAGAAAATTTTGAATTTTTCAAAAAATCGACCCCCATACAAAATTTTCTGCTAAAAATCAAAAATGCACATGCGCGTTTTTTGCGCTCCATCGATTCCTTTCACCTTAAGAAACTTACAAAAGTGCGCTTATGAAGTGGATGGATCAATAATAAGAAAGAAATAATCCCTTAAAGATCGTGTCTGCTCAAAAAACGCAAAAAATGTACCGAAAATATCGATTATTTCGGAACTGAAACTTCTGGAGTGTTTTTCAACTAGTTCGTTGCATTCTTCGCTTCCCCGAGATCAGAATAATGCAGATTTCAAGGCATTTTGAGAATATTTTTAATTTTTTAAAAAGGACGATTTTCGGCAAAAAATCAATATTTCGCATGCGCATTTTTTGCGCTCAATCCCTTTCGCCTTAAGAAACTCACAAAAGTGCACTTATAAACTGGTTGGATCAAGAACTATAAATTTTAGGGCCAAGGCAAAAAAATCCTCAAAAGTTTTGATCTCCCCAACTGAGCGCGTCATTTCGAAAAACAAGTTTCATTTTTTGTAAAAAAGTCATTGGCGTGCTCTGGTTTGTTTCCGGAAAGTAGCGACACCCACTCGACTGCGTCCTCGGATTTGTAAGCACTTTTATTCATTTCCCTCAATGTTGTATAAGTGACTGGCATCGTCTTTCTATGAATGTCGTTGGCTAAACCGAATTAAACCGCACTAAGCTCCGGTATAAGGAAATAATTGGCGCTCCCTTATCGGCGTTGAAATGCGAAAAATTTAATCACCAATTACGCCGTTATCTTAATACGCGGATTTATTGGGCAATGCAACCGAATTAGCTAATTTTCGGGCGCCTTTTCGAGAGCCACCGGTCTATTTGCGGTAGACAGCGCCGTATTCACAAATGTTTAGCGCGCTGAATTTGAACAAATTCGCGTACATACCAAAGTCTGCAGATCCATTGCAAGCGCGATGCACAAAAAACAGCGTGTGGCAGCGCGAGAAAAACAAACACGAATGGAAAAATGCGATCGCGCCTTTAATCTTCCGTACCAGTTATGCAAAATGTTCGTATAAATTAAGCGAAATATTCCGCATTTTAGAACAGGTTTGTGCGCTCACTGTCGATCTAGTTGATCGCAGATTCAATAATTAACCGTGTGTCCAAATCACCATTCATCAGTCGGAAATTCAGCCTGATGCAACAACGGCGGGCGCAGTGCGACCCTGAGCCGAGGCTCAGAACCCGCACAATGAGCCGGAAATTGAGCTACTGAAGAGCAAACGCCTACCTTAATTGAACAGTGAACTGGCCCCGGTTGGACCGATGGATTAGAACGACTGAGGCCAGTAGACGCACCGAAACGTTTAAACAAATTTACCGCTCAAGAGTGATGCAACAATTGTCCTAGAAAAATCAGATATTTTTCTACGTGGTGAACTTTGCCAATGCCACCAGCCTGGCTGGTATGTGACCGAAACGGAGCGGAATGTTTTTTGACTCTTGGGGTTCAAGGAAATTTGCATATTTGGGGTGCATTCGGATGCGCATCCACCATCAGTGATTGCAAAAAAATGCACTTTGTACGACATCTGCAGCCCAAATTGTGCTGCTCTGCATGGGGTTTCTATTCAGTATCAGCAGCCACCATTCAAAAGCGGTGCGTTTGCCGCCTTATCTCCGGTCGCAAGTGGATTTATGGGCTAGAGGTTACTATCTATTTGCCGACCGTTTATCTGAATCGAAACTTGGCTGCCACCGTAGCCTTTTTCAACGGCAAATCATCCAAAAGATTCACTCGAAAGGTCCAGGCTCACATACGTACCTTTACTGTTTTCGGCTCCTTAAAACTTTCTCAGATCACTGATATCACTTGAACAAATTAAAGCGTCACACTTTTCTAGTACCACCCGGTATGAATCCTCTCGTGGACGCGCGTACTACTCGTGCAGACACAGCGAAAATCGGAATGCACTTTTCGCTTTTAGAACTGCCGGTTCTCCCCTCTTATAGAAGCTTGCGGCTCGGCACTCTTTGGTATCTTCGGGTTCCGATTCGTATTTATAGGAAACTCGGTTGGGCTCAATATGAATCCAATTCTACGATTAAAAATGAGAAGCGTGCGGGACCAACACCCTCAGAACTAGGCCTAGGTAACTCAGGGAATTTTTAGGAGTTGGCGCAGTGCGACGCAAATGGCTTGGTGTGGCGCAAGCACGCAAGCACTCAGTTCCGTTGTCGGGAAAATGTTGGTGACTTTTTTTACTCCTTTTTAGATTTATTGTAAGGGCCATTCATTAAAAATATTTTTAAAGATTCTTAAAAATTTCAGATTTTTTTATAAGTGGCGTTTTCCAGCCACGGAACTGAGTTACTGCACCCGTGCTCAAACCCATTTGCGCAGCACTGCGCCAACTCCTAAAAATTAACTGAGTCACCCAGGGTTAATTCGAAAACGCCTGCCTTTGGAGCATAAAAACTCGAAATTTACACTGTACCGTTTCAATTTCAATCTGCAAGTTTCGACTTGCAAACTCCAGAACTAGAATTCTCACTTTGAATTGAAATTACCTACTTTCTACTTGAAAGTTCTCGCAAAGCTGCAAATTCTTCAATAAAACTACTTTAAACTCCAAATATCTTGATTCCGTTTTAGTCATTTCTAATGATAAACGTTCGATCCTCCTCGTTTTTGTTGTTTTGCCGCAGCAAATTATTTGGAGCAGAAAATTCAACCAGGTTTAAATGTAAAAATAAAAAAGTTTTATATCTTCAGCTTACTAGCGCAACAGTTCAAAATGTGGACACCCTTTAAACAGCTTGGAAGACTCAATGAATTTTTAGGAGTTGGCGCAGTGCTACGCAAAGGGCTGGGTGCGCCAACCCAACGCAGCGGTGCAGTAACTCAGTTCCTTTGCTGGGAAAATCTTGATGTCTTTTTTTACTTGTTTTTGGATTTATTTTAAGGGTCATTTATTAATAATATTTTAAAAATTTCTTCAAAAAATCAGAATTTTCTTGTTTTAGCCAAGTTACTCTTTCTTCTAAATGCTCGACTTTCTTAAGTTTCACTTAAAAATGGTGACAATCCTAAGGAGGTATTTTCCGAGAAAAATTATGAAATAAATTTCGAATCCTTTGTCGCTTTGTAAAAAGTTTTGTAATCACTTTCCAGCGTCGAATTTGGAACCCAAATCAAATAATTTTCTATCAAAAAAACGAACAGAATAAGCGAAAGTTTGTAACAGATTAATTCGGAAATCTCGTCACCTCCATTCCTCTGAAGACTGTAGAGTTTTTCAAAACAATGTGGTTTTTTAGCTTTGACTGCATTTTTTTTGCTTCACTTTTTACTGAAAAGCGCTCTATTTTGTAGAGTTTCACTTAAAAATACTGACGGTCTGAAGGTCTTTTACGCGGAAAATTACAAGAAAAATTTATAGCTTTGTAAAAATGTAACAAAAACTTTTTTCAGCGTCAAATTCGAATAAATTTATCCCGCTTTTCCCCGAAAACCATTAAGCTTTTCTCCAAAACCGATCACAAAACTAAAAGTGTTAATCTAAAACGCAAAAACACAATAATTTTCCGATAATTTTCTTCTTTTCTGACAATAATGGGGTCTTTTCAGCCGAAAATTACAAAATTCGCCTCATTCATTGGTTTGCAGGAAACTTTAGAAAACCCATTTCAGTTTCGAATTTGGCACAAAAACCAAATAATGTTATTCAGTTTTTTAACGAGAGCAAAAGTTTCCAAAAAATAATTTGGAGAATTCTGAAAATAAACTGAAAAAGCGAAAGTTTATAATCATTTATTGAGAAAACTGGGGTTACTTCACTTTTATCTCAATATTTCTAAACAGAAAACCGCGTTTTTCCTAACGTTTTACTGTAAATTACTGGAAAACTGAAAATTTCATGCAAAAAATATAAGAGATCGATTTTACAAAAAAACTCAACGACTTTCTATGGACTCAGTTCTGTTGATGGGAAAATGTCCTATAACTCATTAACCGATGAGCTATAACTCGTTAACTCAGACAGCGGCAACAACTCAATACAGTGTTACCCAGACCTAGTTGTAACAACGAATCCATCGCTCCTGGACAATCATAACCTGATTATCTGTTCTGTAGAACAGATAATCAGATGGCTAATGCGTTGAGCTGTAGCTCAACGCATTCTTTACTGGCGAAAAACCGGCCTACATTGTGTGACGTCACCAGACTTTTAGATTTCAGCACTGTGGCCTTGTTCCCCCAAAGCGAACCAATTCGTTCCGAACGAAAACACACCACGAACTTCGTTAAGCGATTTTTATCTTTATCGGTAATTATGCGATGAGTCACGCGCTTTTTACCGGAAAAAAATTTCGCTGAAATGGGTTTTATCCGCAAATGCAACACAGCCGGAACATTGCATCAGCCAATGTTTCCACGTTCGTCAATAAGGTGGATCCGTTTGTTTTGCCTTGCGGCACTTAGGCGGAACTGCACTCAGTTGCCTTCACTTGGCCAGGATTGTCTGCGAAAAAAAACCACGTGCTATGAAAATCCCTGGGCGCAATCCCATGTGAATGCACAACTTCTAATTGTTTAATTCATCAGAGCATAGCCAATTGTGCTGCAACGAGCGGCATTGAACATTAATTGAACTTGGCTGTTGAGCAGATGGCTAATGGCCCTAGTGCAAGACAGCCGATGGTTGCATCATGTTCTAGAAGTGATTGGCCATTTCATTTGCCCTTAGACGGCGCTTTGCAATTGCCAATTATTGCTGTTATTGGCCAATTTCATGCTGTTAAGATCTGCTGATTAATGCAAAAGCCACTTAATTACTGCACGGTGCCCACAGTTGATTTCACTACCAGCTCGAACCCAATAAGAGCGCCAGTTGCTTTTCAATCAATATAGTATCATATAATGCAACATTGTAGAAAACACAAATAGGACAATGTCTCTTTGTCAGCTTTCCAAGAGTTAAAGACTAGCCATAGTGGCCAGATAGTTTCACATTGCAGTCGTCGCACACTCTCACCGGCTTGGAGAACGATGGCAAAGACATGGAATTGTCCGAGCAGGCGTTGCAGAAAATGTCGCCACAGTTCCGACAATGGTGCTTTCGCCTGGTGAGGCCGAACTCCTTCTTGCAAGCCTTGCAGTGGATCACGGCACTGTCGTCCACCCAGGCGCCGTCCGATCTTCTCGTCAGCTCCTCTTTCAGCTCGGATATCTGCAGCTTGCTGTCCCGCAACTCCACTCCCAGCTCCTCCAGCGCTTGCTCCTGCTCCAAACAGTTGTCCTTCAGCGTGTAATATACCTCTTGCAGAGTGGCGTATTTCTGTCAAATAAAACACGTTTTGCACCCGTTTGGACACAGTGCTTCCACCAGCACCGCTGGCGAGACTCTTAACTCTTCTAACACAAAAGATCTGCCAACTCACATCTGCAACGATCTTCAGCTGGCCGTTTTCATGCATGAGCTTGGCAATTCGCTCGCGGTCCTGCTGCATGGTGTCCTGCAAGGACATCCGCCATTCGCGCTCCACCTTCAGGTCCTCCTCCACATTGGTGGCCTGCTCTTCCACCTGGATGGTCTGCTGGTGCAGCCTGCGCCTGGCATGCTCAGTGGACAATCGGTTTTCCTCGCACTCCTTCAACCTGAAAGCGCCGCCGATAAGAAGCAAAATAAAGCGGGACCTAAAACTACTGGCAAACCAACAAAAAATAGGACAAATAACGCTCCAACAACTCCTGATGGCTAGATGGATGGTTTTATTAAGCAGTTGTACGGTCAGTGGATAATACAAAGTACTCCCTACAGGATAAAGTGACATTCATGTGTGACTGTGTGACTATAGTAATATATCTTAATTTACTTGGGTTTTCATTGGAGACCAGTTCCGTGAAGGTTTGCCGGCAGTTTCACGCCCATTGACCAAAAAACATATACAGGGTGTACCGTGAGAGTATGATCGAAAATGCACTGCCCATTCTTTGGCTGAAAAGAAGACGATCCGACCTAAGTTTCATTAGAAAAAAATGTCCGGTTCTTCTGGAATTGATGGTTCAGTTCAGGTGCTAAAGCAACCGAGTTCATCCGCTTTGGGCAAAGTTTGCCCATCAATACCAGAGAAGTAGGGCATGTTTTCTTAAAGGAAAATTAGGTCAGATCGTCTACTTTTGCGCCAAAGAATGTCGCAATAATCTTCTGATCATGTGCTACGGGACACGATCTACATACAGGGTGAGTTTTTTTTTCGATAACCAGTACAGGGATCTTCGACACTATAGTTTACGAAAAAAGTTAAATGGACAAATAATTGTAGTTTTGAAAGCTCTACTCAAAACCAATTTAATTTTTCTCAAATTTGACAGCTGTCAAGAGATATTTGGGAAAAACTTATTTATGGGAAATTTTTCAATTACCCCTAGTTCTGTGGGTATCACTTTGACAGGAAAACATTAAAAAGAAAACTTGTAGGAAATTGAATTCCAAACAAAATGGCATAAGACGTTTCCCCAAAATAACGGTCATTTTTGACATATGACACAAATTTCAGTTTTTTTAATGACAACCATACTTGATTATTGCTTGACCGAATAGAGAATTTTATTACGATTTCTGTGATATATCGCATCGATAGGTTTTTTCGAAAATAAAGCGTGCGAACAATTTATACTTATTCAATTTAGTTGATCGAAGTTAGCCAAGTTTAAATTCAACTTAGAAATCTAAGTTAGTTTTATTGTAAAAATAAATTATTCCAATCAAGAAAAGCGCGACAAGATTGAAACCTACATTAGATGTGATCAAAATGCTAGACGAGCCTCTGATTACTATTTTGAGAGGAATTTTGACCGTCATCAACCGTCCTTCAAAACATTATACAAACTTCAAACGATTATACTACAATTTGGGAACTTATGGAAGTTTTACGCAGCCAAGAAATGAAGATAAAGTAATAAATGAAGCTGTGGAGGTTAATGTCTTGGCCATTGTAAGCCAGAATCCACAGATTTCAACCAGAGAGATCGCAACAGTATCCGGGACTTCCCAAAGCACCGTGATGACAGTTTTAAAAAACACCAATTCCATCCGTATAAATTATCAGTATCTCAAACTTTACGTCCAGGGGATGAGGAGCTGCGTGTGAATTTTTGTACATGGTTCCGAAACAAATGCCAACAAAACATCCAATTCCCTTATAAACTATTGTGGACCGATGAAACTCGATTTACAAATTGTGGCATGTTTAATCGGCACAATGAACATGTTTGCAATCAAACAAATCCCCACCACGTTGAGCTCTCCTTTGCTCAACACACAAATTAAATTTGGGTTTAACGTTTGGAGCGGAATGGTAGGTTCAAAAATTCTTGGACCATTTATTTTTGAAGGCACCTTAAATGGAAGTCGGTATCTTCAATTCCTTCGGAATAACCAGGATTTTATCTTTGACGACTTAGATTTAGAAACATGGCGTAATGTGCAATGGTTTCAATATGACGCCGCTCCTCCGCATAATTTTTCCCTTCCTAATAATATTTCCTGGGACTTGGATTGGACGAAATGGCCCTATTTTATGGCCACCTCAAACACCGGATATTTCACCTTTGGACTTCTTTTTGTGGGGAGCCGTAAAAAAACAGTTTACAAAAACAAATATTGTTGTTAGGGGATTTGAAAATATTGATGATCGGTCCACAAGAAAAGCAACTTATTCAGTTTTAAAGCGTTACAATGTTTGCATTAATAATAATGGTGGACTTTTTGAAAATGTTTTCCAATACAAATTAAAGTTTCTATAGTTAAATTTTCATTATTATTGGCATGATTGGATTTTTATAATAAACACTTTAAATGAGCAGCCGGCTTAATTAAAATAAAGTCATTGCCAACTTTAACGTAGTTGTCTCATACTATTTTCCATGGCTAACTTCGATCAACTAAATTGAAAAAGTATAAATTGTTCGCAGACACTTTATTTTCGAAAAAATCTTAACGATGTGATATATCACAGAAATTGTAAAAAAATGCTCTATTCGATAAAGCAATAATCAAGTATGGTTGCCATTTAAAAAAGCTCAAATTTGTGATGCATGTCAAAAATGACCGTGATTTTGGAGAAACGCCTTATGCCATCTTATTTGGAATTCAATTTCCCACAAGGTTTCTATTTAAGGCTTTCCTGTCAAATTAATATCAACGGAACTAGGAGTAATTTAAAAATTTACCACAAATAAGTTTTCCCCAAATATCTCTTGACAGCTGTCAAATTTGAGAAAAATAAAATTGGTTTGGAGTAGAGCATTGAAAACTACAATTCCTTGTCCATTTGACTCTTCTTAACTGCTCTAGTTGCGAAGATCTCTGTACTAGTCATCAAAAAAACTCACCCTGTATAACCTATTGGCCGCCGTTGCAAAAACTCCTTCCAAACCGAGCCAAGCTTTAGCAAGGGAGGCCACCCATTCTGCCTGTTTAAGCGTAAATGAAATTAAAGTGTACCTACTTAACTTCGAGAGTATGTACAGTGTCTGTCATAGTTTGCGCCTTAGCCTCTAGCTTGTCTACTAACTCAGTTTTATGGCCTAAAGTCGCCTCACAGTCCTGAAATAAGTCACAATCTTACAACGTGAACATTGCTGAAGATTGAATACACATGGCAAAAATACTGATTAGAACCTAAGCAGGGCTTCGGTCATCAGATTCCAGATCGAGCTTCACAAATGAGTCGGTGGAATCTGAAGAAAGTCGCGCCTCGTCGCGCTTGCTGCTGGTGCTCTCCCGACTGCTCGCTTTGTTGTCGAGTTTGGCGCACTGGCGCTTCTCCACACGTCGCTCGTGCGATTTCCTGTCGTCTCTTAGCAAATGGTTGTACTTTTCCAGATTGTTCAAAATTTTCCCAATCTGGCTCGCTTTGGCCTGCAGCCTGCTGACCATCTCGCCCTTTTGCGTCAGCTCCGTTTCACATTCCTATAACCAGCCAACAACGGTGCATTTAACAAGTTAAAGCGGGAACGGCTAACGGAAAAATCTAGGCCGAGATCAGCTCAAAATCCACTTAATGAGTAGAATGTCGCCCCTTTTCAATCGCCCCATAACGGAGCGAGTACTGACCTGCAGCTTCTTGTACATTTCGAGATTGATCAGCTTGATGTCGTCCAACTGTCTGCGCAGCGACACTATAGTGTCCTGTTTCTCGTGAATGTCCTTTTCCAGCAGTTTCATGGCCACCTCCATTTCGGCTTTGAGGCACGTCTGAATTTCCAGCTCATGATCGGCCTCCTGTCGCTGTTTCTGCTCCTCCTCCAGGCGCTGCCTGAGCTGTTCAATATCGCCAGTATCGGCGCTGCCTTCGCTGTCGCGCGAACGCACGATGTTAGCGCCGCTGAAGCTCGTCACGTCCCTACACACCAAGTTCCAATATTTCACCAAAGCCTGAAGTTAACAGGCAAGAGTTTTGCGAGACTCTCGCCAGGCGGAAACGTTTGAAAGGCAAAACACAAAGTTTGCATCTTTCTTCTAACCAGCTCGTATGCAAGTCTTGGTCAAGTCAAAGAGTAGGTAATAGTTTACGCACTCTTTGACTAGAGCTCACCCAGCTGGGTCCATGCCGATCTGTTCGCGCAGCATACGGTTCTCATCATACAGGGCCAGCAGGTTGTTTCGAGCGATTGCCATGTCCTCTTTCATTAGCACATTGGTGGTGGTCAGACTCTCCACTTTGGTCTGCAAGTTGGCCACGGTGGCACTTGAACAAACGCTCAGTTGAAGTCAAGCAGCCAATGCCTAAGACATCCGTCCCATCTATCCGTTTATACGATGATACGAAAGCGTTTCTATATCGGATCCAAAATAATTGCAGAAAGATAATTTCATTCCATTCTCAACTCTCATCTTGTCCAACTAGGAGCATATCGAAATTTGCAAAATTGTGCATTTTCATTTGCTGCCCCGTAGAAAATTAATCCGAGATTCTTAAATTTTGGCGAAAATCTCTTGGAGCGATCCGAACTTATCCACTTTTGAAAATTTTGCTTCGTAACAATGTTCATTTCCGTAATCCGCATGGTTATCGTCCACAATCCGCATGTGATAAAATCTCGTATAAACGGAGACACGAGACTAAGCTTGGGTAACACTGTGTTGAGTTGCGCTTTTGAGTTGTTGCCGCTCTCTGAGTTATAACTCATCGGTTAATAAGTTATAACTCATTAACCGTGAAAACTATGGACTAAATCTAATTATTATTAATTAATTCTGGGTCTTTTGCCAAAAATATGTCCCTGAACTGAAAAACCGAAACTCTTGGAAACTGGGGTTTCTTCACTTTTAGGTCACTATTTGTAAACAACACTGTCTCTAAACAGAAAAACCGCGTTTTTCCTAACGTTTTACTGTAAAATACTGGCAAACTGAATCTTTTATGCAAAAAAAATGAAAATATCGATTTTACAGGAAAACTCGTCGACTTTCTATGGGCTCAGTTCTGTTGATGGGAAAATCTAGATGACTTTTTTAAAGTTGTTTGAACAAAGTAGTAAACCGTTGCTCAGAAAACCTTTTTTTTAGATGTGAAAATTCCAGTCTCAGATCTCGTAAAGCTTTAATAAATGTACTAAAACTCATTAGCCGATGGGTTATAACTCGTTAACTCAGACAGCAGCAACAACTCAATAGCGCAACTCAGCATAGTGCTACCCAGGCCTAGGACACATGCCTCAGGATGAGGGACCTACTTCAAATGCCGGTTTAGCTCCTCGATATAGTTCTTCTGATCCAGCACAGCCACCATGTGGTCCTGCTCGTCGCTGGCCGAGTCGCAGGACACGTGGCTGGGCGAGCGCAGGTACAAGGAGAAGTCGATCACGCCTTGTGGACAGTCCAGGTCCTCCTCCTGCAACACCGCTGGATTATTTAGGCCAAGAGATCCAGAGCGCAAGGGGCACCTTGACGCACAAGTTGCAGTCGATCACATTGAGGCCCACCAGCAGCCCGATGATCACGATGGCTTCGTCGCTCAGCATAAGCGCGTCCGGCTCAAAGTACTCAGCCAGGGCCTCGTCCTTGTGGTCAAGCAGCACCTTCAAGTAGTCGGCCAGCTTCTTCTGCATCAGGGCGAGCCGCAGCCAAGCCCTAGCGCGCCCCAGGTGCGTCCTGGATTGGACAATATCAAGCCGCCCTAAACAGTCCCTGTGCCACTCACCTCACGGTGGGCAAGTCCCTCACGCTGGCTGTGATATCTTGCGCCTCGGGCGCGTACTTTTCCACCATCTGCAGAATGTCCCACAGCTCTTTCTTGGGGCCCAGCAGGCCTTTCTTGGGCTTGAGCCCGTGCCGCAGCACGTGTTCTAGCACGATGAAGAAATGCTGCAGCGGCATGTGGTCCGAATCCAGCATCCGGCCATACTTTAGCGATTGCTCGATGAGCTCTTTCACCACCAGCTTGCTGATGTTGACCAGGTTGCTGCGCTCGATCACCGCCGGGTCTCGGCCTACAACAAAACAGTCCCATTGACCTGGTGGGCCTCATGGGGCCACTTTACCGAACAGGGGCACGGCCTCCGGGTGGCTCGAAGACACGAGCTTGCCATTGACCGATTCGTGCATGTTGAATTCGACGTCTTGCAGCTCCTTCAAGCACAACCATTCGCCATCGACGGACACCCTAAAGTTGCACAGATAGATGGTGTCCTGGGCGCCGGCCATCTCCTGGTCCACAGCCCCAGGCGTTGGCCCCGTATCAGCCAGCTCGTGCACTTTCATTTTACGTTTATGGGCGATCTTTCTCGAAATTACTTTGTCAAATGTGCTCTAGCATCGATTTTCAGGGGGTTGAAAAGACGCGCGCGTCGGCGTCGTCTGGGGCGCTTTCCGTTCGGACTGGCGGCCTGATCGATATTCCAAATTGCATTTACAGTGTAAATTGTGGCCACCAGTAATCAGCCAGTAATCAATAGACTCAATTTTGGAATATATTTAACTATTTAAAAAAAACGCAAGCCCACAGGAAGTCATACTCTCAGGGATATTCTGAAATCTCAGCCAGTTTGGCAACAAGCGTGGACATCAGCCGAATCGTTCAAAGTTCAGAGTGAATTACAGGACAGGACAAAATACCCCAACCGCACGACGCCCAAATTGGAAATTCAACTCGTGCTAAGTGGCAACAGTAGAGAGTACCACATGACGTCACGCAAGTTGACGCTTTAACATGAGGGAGAAATTACATGAGAGTGCAAACTTGACAACACTGTACTACTGTACATTCTTTCCATTCTATCCCAATTCAGTGGGTTATTTCTGTTCTATGGTTATTTCTATTCGTTGCTCGATAAAAACAACTTTGACAATAAAGAAGCTAATTAAATATCCACACTGCGTAGTATTCTAGCTGCATCTACAACCTACATCTAACTTCCAATGGCATGAACTATTTATCAATGGAAGTCAGTATCAGTCTTTGTCTATGGATCACATATAAAAGCTCTTAGGCATGGGCTTTCGCAATTAAAAACTGACCTTTGAATTTTGGACGAGTTTTTGTGGATTTTCCCACCAGTAAACTTCCCCATTGAAAGTCCGCGGACGTAGTGGGACTGCGAGAGAGCAGCTGATTGGTGGAGCTGGGAATTGTGGGAGAAGTTTCACTACTAGTTGCCATTGTCTTTTTTGCAATTTCACATGGGAATTACATGGAATCGAGTTTATTTAGGTGCAAAAAACACATACACAAACACTAAACAGCTGGCCAAAAACTGACAGCCAACACTGTACCACAGATCACAGAGGTACTCTGTACTGTACTGTACACGCTGGTGACAAGTGACAAGACAGCAGCACAATGTTGCCGAGATGCACCATCACCAGCAAACCAAATTCTTGCCAAATAAGCCTTGTTCTATGATTCTTGCATTATTCTGATGCTGCTGGCAGAGACAAGTCAAGACAAGAGACTTGTCTCTGCTGCTGGTTGGAAATTAAATGGAATTTAGACTGGTGGTTGTTTTTTATTTCTAGGCCTTCTTTAGACCCCCTATAGGTGAACGTGTCATTTCAGTGCAACCGAATTTTTAGTTATTCTTGTTTTAACACTATAAATTAAATAATTTCAACGAAAACATTCCTGGATGCTTCATAAATTAAGCAAAAACCACTTACAAACTTTCAAAATTCCACTTGCACGAAAATGAGATTGTTCGATGCTATTTGCTGCTACATCGGGATTTTTCCCGAATTTTTTTATCAGCTAAAACTGCTTAATTTAAAGTGTTCTTGAAGGTCAAACACGAAAAAACTAAAAATTCGAAGGGACTCAAACGACACGTTCACCCCTATCTATGACTAAATTACCAATTTAAATTTTGGCATCTGTGATAAACAATGCCCCCTATTTGCAAACACCATTGGGTTTAATTTAATGTTTATATATCGAAGGAAAGTCCCATTTCCAGAAGCAGATCTCCCAACAATAATTGACCAAACAATTTGCAGCACAAAAAGCAAAAGGCCTGGGCCCTAGTCCAGTTTCTATTGGTTGACGAAAATAGGTTGAGCGCTTTAGGGCCGCCTTTGGTCGATTGCCATTGGTCAAAAGGGGAGGGACCTGGCGCCCTTGCCGAACCCCCTGAGCTTACCACATTTTTACAAGGCTTTTGTTCTAATTTCCAGCAGGTTGTCCAGGACAGTGCGTTTCCCGTGATTTTGTGATGAACTATTTCAATAGTTCCGATGCGGACTTTGTTTCGGATGTAAGTTGTCTTTCTTGTCCATTTTCCGTAAGTTTTTGTGGCACCAATGGCTTTTAGCTCGATTAGTCGCACTCTGGTCTTGCACTGAACATTTTTTATATTTTACGCAGCAAAAATACCTTCTAGATCCGTTAGAATCGCAAAACTTTGAATATTAACAGATATATGCACTGTTGTGAGCAGAAAATGACTGCAAATGCACCTTGCACCTCCCACATGACGTAAAACGAAAGTAACATTATGCGTCTAAACTAGCCACCCTGTCATGTCAAAGTCAGTTGGCCACATGACACCGGTTGTCACTATTCCCGTTCAATCCAAATTGCGAGCCCACAGCAAAAAATGAGCGAGTTTGCGGATGTCCAGTCCGATGTGAACACTTACAGTCACTTCAAAATTGAGTACCACGACCCGACGGACACCGGACGAGTGGTATCGCAAACTTTTGTGAACCCGCAAGCAATGGGGGCGCCTTTGAGCAAGGCTTGCAAGATCATCAGCCATGTGGATGGCAGTGGGAACAATGTGGCCCGGATATCCATCAGGCGAGAGGTGCCTAGTGAGGCTGCCGGCAAGGTACCATCCACTGCGGGTTCCATGGACATGCGCACTAGAGAATCGCGCTATATTTATCACTTGCTTGCAGGTTATTCTGCTGAGCGCTGGCTGGGACAAGTGCAGCAGTGACGTCAGACAGGTCAGTCCTAGTCCAATGGGCTCGGACAGTGGCATCGAGTCGGATTGCGCCGACGGAAGCCTGAACTGGCTGATCAATTACCGGCTAAAAGAACTACCCCCTGTTCCAGGTGAGTATTTTTTGCTATCAAATTTTATGCGTTTCTCTCAGTCAGATTGGTCAAAACTTTAAGTAGGTAAATCTCACTTATTTACTTTTTTCATGAAGTCATTGCAAATCTTTTATCACAATTTTTATTAATGGAAATTGGACGCCAATATGAAACTTGGGTAATTCTTAGGGACATTAGGCCTTGCCCTGTGTGGTCAATGATATGCTTAATAAAATCCTCAATCATAATAAAATCCGTTTCCTAGGAAGTGGTGGTACTTTTTTACAAAAATGCTGTTTCCACCAGTTTTATACAACAAAAGTCGTTCTCCAGGTTTTTTTGGTTTCGGCACAAATAACTGTGAAACTCCGGCTTGCATAAACAAACACAAAATAGCAAAATATTTTCAAAAAAGGGATTTTTTTCGCGAGAAAATGTCCTGATGATGATTGAAAATTGAAATTTTTTTGCATTCCTATACGTATGTAGAACGTACGGTCAAAAAATGTACATATATAAAACATATATAAACATGTATAAAATATTATAAATTCTTGCAAGGAAAATAATTGCCAAACTTGGGCCAACATAGAAATTCTTTCGCAAATTTAACAAAATCTGGAAAAAAGCCTGAGGATGAGCGAGAATCGAAACAGACCATGTCTGGCAGTTCGGAAGGTTTTTTGAGTTAAAACTAGTATCGTGCCCGACAAGGGCGGATCCAGGGGGGGGGGGCATGGGGGTCATGACCCCCATTCAATTCTCTATCCAACGATGCCAAAACGAATTCTGTGACTCGAATGGTTCTTGAGAAACTTTGAAAAAAGCAGCGTCATGCTCAAGTGGATTTTGCAACTCAAAAAAAAATCACGCAAATCTAAAGCTTCTTGAATTCAAGCATTTTTTAAGAAAACTGCCAACAATGCCCCATCCATGGTTCACTTTCTAAAAAGGCCATTTATTTCTGTCTAGAATGATGTACAAATGAGCGTTCTTGCTCATTTTGCCTCCGAGGCATGAGCAAATACGGGACGGAAAACATGAAATTTTGCAATAATCTTACGCCACCCTTGCACAAAACGAGGATAATTTTTCTAATTTCATAGACAACAGAAGACTGTATTTTTTCTACATACCCCCCCCCTGAATTTAAAGCTGAATCCGCCCCTGGTGTCCGAAGGGCTCGCCAAAGTACATTAGACCATTCTTGATGTGGAAATCTACTTGGATATTCATTAAAATTTTATGTATTTGTTGTGCCGAACCCTTCGGGAACAACACAAAAAAATCTTCCGAACTGTCTGGTCTTTGTCGGTTGTTGTGCTTCAACCAGTGTCGTGCCCGGAGGACTCGGCGCAACAAATAGATGAATAAGAGTTTAATGAATATTCAAGTAGATTTGGGAATCTAGAAGTGTCTAATGTAGGTAGTTAGGTACTTGTTGTGTCGAACCCTTCCGGCACAACACTGGTTGAAGAACAACAACCGACAAATCAGACAGTTTAGAAATTTCTGAAGACATGCAAGATGAAGCGCCAACTTATTTTTCACTGCAAGTGAGAATTAGATTTGGGTAACTCAATGAATTTTTAGGAGTTGGCGCAGTGCCACGCAAATGGCTTGGTGCGCCAACCCAACTCATCGGCAGAGTTACTCAGTTCCGTTGCTAGAAAAATGTTGATTCCTTTACTTGTTTTGAGATTTATTTTAATGGCCATTTATCAATAATATTTTTAACATTTCTTCAAAATTTCAGAATTTTCGGGAGTTTTAGCAAAGTTCCTTTTTTTCTAAGTGCTCAATTTTCGAAAGATTCACTTAAAAATACTGACAATCTTAAGGTATTTTTCGCGAAAAATTATGAAATACATTTTGTCGTCTTCGTCGCTTTATAAAAAGTTTTAAAATCCCTTTCCAGCTTCGAATTTGGGACAAAAATCAAATAATTTTCTATCAAAAAACGAACTGAATAGGCAAAAGTTTATAATAAATTATTTGGAAAACTCGTCACTTCCATTCCTCTCAAAACTGTAGAGTTTGTTAAAAAAAATTGGTTTTTTAGTTTTGACTGCATGTTTTTTGCTTTCTAAGATATAGATATAGCTTTGAAGGAATTTTACAAAATATTTTTCGAATTCGGGACAAACACGAAAATAAATTTATCCTGTTTCCCCCGAAAACTATTAAGGTTTTCGCAAAAGCCGATCACGAAACTAAAAGTTTTAAATCAAAAACGCAAAAAATATAATTTTCTGAATATTTACTTCATTTCTGACAATATATTCCGCCACCGGCCATGAGTTAAAACTCATTAACTCAGAGAGCGGCAACAATTCAAAAACGCAACTCAACACAGGCCTAGTGAGGATTACTTCAACGCAAATATTCCCAATCGTTGAATTGCTCGGGGAAGTCAAGCGCCATGGCCAGCACGATGAGTTGCATTTGAGTCATAGAGATTTTTCTATGTTGGGGCACTTGAAGTATTTAGTGTATTTGAAAACGTTAGATACCTGAGGCGAATTATTGATAAAAATTCAAAAGACTGAAGATATTTTGCAATAAATATACCTTTTTCTTATTAGAAGATCGTTTAGTAAACTGGTGAAATTAATTGAACTTAATGGGCGTCATTTTGCACAACTTTTGTCCAAAGTTCACCAGGTTTTTATTAGCGTTAATAAGTTTAGTATTTTTGTTGTGCTCATTGAATTGTTAATGTTTCTATCATTTCATCTATAAATAGACAGTTTTTTTTAAAACATCTCGAAAACTGTTGCTCTGAAGCCCAAAACGTGAAATGGTTTTTCGTTAAAAAAAAATTCAGGAAACTTAGTCGAGTTGCTTTTGTAGATGCTGCACCTGCTGACCAGGAAGATTTGCATAAAACGCCTACAGCCAGCATCCAGCCACTCATTGAAGTCGTTCAGGTCGCTGTGAGTAGTTTTTAGTGTCTAATTCAGCAAACCCTTAAGTGGGCGATTGCAGGAAGGATCCAAGGTTGCCAATGTTGGGCACAACAACACCCAAAGGAAGCCGCCCTTCACCTACACCGAGCTGATCGAGCACGCCCTGATCGAGAAGAGAGAACTGACGGTGTCCGGCATTTACAAATGGATCTCGTAAGTTTTCGTGAAAAAAAAACATAGGAAAATTGCATTTTGACGGGCACCTGCAGCCAACCGGCCGGAACTCCGCACACGACGTGATAATCGTTCGGCCCATTATCATAATTGTTTCATCTGCATGCTCGATTCGGTTCGATTTCACGGTGCATGAGCCCCGATTGGGGGGAGGGTCCGATCAAGCATTTTTTGGGAAAATTAAGCCAGCGATCGCGTCAAGTCGCGTGGAAAAAAGACACGTGCGAAATTGGCCCAGCTCAACCGCATGTTCCTCAAAAGACATAAATTTGCCTTAAATGGGGGGTCGCCAAGTTGCGCTAAATGCCTGGGGCACGATCGTCGATACTTCGTGCCTGGTACCAGATATAGAAGGAGAAGCGGCCCACTCCTCAGGGGCGGCTTGAACTCGGGATTCTTTCGCGCATGTGAGCCATTGATTATTTGGTTCGGCGGGGAAAGGGCCCAAATCTTCCTAGCCCGTCCATTGGCTGTGGAGCGTCCGCCTTTCAAACTCTGACCAAAATCAAGCCTTGCACTAATAATTGCTTCGACTTGCTTTGCAAGGCGACACTCTACAACCCAGTTTTATGTCGAAGTTGTGCCGAGCCCTTCGGACACTACACTGGTTGAGACGAATTAGGCGAAAATTAAGTGGAAATGAGTGTTTTCTACAGTCAAGAAGGGCTCGGCACAGCATCGCAACAGACACTTTACCCGTTCGCTTTCTAATAGGCCTGGGTAACTCAGTGAATTTTTAGGAGTTGGCGCAGTGCTACGCAAATGGCTTGGTGCGCCAACCCAACGACCGGCGCAGTAACTCAGTTCCGGTGCCGGGAAAATGTTGATTCTTAACAGTTCTTCAAATTTTCAGAATTTTCCAGTTTTAGCAAAGTTACTCTTTTTTCTAAATGCCGATTTTCTGAAGTTTCACTTAAAAATACTAACAATCTTAATCAAACTTAAGGGCTTCGACTCTTCCGGGACAATTTAATTAAAATACTTTGTCTTGCTAATCACAAGACAGTCTTGGTCTAGGTCTTGTTCTTGGTCAAACCAGGACCAGCCGCGCTGGTAACTCGTAACTAATGGAGCGCCAGGGCCCTAACTCTTTCCCACGCTTGATCGGCAACAACGAAGGGCCCTAAATATTCAGCAGGTGATCGATGCAACTGAACCGTGTCAAATTTAATTCCGGTTTCTCCCCATCAGCACTCATTTCCCGTTCTACAAGTCGAACGACGACCGCTGGAAAAACTCGGTGAGACACAACTTGTCCATTAATCCCCATTTTCGCAAAGGAGGCAAAGCGGTGCAGGGCGCCGGCCATCTCTGGACGATCGCTCAACGCGATGAAATGAAATCCTGGCAAATGGTAGGCCTCCAAACCCAAAAGCGTACGCTTTGGCTATTAGTTTGGTGTTGTTTCAGCGGCAACGAATCAACGATTTCCTCAACTCCCAGAAGAACATAGCGCCCGAGGAGCGGTTCGACAAAGAGCTGCAAGCGGCCACTGAGTGTATTTTGGAGGAGATTGAATCGCAGAGCGGCAGGGTAATCGATTGGACGGTGGATCAAGCGGGTCGAGCAACTGGACTGTTCCAGATCGAACGGGCACAGGACCCGGTCGCGACCCACGACGACATCCACATGGAATGCCTCAATATTCCCGAGGGAGTGTCTGGTTTGCAGGAGTTCCTGGCGCCTCCCGTGCCCAAACAGCAGCTGGTCAACGAGTGCGGACTGGGCAACGATTTTTTCATCACCGACATCAACCCGAACCAGTTGGAGCTCGGTCTGGATGAGGGCATTTACGACGAAATGTCCCTGGATTACTACGGTATCAAGGACTAGCAGTGCCAGATCTCACCCGTCTGTACATAATTGTTGTATTCTAATAGCTAAGATAATTATCGATATTTTTATATCAGTGGAACCACCATTGTTGGCGTTTATCTATAATAAAGGTATTCAGTAAACTATTGGGCTCCTTTCTAACTAAACTGTCCAAATATCACATCGATGTAAAGCTTTTTTTGACTCGAAACGCGGTCAGATAGTACATTTCTTGCAATATGACGAAAATGAACTTGGGATGCAAACGGTTTATGATCAAATTGAACGCGATTGATTGATGATTGGTCGCGGTTCTCCTCGTTCAGGGCCTTTGAGTCGGCACACTCCAACGTCTCCATCTCGGCCTGGTTAATGGATTTTTAGGAGTTGGCGCAGTGCTGGGCAAATGGGTTCTAGCACGGGTGTCTAGTCACTCAGCTCCCTGACTGGAAAAACGTTACTTACAAAAAATGAGATGACCCTTTTCCAAGGCCAACTCCTAAAAATTCACTTAGTTACCCAGTTTTTGACTCTAAACCAGTACCGTGCTCAAAGGGTTTGGCACAACTTCGACAGCCCGAAGTATGTAATGTATTTGTTGTGCCGAGTCCTTCGGGCACGACACTAATTTCCGAAAAAACCTGTCGAGTGGCCAGTTGAGTGTTTATTGAGTTGAAACCAGTGACTCCAATCGCATTAAGCACTTTTGGATGTCACTAAATGACTTCGTTCAATCACCAGTAGATTCGCAGAATTCGATAATGATCTTTTGCGCCCATTTTACTGCTGATGTTGGTGAATATGAAACTTTCCACTTGGTTTGATCTTGCTCAGTTTAGCAGAAATGCATTTTAGAGCGCAGTTTAAGAAAAAACACTCTCAACCCAACTTGGAAATTTGTCAAATCGTCCCCGATACAGAAAAACAAAACTTTCAAAATCCACAAATTAATGAGTGCTCTTTCCATCACACGCCTTGGCCACGTTCTGACCCACTCGGTTAGGCCAAACTGAATTTTTTTAAAATTTCGACGCAATTTACGAACAGTGTCTTTAAATTTAAGTTGCTACCTGATGATGGCTCAAAAGCAAATCGTTCCCCATCCCGAGAAGAAAATGCGCTCGTTCCAATATTTGCCTTAGCATCAAGCCATCTCACTCACTTTGGCAGAAATTATGTTTTTTAATTTGACGCAACTAGATTTCAATTTTCTTGAACCAGTGTCCAGGGAAATAACGCTGTCAACTTGTCAATTGATCAGTGTTTTGTCTTAAAAACATCTCTGTCCCCCTCGATGATCTCCGCATAACTTTCGCTTGTGCTTCTTGTCGCTCGAAAATTCAAAAACGAACGCTACTGGATCAAATTTTACTAGGGCTGGATAATACTGTGTTGAGTTGTTGCCCCTCTCTCAGTTAATGAGTTATAACTCATTTATTAAAGCGCATTAAAGCGTTACGAGGCCCAAGACGAGAAAACGGGGTCACCTCATTTTTTATAAGTGACGTTTTTCCAGCCACGGAGCTGAGTTACTGCACCTGTCCTCAAACCCGTTTGCGCAGCACTGCGTCAACTCCTAAAAATTCACTGAGTTACCCAGGCTTAATTCGAAAACGTCTGCCTTTGGAGCCTAAATATTCGAAATTTACACTGTAGCGTTTCAATTTCAAACTGCAAGTTTCAACTTGCAAACTCTAGAAGTAGAATTCTCACTTTGAACTGAAATTACCTACTTGCTACTTCAAAGTTCTCGTAAAGCTCCAAACTCTTCAATAAAACTACTTTAAACGCGAAATATCTTGATTTCGTTTAAGTCATTTCTAATGATAAACCTTCGGTCCTCCTCATTTTTGTTGCTTTGTCGCTACATATTATTTGAAGCTGAAAATTCCACTAGCTTCGATTGTAAAAAGGTTTTATCTTTTCAGCTTGCGAGCGTAACAGTTCAAAATGTGGACACCACTACCCTGAGCCTGGTTAACTCAATGAATTTTCAGGAGTTGGTGCAGTGCTACGCAAATGGCTTAGTGCGCCAACCCTACGCACCGGCGCAATAACTCAGTTCCGTTGCCGGGAAACGAAGCTTGATGACTTTTTTTTACTTGTTTTAAGATTTACTTTAAGGGCCATTTATTAATAATATTTTTAATATTATAGAAGAAGTTGCTCCTTCTAAATGCACAATTTTCTAAAGTTCCACTTAAAAATACTGACAATCTGAAGCTATTTTTGATGAGTAACACTCGCCTCCTTCGTGGCTTTGTAAAAAGTTTTAAAATCCCTTTCCAGCTTCGAATTTGGGACAAAAATCAAATAATTTTCTATCAAAAAACGAGCTAAATAAGCGAAAATTTATAATAAATTATTTGGAAAACTCAGCACTTCCCTTCCTCTGAAAAATGTAGTTTGTTAAAAAAAAATGTTTTTTTAGTTTTGACTGATTTTTTTTGCTTTGCTTTCTACTCAAAAACCCTCTATTTTGTAGAGTATTACATACAAATACTGACAATCGGGATGTGGTTTTACGCGAAAAATTACAATATATATTTACAGCTTTGTAGAAATTTTACAAAACTTTTTTCGAATTCGAATTAGGGACGAAAACGAAAATAAATTTATCCCGTTTTTTCCCGGAAACTATTAAGTCTTTCGCAAAAACCGATCACAAAACTAAAAGTTTTAAATCAGAAACGCAAAATCTTAAGGTATTTTCTGCGAAATTGTATGAAATAAGTTTCGAATCCTTCGTCGCTTTCTAAAAAATTTTGAAATCTCCTTCCAGCGTCGAATTTGGAACAAAAATCAAACAATTTTCTATCAAAAAACGAACAGAATAAGCGAAAGTTTGTAACAGATTATTTGGAAGTCTCGCCATCTCGAGGTTTGCTTTTTAATGTGGTTTTTAGCTTTGACTGATTTTTTTCAAAAGCAAAAAAGTGTACTTTTTTTTCAAAAGCGCTCTATTTTGTAGAGTTTCACTTAAAAATACTGACGATCTGGACGTCTTTTACGCGAAAAATTACWAGATAAATTTATAGCTTTGTAAAAATTTTACAAAAACTTTTTYCAGCGTCGAATTCGRGACAAAATCGATACTAAWTTCCCCCCGATTTCCCCGAAAACCATTAAGGTTAAACCAACCACAACCAGAAGCAAACCACAGCACTTGAARTTTTTAATCGGAAAAAAAAGCAATTTTCTGATAATTTTCTTCTTTTCTGACAGTAATGGGGTCTTTTAAAATTACAAAATTCGCCGCATTCAACGGTTTGCAGACAAAAATCAATTTCAGCTTCGAATTTAGCACAAAAACCAAATAATTGTATTCAGTTTTTTACCGAAAGAGCAAAAGTTTACATAAATTATTGAAAATTATTTGAAAAATTCGCCGCTCTCATCGCTCTGAAGATTTTTAAAGTTCCTTTAAATTTTTAGGCTATTCCAGTTTTAAAAAACTTTCTGTTAAGCAATTATTTCTACGCAAAAAATCCATTATTTTTTAGTTTCACTTAAAATACTGAAAATCTTCAGATATTTTCTGTGAAAAATTATAAGATAAATTTTATTGGAACACTCGCCTCCTCAACCGCTCTCCAAAAATGTTTGGAAAACTTTTTGAAGCTTCGAATTATGGGCAAAACCCTAATAATTATTTCTGAATATTTTTCCAAAAATATTTCGCTGATCTAAAAATGCAAAGTTTCTAATCATTTATTGGGAAAACTCCTGGAGACTGGGGTTTCTTCACTCTAAGGTCAATATTTCTAAACAGCATTGCCTCTAAACAGAACAACGCGTTTTTTCCCTAACGTTTTACTGTAAAATACTGGCAAACTGAATCTTTTACACAAAAAAATTAAGAGATCGACTTTACAAGAAAACTTGTCAACTTTCTTTGGACTCAGTTCTGTTGGAACTGCACATGGAGGGACTGCAGTGATTATACGAAGTAGTCTGCAGCACCACGAACTCGAAGGCTACAAGCGGCAAATATCGCTCTATAAGTGGCGTCTGGAACCATTGTTGTTTCAGCGGTGTATAGTCCTCCAAAGCATAACAACAGGAAAGAACTATGAAAAGTTCTTCAAGACACTCGGCAATAGATTCCTTGCTGGAGGCGACTACAATGCCAAGCAAAAGCAGTGGGGCTCGAGGCTAATAACCACCAAAGACAGAAAGTTATTGCACACAATGACTTCTACTAACTTGGGCCATCTCGCAACTGGTGAGCCCACATATTGGCCAACAGATCCAGCCAAAATTCCTGATGCGATAGATTTCTTTATCTTGAAAGGCGTCAACAACAATTACTTTAAGGTGGAAACAAGCCTAGACCTATCCTAATGCTCTCCGATACAGGGTGTCCCCATAAGAGTAAAGAGCGGGTAATAATTTAATAAATAATAATAAATAATAATCTCGACAACCGTAAGGACTAGCGGTTTCAGGAAAAAATCCTTATAAGTAAAGTTGGTATAAAAAGTGGCTGTAAAATGTATTGAAGTTCGTAGCTTGACCGCAGGGGGTTTTGTGAATTTTTACGGTTAAAAAAAGAGATAAACATACAAACAGTTATATCGTTAAATTCAGAAAAAAAATAAGGATTTTAAAAGGCCCACAGCCAACTATGATTACCATTTAAAAAAACATAAGTTTATTTTTTATCTCGTAAATCAAGTTGACTATGACAACGAGTGCTAGTTGATTGAATTCAACGCAAAAAGTTCTACCAAGGGCAATTTCAACTTTTTTTCTAAGTTAAGCAGTTTACGTAATATGTGATAATTAAAAAAGTGTTGATTTTTGCCCTTTCAGGATATTTCAAGAACCAAGTCGTGGACCTAAATTTTGAACGCTAATAAATAGGCAATCGAATTCTGCCCAATTTTTCCCATTTAACGGTTTCTCTATCTTTAAAAATTTAGAAGTTACGCATACAAAGATTCATAAAATGGCCACCCTGTATATGCTATAAGTGTTTATCAATGACATTTTCGAAAAATATTAAATTATAAATTTAAATCAATTTAATCTTTAAAAGATACAATAATAGCACATATCCATAATTTTCTAATTTTTCACATGAAAACCCTGAAATATCTCCAGACAAAAAAAATATACTTACACCACTTTTAGAGAAAACGGATCATTTGAGACCGTCAATCATCGTCATTCTGCACGCTCTTCTCTATAGACTTTATAACTTTTGCTATAACCGCGAATAAAAAATTAGTTTGCCAGAAAATGCCAATAGATCCACAATTTGCCAAGTGCGCCACCAAACCGCTATATAAATTGCGTATAAAGAGGAAATTCGCTCTGTAAAATCCACAAATCTGCACATGCGAGCAGCATAAATTCCAGCAAAGAAAAACCACAACCCCGGTTACCATCTACTTCCACAAAATAAAATACAGTCCGCATCCAGACCGCTGCAAATCCCTAAAAGTGTAATTTTCCTCAAAAATTCAAATGCCATTAAAGCGGCTTAAATTTAGGAGAAAAGTTGCAAGTCGGTTTTCGAATAGTCGAGCGGATCCTGGCGGCTGAAAATCCCTAGCACGAATGTTTGTGAAAAATCACTTTTTTAGTGTGTGTGAAATTTGGAAAAATAGCGCGAAATCTAAATTAGGATGTCAGAACCACATGCAGCCTCTTAAGGCGCTCTTCGCTAGATCATCACAATATACCTAATAAAACAATTCCACCTACCTTTAGGCTCTTTAGTCTGGATTCTGGACTATTATTACTTTCCAAGACTGCAAAAAGTCCAAATTAAGACAAGAAAAACACTAATCAAGAAGATCATTAAAGGAGTGTTTACAGCAGAACACTCTTGTACGTATATTGAAGGCTTTTGCTGTAGAATCCCTGACCGATTATGTGGAAAAAATGACCAAATCTGAACAATCCTTATTGAGAACAATAGAACGGCTTAATTTAGGGTGTAGTTTTAGGGCCACTAAAAACTTTGTTCATATAAAAACAATCTTCCATCGAAAAAACCCTACTTAATGTGTAAAATCAGACTTGACTCTGACTAATTTTGTAAAAATTAAATTAAAAAATTTGAAAAACCCGATCCAGAATCCAGAAACTCCCTCGTCGTTCTTCGTCGAAAAATTATGTCATGCAACAATATCACGAAAAACAAGTACAAAATATGGAACTAAAAGGTCTACAATTACATAGCAACCAGGGTAAAGTAAAGGGAAAAGTAATGCCAAACTTACCGAAAGCTGCATCATGCCATCTGGAAAGAAAGATGAAAATTTGTTAAGTACAGCGAATCAGAAAAGCAAAGAATAAGAAATGTAAAAAATGATTAAACTTCAGTAGCTTTTAGAAATAATTCTCACCAGTTTTCTGCAAGCTGGCGCCCCATTCTCCATTTTCTTCCATGAATGCTAAAAAGCGCACAGTACATATTATAAAAATCCGCTTTGAATAAAAAAAACTTTAATCCTGCAAGATAGTGAACTGCACTTCCCTTAAGGGGCACATTTATCAATTTTTATGAAATTTTGGGCCACTTGTCCAAATGGCAGACTCACATTCAAGCCAAGCCATAATTTATAAATGCTTCTTTGTCATTATGAGCTAGGGAATACGTTTTGACTGGATTTTCCGAATAGTTTTTGCTCGATTGTCCCGAAAACTTTAATTCTTGAAGCTTGATATTTTGGCTAAGCTCTCCTTAAATTAAAAATTTAGATTCAGGCTGTGCTACGATTTGTGACTGCTTTTACACTTGCTTACTTGAAATAAAGTGAACATTTTTCAATCGCCAATTCGGGATTTTAACTGCTTCTAAATTTTTTTGTAATTAATTCTTGATTTTGAACTGATTCTAAACATTTTTAGTAGCTTTATTGGGATTTTTAACTAGGTACTTCTTAAATTTTGCAATAATTAAATCGAGACTTTAAACTGCTTCTACAGTGTATCAATAAATAAATCGGAATTTTTAAATACGTAACTAAGTCGGGAATTTTAACTGCATATTTCTAAAAATTTCAAATAGTTAAATCGGGATTTTTAATTGCATCTAAAATTGTCTGAAAATTGGGTTTTTAACTAATTCCGAAAATTTTTAAAAGCCAAATCGAGATTTTTAAAAATGTATATCTAAAATTTTTCAATAGGAATTTTGGGATTTTTATCTATTCCTAAATTTTTCCACAATTAAATTGCAGTTTTAGTTACTTCCAAAAATGATCAATAATTAAATCAATATGAACTGCTTCTAAAAGTTTCCAATAGTTAAATGGGGGTTTTTACCTGCTTCTAAAAATGTGCAATAGTTAAATCAGGATTTTTCAATTTTCCTAAAATTTTCCAGTAATTAATTCGGGATTTTTAACTGCTTCTTTGTGTATGACACTTAAGCCTAGTTGTCATAAGCGAATGTTCGGAAAAAAATTCCGAATAATCGGACGATTTGACAGGTGTCGGAAGAAGTTGCAATTATTCCAACTTTTTCCGATTATTCGGAAATTCGGAGGAATTTTATAGGTAATTTTATAAATTTATAATATAATTTTACAATTCAATTCAACGTAATGTTATTACACAACACATTAGAGAGATTTTCCAACGAAGACCGGAACAAGTAGCGCATTATAATTTATTCAAGAAATGCGTCTTCAAGATCGAGAAAAATATTTCAATTACATGGGAATGTCGAAAGAATTATTCGATATTTTATTATCAAAGTTATCAATTCAAGTTGGACCTCATATTACTAAAAACTAGGGCTCGGAATCAAACTCGAATAATTCGAGTATTCGAATATTCGAATATTTGAAAAGCGAATAATTATGTGTAGTCATAACTCAAATATTCGAATACTCGAATACTCGAATACACCAACATTATCAAAAGGTGCAATCTTTATATGCACTTTGTATACATTTATAGAATAAATTATTCATATTCTACAAGCATTTAAACAAATACCCATATATTTACAAGCAAATGAAAATAATCATATTTACTCTCCTGCAAATGAATGTAAAATTACGTCTCTGTGTTCTGGTGGTACGCATCATCAACTTTTGCGCGGTGTTACAGTTAATGTGCCGACAAAGGCACTTTTTTATCCGTTGAGGCTAGTTGCCAAAAATGATATCAGATAACGATTTTTCTTCTTGGGAAACGGTGAACGGAAAACGAACACTCGAATATCTAACGAATACGAATAGAAATACTCGAATATTCGAATACTCGAATACTCGAATATTCGAATACTTGAATATTCGAATACTCGATTATTCGAATATTCGTTAGATATTTGAGTATTCGAATAATTTTATTATTCGAATAAACCACTAAACGAATATTCGAATATCAGATTTAAAAAAATTCCGAGCCCTACTAAAAACTGTAAAAGCCGATATGCTATACATGCAGGAGAAAGATTAGGAAGCACTTTACGCTGTGTACACTTTCAGTGTAGATTTTATTCATTTTTTTCAAGCTCAGCATATGCTTTACGTATTACCGATACTCCTTGGTCGAATGTCAAAAATTGAATAAAATCTACACACTTGAAAATACTTTTTCTTCGTTTCTTTAAAATTTAATGTGCTCAATATTTGTATATAATTGCGTAAATTTATATGTTTTTCATGTCATTGCATTTCGTGTGGGCCATAGATAAAGACCATAGCATAGATAAAGACTGATAGATAAAGACTTCTAATATAATAAATAAAGGCGGCTAAACTTTGGCGAACGCCGAGCGAGGTAACGAAAAAGTGGGCTTTTACCAATCACTGTCATCAACACGATGAGTCAAAATTATTGCTTTTTTCAGCAAGGCATAATCGCATATGAGAACTATTGAATTTCAACTTTTTCCGACATCTGTCAAATCGTCCGATTATTCGGAATTTTTTTCCGAAAATTCGCTTATGAGAACTAGGCTTAGTGTATAAGCCTCTGTGTATAAATAAACTTGTGATTTCCTTGTCATCGACTAGCTGCGCTATCATCATGCCTCTGCTTCCGTCTAGAGGGCATATAACCTTGATGTTTTGGCGGATAAACGTCAGAATTGACTAACTTTCAAAAACGATTTGCTTTGCAATAAATACTTTCCGACATAAACCCGATGCACCGAAAAAAAGAGAGAATTTTTGGCTTCACGAAAATGTGAGTTCCATTTAAATTGGGGCCATTTAAACAGGAGCAATTTTCAAAAGCGTCTTCCTTTCACTTAGCGCATTGAACAACTGAACATCAGTGGTTCTAACCTTGATGTTTTGGCGGATAAACGTCAGAATTGCCGAATTTTCAAAAGCAATTTGCTTCGCAATAAACAGTTTTCCCCATGAATAAATACTTTCCGCCATAAACCCGATGTACCGAAAAAAAGAGGGAATTTTCAGCTTCACGGAAATGTCAATTCCATTTAAATTGGTGCGATTTAAACCGGAGCAATTTTCAAAAGCGAGACGCCTCCAGAGCCCTCCACACCAATGATGAGGAGGTGAATAAAATTCACAATTTTTCAATAAAACAGCAAGAAACTGAGATAAATATCTTTATTTGATTATGATTTATCTATGCTTTATATTATGTGTACTTCTGTGTTCATAATGTTCATCTATGCCACATAACCTGAAACGTTATTTTGGCGGTTTATTTGCAGCAACACAAGTTCTACAACATGGAAGAGACTGCAAAAAACACGACAGAAATCAGCGACTTGGCCACCCTGAAGACGTTCCTGGCCGAGGAAGACAACGCCCAAAACGTCGTGTATATGAGCCCCATATCGGAGATTTGCCATGATTATCCCTGTATTCTGGGCATCGACGAAGCAGGGCGAGGGCCTGTGCTGGGTAAGCAAGCTGCCTGCACGGTGTCGGAGTCCTGAAACCAGCAATTCTTTGCAGGTCCCATGGTGTACGGCACCGCGTTTATCCCAATTAACGAGCAAACGCTGCTGGAGACGTTGGAGTGTGCCGACTCAAAGGCCCTGAACGAAGAGAAACGCGACCAAATTTTCGAGAAAATTTGCCAGAACCAGCTAAAAATTGGTTGGGGCGTCGAAGTCATTGCGCCCACTTCCATCTGTAATAGCATGCTCAGTCGCTCCAAGTACTCCCTAAATCAGGTAAACTTGTAGGAAACCTTAAGGCTTGGATCTGGAGTGTGCAGTTCCAGGTGTCGATGGACTCAGCCGTGGGGCTGATCAGAGCCGCTCTAGAGCGCCAAGTCAATGTGAAGCATGTGTTTGTTGACACAGTAGGCAAACCGGAGAAGTACCAAGTGTACCTGAAGTCCCTGTTCCCAAAGCTGGATATCACGGTGGCCAAGAAGGCCGATTCCACCTACCCGGTTGTGTCCGCGGCCAGTATTTGTGCCAAAGTCGTCCGAGATCACGCCCTCAAAGTCTGGGACTTCAGGGAGAATGTGGACGTGAAAGAGTTCGGCAGCGGATACCCAGGTGGTAGGGGATTTTCAGTTGCGATTCGCAACAGTGCTTCGTTGACTCAGCCCCATTTCAGATCCAGTGACCAAGAAGTTCCTGGTCTCCCACTGCGACCCAGTGTTTGGTTATCCGCAGCTGGTGCGCTTCAGCTGGTCCACGACTGCAAATGCCTTGGAAAATACCGCTTACCAAGTCGACTGGGAGGAGGCCGATAACACGGAGGATGGGATGAGTAAAACGCCCTCGATAACAGCATTTTTCAAAATGACCAATCAAAAGCAAGCTAGGAAACGGCACGATTTTTTCACCCAACGCTGCTTGACAAATAACGTGGATTTTTAAGTTGAAAGCCTGATTATTATACACATTTCAACATTTTATTGTCGTCTGTTGTGGTTGAACTTAGTGAGTCAGCCGCTGATGCTCCCTGAGCCTGATCGCCTGGATCTTGATAAAGCCAGTGGCGTCCTGCGGCCCAAACCCAACCAGCTGGTCCATGGACACCAAGTCTGCGTTGTAGGGCGCCTTTGAACTAGACCGGCCCAGCACAGTCACTGCACCTTTGTGGACCTGCAGCTTGACTGTCCCCTGCACATTTTCGGCGGCCAAGTCCAGACACTTTCGGGTAAACTGGACTTCTGGCGAGAACCAGAACCCGTTGTAGACATAGTCGGCCAGTCTGCGCCAAAAGATGGAAGTGAATAATTGTCTTTCTGGAAGTGAAGTCTCACCGGTCCTTTAGCAGCTGCTTCACCCGGTAGACCTCCCGGTCGAGGCAAAAGGTTTCCAAGTCGAGGTGTGCCTGGTGCAAAATGGTCACTCCTGGGGTCTCGTAGACGCCGCGCGACTGGCAAAGGAAAATGTGAGTAGCTACTTTTCTTTGAAGGCGTTTGCAAAAGGGCATTTTTGTACCTTCAGGCCTAGAAAACGGTTCTCCACAATGTCTATCCGGCCCACTCCATGTTGTCCTCCGATTTCGTTGAGCGTTTCAAGAATGTCTAGGCTGGTGGTAAGCTTGCGCCCATCCTCCAGCTCCAACAGCACAGGGCGACCCTTTTCAAAGCTAATCGCCAATCTGCAGGCCTGCTCTGGAGCCTCACTCGCAGGCCTGGTCATCAGATAGAGCTCGGCCGGAGGCTCCTGGTCGGGGTCTTCGAGCACCCCCGACTCGTAGCTCGTGTGCATAATGTTCGCGTCCATGCTCCAGGGGGCTTTGGGGGTGACTGGCACCGGAATGTCGTTGTCTGCGGCAAACTGCAGCAGCTCCCGCCGGCCCGAGAATTGTGCCACGAAGTCCGCCTGGCGCCAGGGCGCGATAATCTGGACGGACAAACTACAGACGATGTTTGGCGGTTGGACGGACGGAATTTACCTGGACATCGGGCAGCAAGGTGTAGCAGGCCAGCTCGAAGCGCACCTGGTCGTTGCCCTTACCGGTGGCGCCATGCGACAGTGCGAGCGCTTGATGGTCCTAAAAATTTTGTAGCTACAGGGCGAAACTCAAAAGACCAGTAGGTACTTGCCTTGAGGCAGTTAATCAGCCCCACAGAGATGCAGGGTCGTGCCAACGCCGTGCCCAAAAGGTAGCGGCTCTCATAGACCAGCCCGTAGCTCACAGCAGGCCAGACGTAGTTCTCCACGAACTCCTCGCGCAGATCTTCAATGACCACTTGAGAAGCGCCCAGTTTCAGCGCTTTTGCTTTGGCTGCCTCGAAGTCCTCCGTCTGCCCGACATTGGCCATGTAGCAGACCACTGGGTGGCCCTTGTTGATCAGCCACTTCAGGATGCAGCTGGTGTCCAGACCGCCCGAGTAAGCCAGCACAATCTTATCCGCAACCATTTTCGACGACGACAAAAACTGATTTGCGTCCAGTCGGGTTATGGGGCAGATTTAAAGCAGATCAAGGCGCTATCACGAGCTAATTTATTGCAAATCTGAATAGTGGAACGACATAAATGTTAAGGCTAAAATGTAACAAAGATAAACTATCAACATCTAATTAAGTTGAAGCAGATTAATAACTAACTAACATCGAATAATTGCGATAGTGAGTGGTCAGTGCCACTGGTTCACATCAACATCATATCTACGGCCCGATAAGCCTGTTAAGCCATCACTTACAATTAGGAAATACTTTATATACATACAGGGCGAGCTAATAAGACCGGTGCAGTTGGCTGACTCGCCCTGCAGACTCAGTTACCGGAGGACACCTGAACAGAGCAGCGATCCTTTGGTATACCGATAAACATAAACGGAAATGTAGACGGTGGATCAATCCACCATCCGGAAGCTGACCTTCTTGGGTGTGTTCTAGTTGGGAGTGAGGGCCGTTAGCTGGTCGAGGAAAGCTCTGGGAGTGAGTATATGGGAAGAGCCGATGATCACCTCCCAGTTTTTAAGGGCGTTGGTCACCTCATACGCACAGCGCACCTCGGAGAAGCAAATGCCGCCCACTACGAAGACGATGAGACGGGGCACGTTCTTAACCGTGGGTTGGCTGCGGTCTTTGTGCCAGTGGCCATAGCGGGCGCTGAAAGCCAACGGAATCAGCACTGGAGTTGGAGAGAATTTGAAACCCACCTGGCAGGCGGATGGTATCCCGTGCTCTGAGCCCGACCGGCCAAGTACGGAAAATGCTTCTGATCCAGCTTGTCCTCGATGCAGTCTTCCATGATGTCCTTGACCACGGGCGTCCAGCGGGACATCTGATAGGTCTGCTCGGTGATTCGCTCCTTGCGCGGCACTGTGTACTGCTTCTTGCGGTTGCCGCCCTGCAAACCATCTGGCGGTGAAAACGAAACAAACTTCTCACCTGATTCACTCACATCGTTCACCACGTTCACCCCCAGGTACTGAATGTTGGAGATGGTCTGCTTCTGGGCGATCTGGGCATGGGTGGCCAGCTTCTGCAGGTTTTCCTCGGTGATCCCGTTCTTGATCATCGCATACAGCGCTATGATGCGCATCTTGTCGTACTGCTCAGAGATCTTCGGGTCGAGCAGAATGGGCACGATGTTGCGCATGTGATCCTTGATCTTCTCGCCTTCTGCATCGGTGCCCATGGCCAAGTCCTACCAAGCAAACATTGTCACCCAGGTTCAGGGGCGGAGCAGGAGCAATGCAATCACCTGCTCGACTTTGCAGAGCTTGTCCACATAGCCCTGGTACTGCTTCATACAGTCCTCGGCCAGCTGGAGGTGGGTGGCGTACTTGGACAGCTCCTTTTGGTACTGCGGCATTTTCTTGATCATCGTCGAGAGGTCCTTCATCGACTGCTTGTCGCTGGCGGTCATCCGCTTCGAGTCGGTGAACTTCTTCAGGTTTTTGGTGACGCTCTGCGACACAACGGCGATGTGCTGGTGACGCAGCTCCACCCACATCTCGTCATTCTCGTCCAGCAGCACCTCCTTCTTGACGCCGACCGATGCTTCATACCTGTTTTTGGGTACAAATTCTTCACAGTTCAGCGCTAAAAACCTTCGACGCTCACTCATAGACGTCGTTCTGGATGTTGAGCAGATCGTAGGCCATGGCTTGGAAAGTAAGCTCGTGCAGCAAGGGCGAGACGCAGTCGAAGCCGCGGTCCAGAATCAGCAGCTGGGAGCGCGCCTTCTCTGGGCCCTCGCCCATGGTGGGCTCATCCGCCTTGTAAGCATCTAGCTTCTGCTGAATAAGCTGCGCCAACTCCACGTTCTTGTCCCAGTCGCTGCGATAGCGAACCGACGGGTACTCGCCTAATGTGGCGCAAAGGGTGGCAATTTGCTCGGCCATCCGCTCCAGGTTGGCGCCATACTTCTGGGCGTAGGCCGGGTTGTAGTAGCATTGGAACGTCTCGGCACAGTCCAGGGAAAACACCTGCGAACCAGGCAATTTACGGAAATGCGCCCATTGGCCAAACTGAGTGTTCACCGCAACTAGGCCTGGGTAACACTGTGCTGAGTTGTTGCCGCTCTGAGTTAATGAGTTATAACGCATAGCCGGTGGCGGAATTTTAGCAGTTAACAAAAAAAGCGATCAACATATTGCTTTTGCGCAGACGATTTCTGGAAACTTGGTTCAAAATCGAGTATTTAGAAGATAGAGCAACTCGGCTAGAACAAGAAAATTCTGATATTTTGAAGAAATGTTAAAAATATTATTGATAAATGGCCCTTAAAATAAATCTAAAAACAAGTCATCAACAAGTAAAGCAAAGTTACTGTGCCAGTGTGTTGAGCTGGCGCACCAAGCCATGTGCGTGACACTGCGCCAACTCCTAAAAATTGATTGAGTTACCCAGGCCTACCGATACCCATTTAAGCAGCAATCGAGAACAAGCAAACACACACACACCTGAGACTCATAAGGCAAAAAGGCAATGTTGATCTCCTTGAGGGTCTTAATTTTCTTTGCCGCGCAGGACTTGCACAACTCGTTGAACAATTCCTCCGGGCAGACTGCACAAAGCACGAAATAAATACAGGAATGAATTGATAGGGGAAAGCCGCCACCAGTGTTAGTACAAGCACACAGCAGATTAGTTTACCGACTCGAGCCCCGCGTTTAATACCTGAGCTTCGCTTGGCACAAAGGCAATGTTGATTTCTTTCAGGGTTTTTATGTATTTAGCTACTGTGTGGTGGCACAGGTCGTTAAACAACTGGTCGGGGCATGCTACAAGATAACCAGATTAACTGGGCCCCGCGATCGGGCGCAGCCCTACCTTCCGTGAAGAAGACGTGGGCCGCCTTGTACATGATGTGCTTGATGCCGTCAAAGTCGCGCATCAGGGCCTCAATCGACTCCTTGCAAGGGGTGATCAGGTAGACCGCATCCATGGTAGCCAGGGGCTCCCTGGTCTTGAAGATGTCCTCCACCACTAACCGGAAAACGAGCCCTAACATCAATCAGTCCCTGGCAGGGTCGGATAGACTTACATGTTATGCCCTCGGCCGAAATGTCGTGCATCTTGCAGCAGGCCGAGATCATTCGCATCGCCAGTTTGTCCACGACCAGGACGCGCCACTCCAATTTGCCCCCTGCAGTCCCATTTTTCTTCGACGGCGGCTTGTACTTGATCACCTCGTTCATTATTTCTGTAATAAATCATCCGTTGTTACCCCGGCTAATCGACTAGGTGTATTAGTAAGCGCAACATGAGTCACAGGCCTGCAGTGGGTGGCTCGTTTTATAAATGAAAAAAAATTGTCCATTTCTGCAGCTTTATTTGGCTCCATAGGCCTGCACTGAGGCAGAGGCCTGCCTCAGTGCAGATACCTCGCTCAACACCACACGGAAACCCAAAAGCAGCCACTGATAAGAATATTGATCGGCCCCAAAACTTCCTCTGGTCCCAGTTGCAGGTGTTTACTCACTTTGGCCCACTTGGTTCTTCAACGCCATGGTCAGACCGAACTGGGGAAGCTGCAGCAGTAGAAATCCTAAAGTTTCACTAGAAAACAACGAATTTATCTAGGAAAAACTATAACTCAATCCCTAAATAAACTCAATATTTAGGCAACTGACAACTGCTTGCCCTGTTGCCGAGTGCCCGATTTCGTCCCCCAGACCATTCAATATCCTATTGCTTTTGCCCAAATTAATCCTGAATGCAATAGTGTTCCACAACACTGTCCAGCGATTCAGGTAGGCACTAACCTAAAATCGCATCCAGCAATCACAAACCAGTAATCAGCTGATTGTCAATCAACTAAGCTACACTAGGATAATAATCAATTAAAACTGTGGAGAAAATGTGCAGATATCAGTTGCGTTTAATGTGCAGAGTGTGGGCCTGAAGGCCATCAAAAATCGATCACCAGAGTATATGCCAGGAGTTGTTGGGGGCCCACTGCCAGAATGTTTTCAGCCATCAAGAGACTGACCAGCAAGGGAGATGCAGCTGCAAGCAGCAACACTTCAATGCCGTCCAACGTGCAGGCCATGTCCTCTTCGCTGCAGCGAAAGTTCGCCAAAGGAGTGCAGTATAACAGTAATACCAGCTCCACTGTGTCGAGCCTCCCTCAAACATTTCTTGTAATTGTAGTGAAGATCGTGATTAAAGGGGACCGAAATGTGGGCAAGACCTGCCTGTTTCACCGGCTGCAAGGAAAGCGGTTCATCGAAGAGTACATACCAACGGATGAAATCCAGGCCACGTCCATCCAATGGAATTACAAAGCGACAGACGATGTGGTCAAAGTGGAGGTTTGGGACGTTGTGGACAAGGGTAGTTGATCGAAAGCGAGATTGCATGAGTATATTGGAGCCTTGCAGGGAAAAAGAAGAAGCATCTCGACGGCCTTAAGCTTGATAACGCCCAGCTCGACATGCCCGAAGAAGCAGCCTTAGATGCGGAATTTCTGGACGTCTACAAGGGCACCAATGGTGTGATTATCGTGCTGGATCTGACGAAAAGCTGGACTTTTGACTACGTCCAACGAGAATTGCCCAAGATTCCAAGTAACTGAATATCAAGCTGCCCAATGCTCGCGCCCACTAAGCCTCACTTTCAGGCCACATTCCAGTCATCATTTTGTCTAACCATTGCGACATGTCGCATCACAGGACTGTGACTGCTGATCATGTGAACTTCTACATCGAGTCCATTTCGGGGTGAGTTCGAGCACGCGTTCAGACGTTCATAAAACCCTGGCTTCTAGGACACGGTCGGCTCAAGTGCGACACACTGAGGCATCAATGCGCAACGGTTTCGGCCTGAAACTGCTGCACAAATTCTTCAACCTCCCGTTCCTGCAGCTACAGAAGGAGTCGCTGCTGCGTCAGATTGAGAGAAACGAGCGCGAAACCCTGGCCACCAGCCAAGTGAGCTGCAGGTGCAAAGCAAACGGGGCATTTTCTACATGCAGGGTTTGTTTTGCAGGAGCTGGATTCTTACGCCGAATCGGACGAGGCCAATTATGCCAAGTTCCTGGACAATTTAGTGAAAAAGCGCCGACAAGTAGCCGACTCCAATGCGAACATTCCGCCGCCCCTGATCGCTGAGGGGGCAGACATGCGACGATCGCAGAGCTGCTCGATTGTGATAGGCGGCGGTGAGAGCCCTGTTGATATGAGTGTTTCGCGCTAAAATCTAATGCCGGCGGGTTTGTAGGAAAGCCGATTCCTTTCGACAATGGGGCGCAAACTGTCACAAAAACGGCTGCTGTGGGAAAGAGCGCCAGCATGAGCAGCGGCTTCGGCGCTCTTCCAGATCTCCGTAAGTTGGACATCAACCCGATCACGTCGGTGGACGAGTTTTGCCCGGAGGGCGGGCACTTGGGCGGCTTTCTGGACGACGTTCAGTTCCAGGGCGCCTCCAGAGTCATTGAGCATGAAGAGACTGACTCGTAGGTTGAGAACTTGTCCCTTGGTTGGTGCTCAGTGATGATTTTTCAGGGACACTGACACGGGCAATCCACTGGTTTCGGAGCTGCAGGAGGACTTCGATCCGGAGGAGCCGGCGGCCTCCAAGCCAATAAAGGTAGCGAAGAAACTGGAGGTTTTCTGCGCCGTCAAAGCGCCCAAGTCGGACGGCAGCAGCGAACTTGAGGTGAGCAGTGGCTCTATTAAAACGCGTTACTGACCGGGTTGACTAGGTGGAGAAAACCATCCCGGAAGACTACGACATGAAGCACACCAATGACGAGTTTGATTCCACCATAAATTCGGAGATTTCCGAGCTGACCTCCGATGTGTACGATGGATGGTCGGCGCCAGACTCCAAGTGGCGGCGCTCTCCTGAAGGTTCGTAGTGCTTTGCATGGGGTAAACAAACGTTTAATGGCTGGTTGCAGGGGGTGAGGACACGTCCATGGTCAGCCAGAACATGGACAACGACAGTATTTCCGTGACGTCGTCCAACGTGCACATGGAGCTGCTAACGTCCAGGAAGACGCCCAGCTCGGGCAATGCGAGCGTGCTGAGCGAGAGCGAGGATACGCACACGTCCAGCTCGGTAAAGGACAAGAAGCACAAAGAGAAGGTAGCTGATGGGCCAATCAGGTGTGACAAGGGAGCCTTAAACGTGTAATTACAGACTGATAAGAAGCACAAGAAGAAAAAGGATGAGCGGCCCAAGGGCGAGAAGAAGCACCGAAGAAGATCCAAAGCGGAGGCGGTGTCTCGACGTGATGAGTTGGAGGAGTTTCTGAATGGCACCAGCAGTCCCCCAATCGACACTGCCTATGAGGCTATTTAACAATTATCTTGGCTACTGGGGCTGATTGCTTAAAAAACCTCTATCCGCAAATTATTCGATATTTACCCATAAAAAACTAACCGCTCTCGCCAAGCATCAGTTACTATTCGTTATAATCACTAGTTTTTGTTGTGCTGTTCAAATAACGATTTTATTTATACAAATAAAACAATTAATATTTTACAGCGGTTAGTTTCCTTGCAAACCGCGCCCATTATTTGTTCTATTTTGCGTTAGCAACACTGCAAATCCACAGAGCGCTTGACGCCCTTGACGGTTGCCAGCAACAATCGATCACAACAAACATTTCGAAAGTTCAACTGTTGATATGTTCGAATTTGGTTGAAAATTTAGATGTTCTTGTGCATTTACCGTTTGAAAAATACCTCATAGTTCCCGCAGCCCAGTGAGAATCGGCCGCCTTCAGCCTAGCAGTCCTGTGCAGCATGAACTCACGATATTCGTTCAGTGATAAGATTGAGGTTAGTTTGCGTTTGTTTGTACCACGAAAACAGGGCTTAAAAGCCCTCAGTGTTCCACGTCCCTGTCCAGGGAGTCGGTTCTTTCCTCCCAAAAGATGCTTTGTAAGTGGTGTTTTTTAGGACTACGAAGTCCACGAGTTATTGGGCAAAGGCGGCTTCGCCTCCGTCTATCGGGCAATGTGTCGCAAGACTGGCATAGATGTGGCCATTAAGATGGTAAGTGGTTGTTTGGTTGGCTGGAAAGCTCTTCTCATGTTGCATGTTTTAGATCGACAAGAAACTGATGCAAGCAGAAGGCATGGTTGGACGAGTGCAACAGGAAGTGTCCATCCACTCCAGGCTGAAACATCCCTCTATACTGGAGCTCTATACATTTTTTGAGGACGCCAACTACGTGTACTTGATTTTGGAGCTATGCCACAACGGCGAATTACAACAGTACACCAAGAGAAAAGTACAGAGTAAACTCGCGTTTGGGGGACGGTTGTTTTAGTTGTGGCTGATTTCAGAGACTCATCGAGAGCCAAGTGAGCAACGTGATGAAGCAGGTGGTGGAAGGCATCAAGTACCTGCACTTTCACAGCATTCTTCACCGCGACATTTCCCTTTCCAATCTGCTGCTCACCAAAGATATGCAAGTGGTATGAAGCTGGAATTTACCCGCAAGCTGCTCCTTTTCATTTGCGTATGTTTGCAGAAAATTGCGGATTTTGGCCTGGCCACGCAGCTGAGCCGCCCAGATGAGAAGCACCGCACCATGTGCGGCACTCCCAACTTTATTTCGCCAGAAGTGGCAACCAGAGGCTCTCACGGGCTGGAAGTGGACGTGTGGGGACTGGGCTGCCTGCTCTACACTTTACTCGTGGGCTTGCCGCCCTTTGAAACTAACGGTAATGGGTTTGTTTAAGTACAGTTCCGGCAGTTTATTCTTCTATCGGTAGGCGTCAAAAGCACTCTGACTAGAGTTGTAATGGCCAGTTACAGCCTGCCTAGTCATTTATCGCCGGAGGCCAAGGATCTGATCAACTCCCTCCTGCAGAAGAATCCGAAGGATCGCATAGGACTGGAGCAAATTCTCGAGCATCCTTTTATCAAACGGAATATAGTCAGTTGGCTTCGATGTGCGTGTAGCCGTGAATTGGAAGAATTTGGTTTCAGGTGTTAAGCACCAATTTGACTCAGGACAGCGGCATTCATACGATGTCCAGTCGGCGGGACAGTGCCTTTAGCGATGGCGCCCTCCCGAGCAGCTACAGTTCCAACATGCTACACTTTCGGAAAGCCAGCAGCGATTGTTTTCCATGCGAGCCCAACTTGATGCCGTCCAATCGACAAACCCACAGTATGGAGTACGCCCACCATCAGCCGCCCCATTTCAGCAGGGACCAATACCAGGACGTTCCTGCAAGCCCTAGCCAATACAGCAACAACTGCTATCATCCGAACGATCCTGGAGGCGGTGGGCTTTCAGGTCACAGCGCCAGCCAAATCCTGGCCGGTATCCCCACCAAGACAACCCCGCTCCTATCGCAGTGCTCAAACTCGCTGGGAAACCGCCTAGAGAACATGTGCCTTTCGCAGGAAACTTCGCTGGCTCTGCCCCGCTATCACAGCGGCAACAAGCCGATGGGCGGCGTCGAAAAGTCGCAGACTCTGATCCAGCTCTGCTCGCACCGACTGCTGCCGACACGGCATCAGACAAAAAACGCCATTCTGAGCATCCAAGACGACGGCGAAGTCACCGTGGAGTTCATCAAGAAGAAGGGCAGCCTGAAAAGGGAGCTTGTGTGCGAGATCATGCGGATCTCACCTGATGGTCTGCGGATCGTCATGTACGAACCGGAAGGTGGCCGAGGGGCAACTCCGTCCTCGGAGCCCGCGCCTCTGCCCGAGCAGGGCGCAGACCGAATCTACAGCATCGAGAATCTGCCAGAGAAGCACTGGAAAAAGTACATGTACGCCTTCAAGTTTGTGGAATTGGTGCGAGCAAAAACGCCCAAAGTCACATTCTACAGCGACAAGGCCAAGTGTCTGCTGATGGAGAACCTGGTCGACTTCGAGGTGTGCTTCTACGAAGGTGAGTAGTGGATGCGAAATGACAAATTGTGGGGCCCTGTAGCTATGAGCTTAAAAGCAAGTTTTGCAGGTGGCAAAGTGACGCGATCCACCACGGAAGGCGTGAGTCTGGTAGAACCGTCGGGGCTCAAGTATAGCTTTCCAGCGGCTGGTGAGTGTCGCAACTTGACCGGCACTTTGGAACTCATGTGGCAGCATTGCCAAGAGTGTTTCGAGCACAGTTTGGCCCTCGAACAGACTCTCTCCAGGCTGCAGGGCACCAACTTTCCCATCATAGTCGGCCGGCGTCCCGCTGCCCTTTCAGCGACATGCGGCAAGGAAAACATCTCCAGATCGGCGCTGGTGCGTAGCGGGAGTGTTGAACGCAGCGTAAATTTAACTTTGACTTGGTTTTACAGCCGTCATTCGCCAGCGGCAACTCGTTGGGCAAGCAAAAAGCCATCGTGGTACCGGGGGTGGGCACCGCCATCCAGCTGGCCAATGGCGAACTTCAGGTGCAGTACCATGACGGCGCCCAATTGTGGGTGGACGGCAAGCACCACGTGCGCTACCAGTACCCCGACGGCCAAGTGGTGAACTACAGAGACACCGATAGCATTCCCAAGTCTATCATGGCCAAGATGCAATTGATGCCCAAGGTGGTGCGCCACCTCAGCGCCCCATTGCCCGCCAAACAGTTCCACAACCTGAGGTAGCGTCCACTCACCTTGTACATTTGATTTTATTTTTATTTAACTGTATTGGAGTCGGAAATATTAAACGGCTCTGGTCTGGTTTCTGCAATTTTTAGAATCTATATTTAGAGAACCGGTTGAGCAGAAAAGCTCCAGAATCCTGGTTAAAAAGTAGACCTGGGAAACACTGTGTTGAGTTGCGCTTTTCAGTTGTTGCCGCTCTCTGAGTTAATGAGTTTAACACATTGTATAATGAGTCATGGCCGGTGGCCGAATTTTAACATCTAATAAAAAAAGCCATCAACATATTGCTTAAAACTATTTGGTTCAAAACGGGAAAGTTCTGGAAATTTTGAAGAAATGTTAAAAATATTATTGGTAAATGGCCGTTAAAATAAATCTCAGAACATGTAAAAAAGTCATCAACATTTTCCCAGCAACAGAACCGAGTTGCTGCGCCGGTGCGTTTGGTTGGCGCACTAAACCATTTGCTTGGCACTGCGCCAACTCCTAAAAATTCATTCAGTTACCCAGGCGTATTTAAAAGTACTCAAGCCACTGGTTAAAGGAACTACGTTTATGTACAATGTCTTAAACAACCCAGGAAGTATATACATGTTCTAATCAAATATGGAGTAAAAGCGCGAGTTGTACAAGACAAATCGTTTTGAACGTACGTGTTATACAACCCCCTCTTAAACAGACCCTCCGGGGGTTCACGCGGTGCTGGTGGCGGCATCGGCTGCATATCCAGGTCTGGACGCGGTGTCCAGCGGGAAGTCGTAATCCGGAATGTGCCACAGCTGCTTCAGATCCTTCAGCTGCTCGGGTTTGATGGTGAGCATGAATTCAGTCAGTTGCTGACCGCTGAAGGTGTTGCCGAGCAGCGACGGCTCCTCCTCATCGCTGCGCCGTTTGAAAGTCGTCGCAAAGCTCGGCGGCTGGATGTCCAAGCTCGGATTAATCGACTCGGCTGAAAACACGCAAGTGATTTGAGTGTTTTGTGATGAGAGTGTCGTGAGACGAAAAAGACGATAAAGAAGACCAACTGTAAAGACGACGACTTTTCTTGTAAAATCCATCTTTTAACTTTTTTGCATAAAACATTCTCAGTTTGCCAGTATTTTACAGTAAAACGTTAGGAAAAACGCGTTGTTCTGTTTGGAGAGGGGTTTGTTTAGAAATATTGACCTAAAAGTGAAGAAACCGGAATTTAAATAAACCAAATGATTTACAGCGACAAAAGTGACGAGTTTTCCGAATAATTGATTATAAGCTTTCTCTTGCTCTATTGTTGAAATATTTTTTTTAATTTCAATTTTAATATATACTTTCACTTTTTGAGATTTTTATTTGCAAGGGCCAGAGCTTCACAATTATTGCCTCTAAAAAACAGTCCCTATTAGGACTGGGTAACACTTTGTTAAGTCGCGCTTTTGAGTTGTTGCCGCTCTCTGAGTTAATGAGTTTTAACTCACTGGTTAATGAGTTATAACTCATTGCCGATGGCGGAATTTTAGCATCTAACAAAAATTGACCTAAAAGTGAAGAAACCGGAATTTAAATAAACCAAATTATTCACAGCGGCAAAAGTGACGAGTTTTTCGAATAATTGATTATAAACTTTCACTTGTTCTGTTCGGGGAAATATTTTTGGGAAAAAATCCAGGAAAAATTATTAGGGTTTTCACCAAATTTCGAAGCTGCAAAAGGTTCCAGAAAAAAAATCACAGAGCTGTTCAGGAGCCGCGTGTTCCAATTAAATTTAATTTATAATTTTCACGGAAATTACCTGAAGAGTGTCAATATTTTAAGTAAAACTAAAAGTAACACGTTTGTTGTATAGAAATAATTGCGTAATAGAAGAGCTATGAAGGTGGCGAATTTTCCAAGTAATTTTTCTGGAAACTTTTGCTCTCTGGCCGTATTTTCAAGATAATCTTAATTACCTTCGGTAAAAAAACTGAATAAAATTATAGCCGAAAATAATCAGAAAATTATATTTTTTGCGTTTTTGGTTCAACATTTTTAGTTTTGTGATTGGTTTTTGAGAAAATCTTAACGATTTTCGGGCAAAACGGGAGAGATTTTCTTTTTTGTCCCGAATTTGACGCTGAAAAGGTTTTTGTAAAATTTTTACAAAGCTATAGATTTATATTGTAATTTTTCGCGTAAAAGACCTCCAAATTGTCAGCATTTTTAAGCGAAACTAGGAAATTGAGTATTTAGAAGAAAGAGTAACTTGGCTAAAACTGGAAAATTCTGAAATTTGAAGACATTTTAAAAATATTATTAATAAGTGGTTTTTAAAATAAATCTCAAACAAGCTTTTGATTTAAAACTTTTAGTTTTGTGATCGGTTTTTGCGAAAACCTTAACGTAAAACTACAAAATACAGCGTTTTTCAGTAGAAAGCAAAGCAAGCGACAAGTTTTCCAAATAATTTATTATAAAATTTCGCTCATTCAGTTGGTTTTTTACGTTTTGTCCCAAGTTCGAAGCTGAAAAGGGATTTCCAAACTTTTTGCAAGCGACGAAGGAGGCGCGATTTCTAATAAAATGTATTTCATAATTTTTCGCGAAAAATACCTTAAGATTGGCAGCATTTTTAATTGTAGTAAAAAGAACTTGGCTGAAACTGGAAAGTTCTGATATTTTGAAGAAATGTTAAAAATATTATTAATACATAGCCCTTAAAATCAATCTAAAAACAAGTGAAAAAGTAATCAACATTATCCCAGCAACGGAACAAAACTATGAATACATCTTGTAAATTTTCGCGTAAAATACATCCAGATCGTCAGTATTTTTAAGTCAAACTCTACAACATAGAGCGTTTTTGAGTAGAAACCAAAGCTAAAAAACCACATTAAAGAAAAAACTCTACAGTCTTCAGAGCAATGGAGGTGACGAGATTTCCAAATAATCTGTTAGAAACCTTCTCTTATTCTGTTCGTTTTTTGATAGAAAATTATTTAATTTTTGTTCCAAATTTGACGCTGGAAAATACCTGAAGATTGTCAACATTTGTAAGTGAAACTTTAGAAAATTGAGAATTCAGCAGAAAGAGTAACTTGGCTAAAACTGGAAAAATCCTGCGTAGCACTGCGCCAACTCAACAAGAAATTGAGTTACCCAGGCCTATTGTGGGGGCTCACCATCAGCCTCCGGCGCCAGCAGGCCCACCTTGCTGGGGTCTGGGCTGGTGGCCGCGACGCTCCGCGGGTACACCGGCGTGGTCGCTTTGAAGCTGGAGGCGAAGTTCGCGCTGCTGTTGCGCTTGGGGGGCAACAGCCCGACGTCTTCCGGCACAGGCGAAGTGGAAGCCACAGACTCCGGGTAGACCGGCGTGGTGGCTTGGAAGGCTGACCTGAAATTGACCAGCGAGTTGTTTGCAGGCAGCTCCAGCGGCTCCTGGAACTTGGACAGGTCCAGATCCACGTGTGCCGGGTAAACCGGCGTGGTGGCCTGGAACTTGGAGGCGAAATTCACCGTCACATCAGCCCGGGTTTGCAGGTCGGGCGGCTGCTCCTCATCGCCCGCAAACTTGGACAGATCCACGTCCACCGTCTCTGGATAGACTGGCGTGGTGGCTGGAAAATCCCCAAAATTGCAAGGGGTATGGGGGCAGGAATGGAGTGCCCAACCTTTGAATTTCGATGCAAAATTCACGGGAACCGAGTCTGGGAGAGCGTTGTCGTCGGGCGGCAGGTCGAACTCGGACAGCTTCAATGGATCGACGTTCACGCGCGTGGGGTACACGGGCGTAGTGGCTGTGGGCGGGACAACGGCTTTTGAAAATCCCGAGAATTTTACAAAATTACCTTGAAAATGTGAAGGAAAGTTCACAACTGCTGGCACATCAAACTCAGAAACTTTGGCAGGGTCCTGATCGACTCGCTGGGGATACACTGGGGTGGTGGCTGGAGAAACGCCCTTCAATAACCCGTTGTGTGGGTGCGGCCAGCTTACTTACCCTGGAACTTCGACGGGAATTTCACCAGCTCATCCGGGGCAGTCGCGCCAAAGTCCTGGAGCTTGGACAGGTCGATGTCCAGGTGCTCGGGGTAGACCGGAGTGGTCGCTTTGAAGCGCGAAGGGAAGTTCGCCGCATTGCTTGGGGCAGCTTCAGCTGCCTTGTTTCCGTAACTTGTCCGGTAGTAGCTCTGCTTGACCAAGCCCTGGACAGCGCTGCCGCTGTCTTGCCGTTTGCGCGAAGCTGGACTGGAAGCTGCCTGCTCCAAAGCCCAGTGAGTCGGCGGGTTGTAGTCGCCATCAGCTTCGCTGGACGATCCATCCGCCCCTGGGCACAGTATTAAGTATTGTTGTATAAAAGCGTCCATTATGAAACGGATAATCGCCAAGCTCGATGAATTTTTTGAAACTTTCAAGATCTTCAGAATCGACTGTCTGCTAAACAGGGTGTGAATATCAAATTAATGCCTGCTTTAGTTTGAATTGTACATTTTTTTTAAATAGAGAGTTCAGTTGGGTAAACGCGTAAATTTAACGACAGATATTTGCTAAGCCAGAAAAAATCAAGATTTACTAGAATTTTTATGGAACTTCAACCATCTTTAGATCCAAGTATCTGCTAAAAACTTGAAAAATTCAAGATAACTGCTTGCTTTAGTTTGGAAGCTACGATATTTTTACGGAAATCGCCCTGTTGGTAGCTGGATCGATTTTCGTAAGCTGGCAAAAATCAAGATTCTCTGCAATTTCTATGAAACTTTGACCATCTTTAGGGTCGTGTTTCTTCTAAAAATAGTGACGTTTTCTGATGTCAAGTTACCTTAGTATGGAAGTTAAGAATTTTTTAAGTAGCGCTCGCAGTTGACTAAATGCCGCTCCTAGGAGAATATCTGCTGAGCTTGAGTATGCGAGAAAACCTTTTTTTGTTTTTCCAAATTTCCAGTAATTTTTATGAAAAATTTTTAGGATCCTTAGAGTCAACTATTTTCTAAGGATGATTTTAATTTCAAATGCCTATCTGCGTTAGTTTGCAGTATACGATTTTTTAAAAAGGGAGTGAGTTGGGTAAAAGCCTCCATTCTGAGACCGATATTTCTTCAATCGAAAAACTTGGAATTTCAGACGATTTATTTTAAACTTTCTGGGTATTTACAGCCATCTGCGTTCTAAATATGGTGACAATTTCAAGTTGATACCTGCTTTAGTTCAGATGATGCGATTTTTTAAAGAATAGAGTGCAGTTGGGTAAAAGCGACCATTAGAAGACCGATATTTGCTAAGATAGACAAAGTCAAATTGTCCAGTGTTTTTATGAAACTTTTAGAATCTTTAGAACGAAGTGTCTTGGAAATATTGTGAAAATTTTAAATTTCCGGCTGCTTCAGTTTAAATGACACGATGATCTTGAGGAGAAAGTGCAGTTCGGTAAAAGCGCCCATTTTAAGACCGATAAGATAAACTGGCAAAAATCAGGATCTGCGTCGATTTTTACAAGACTTTCTAGGTTTTCACAGTCAAGTAGTTTCTAATAATATCAGTTTTAATTTGTTTAGAAAACGCGAATTTTTTAAGCAGGGAGTATAGTTGGCTAAAAATAAAAATTACCTGGGATTTCTGTGAAACTTTTGTGAGTTTTACCGTCACGTGCTTTCTAAAGATAGTGAAAATTTCAAGTTGCTACCTGCCTCCATTTTTAAGATACGATTTTTTAAACAATTGATTAAAAGCGTCTGTTGGAAGTCCGATATTTGCTAAACCCGAAAAAATCAAATTTTGCGGTGATGAAATATTTGGAGTCAACTGTTTTCTGTGTTTTGTGTGTGAATTTCAAATTTCTGCCTGCTTTGCTTTGAATTATGCAATTTTTTTTTAAAGAGAGCATGCAGGTGGGTAGAAGCGTCCGTTATGAGACCGATATTTGCTGAGCTAGCAAAAACCAGGTTTTACTGAACTTTTGATAAAACTTTATCAAAAGTTATAAAATCTTTAGTCAAGAATCTGCTAAAAACTGTGAAAATTTCAGATAGCTGCTTGCTTGCGTTTGGAAGATACAAATTTTTTGATGAGAAGGCGCAGTTGAGGAAAAAGTCTACTAGAATACCGATATTTGCTAAGCTAGAAAAAATCAGAATTTCGAGTAGTTTTTATGACACTTTCAACACCGGTAGAGTCAAGCATCTTCGAGACATCGCGATCTTAAATTCCTGTCTGCTTTAGATTGAAATAAGAGATTTTTTAAAGGAGAGAGTGCAGTTGCGGAAAACCGTCCTATGAAGACGATACTTGGAAGCTCGAAAAATTCAGAATTTACCTCAATTTTATAAACTTTTTTGGATCTTCAGTGTCAGCAATCTTGTAAATATAGTAAAAATATAAAATTCCTGCCTGTTTCATTAGGAGATCAATAGTTGATAAGCTGGCAAAGCTCTGGACTTCCAGCGGTTATTAAAACTTTTGGCATCTTTAGACTCAACTGATTTATAAAGACCATGAAAATTTCAAGTTGCTGCTGACTTTAGTTCGGAAAATGCGGAGTTTTTAATGCGATAGTGCACTTTATTTAAATCGTCAATTTTGCGTCCGTAAGCTGCCAAGATAATTCGAAAAAAATCCCCAGTCAAACGTAAACGTGTTTCAAAACCTCTGCGTTTATGTCGTAAAAGTTCGTGAAAACACTGGAGGCTTTATATATGTGCTAAATCAAAGTATCCTCAATGAGCTGCCAACTGATTCCCGCTAAGCACCTGGAGTATGAGGAATTGCGATTTCCGTTAAAACCCCCCCATAAGATCAAGGATTTCCGTGACCAAGATCCAGTTCAATGACTTTGCCGGCTAGAAAAGCGTTGCTTTAATTGGAAAATGGGAGTTGTAAAGTTCCTTCGACGAGAAACTGGGTTACGGGTTTTAAGGTTTATTTGGTTGTCAATCGGCTGAGAGGGAGTGAATTGGTACGCACCCACTACGTTCTGGGGGGTGATTTGCTGCGCCTTAAAAATGTGCACGTCCGTCGTTTCTGGACGAGCCAGATCGGGCCTGGGGGTGCGATGGACCTGGTCCTCGATAAAAGCGCGACCCTGCTGTCCAATCAGCAGGTTGGCGCTAAGTGCAGAAAAACATCATTCAATGCCTGTTTTCTGGCTTTGCCTCCTCCCTCACCTGTAGTCCTCCTCCGCCTTGCTGCAGTTCACCATATACCAGTGGTCGCAGATCAGCATCCGTTGCTGGAACAGCGTCTTGCTGGGGCAGCTGTAGCTGAATTGGCGCCCCAGACCGTCACACATGTGGTACACCTGCGGGCGAAAGCGCACGGCATTATTTGCAGGAGATCAACTGAATTTCGTATATACCTGACACCCTGTGGATACATCGGCATAGTAGCCGGAGGTGCGTCCGTCGCAGGAAAATGCCGACACCTGCAACCCATCAGTATTTTCGTGATTAGTAAATTCCGCTACGGAACCGCGCCAATGCTGTGCTTAATCGATCAAATTGCCAAATATTCGCCGAATCAAAGGTTATTCGGGAGAGAAAGGCACATTTATTTGCATCTTTCCGCAATTTAATTAGCGTTATTTGCGTAGTCGTCAGCATTCTCACTATCCTCTCGCTCGAAAAACCAAGCGGGACCGGATTGCAACTGCATTTCTGCACAGCATCACGCGCGTGTTTGCTTAGGAATCGGGTCGAATCGAAGAATCCTCAATTCTTCATTTGAATACGCACAAACAGACGCACACTTCGCATGATTGCAACAGCGTTTGTCGGTTGCTTCATGTTCCGCCTTTTGTGCGATCTGTTGCGATTGCAAAGAGAGCGGTAAAGTAACCGGAGCCCTGAACGAGCAGTAGATAAAGTTCGTCCCAGGCGTTTTGGCAGTGACGTCATTAGTTCAGACGCCATTTTCAAATTGATTCATGTCTGCGATTGGTTGAAGTTGTAAAAGTTCGGGGAATATAAACGATAAATCGGGAAAATTAGTTACTTTTCTCAGTTTCGTTATTGAGTGGCATCAATCAGGGTGTTTCCTCATAAGGTGACACCCTCCCCTAGATCGTTTATTTCAACAAAATTGCGTTGAAAGTGACCAATACAAAAGTTGTTTAATTTAGCTCAGGTTTTTTAAATCTGAATTTAAAATAAAAATGTAAAACACGGAAATGTCAAAATTCAACATAGTCATTTTTTTAAATCAAACTAGTATTTTTAGACATACCAATAGGTAGATAAGTTCTATATTGTTGAGGCGGATTCATTTTTTTACAAACTTCTTGTTGGGTATTCCGCATTCCTGTATAGACAGAATTTCCTCACGTCTTTTATTACAGATTGATAAATAGTGCTCCTATTTCGCAATAAGAACGAATTATTTATCAAAAAGTAATCAAGAAC
>NW_026017110.1:48878193-48881398 GCF_020466585.1 Dendroctonus ponderosae | reverse complement strand
ATCTTCGGAACTAGAGCAGTTACGAAGAAGGTCAAATGGACAAAGAATCGTAGTTTTGAATGTTCTGCTCGAAACCAATTTTATTTTTCTAAAATTTGACAGCTGTCAAGAGATATTTGTTGGAAAACTTATTTATGATAAATTTTTAAATGACTCCTAGTTAAGTCAATATTAATCTGACAGGAAAATATTAAATAGAAATCTTATAAGAAATTGAATTCCAAACAAAATGGCATACTTAAGACATTTCTCTATAATAACTGTAATTTTTGACATATGACACAAATTTGAGTTTTTTTTTAAATGGCAGCCATACTTGATTATTATTTAGGAAACACCCTGTACAGTTCTTGGCGTTAATTGTGCGCGTTAACCCGGTTCCCCGAAAAAAGTCTGTCAAAGGGGTCTCAAATCCTTGGATCTAAAGTTTGCTTGATTTGTTCTACCTTTTCAAATCTATTTTCTTTTCTCGAGGGAATGCCGCGCACTTAAGAGACACCCTATATTTGGCCCCCATGTCGACGAGGCAAGTTTAACGCAAATATTACCATCAGTTTATGGTGGTGCCAGTAACTAGCGCTCTTACATGGTCCAGTTGTTGGCGCAATAATCGCACAATGATCTGCACCTTAGATGGTCCACTCCATATTGTGTTGCGGCCAAAGGTTGAAAGAGCAAATGCCCATAATGGGTGCCGTCCCAGGAACAGACGATCGTCTGATCAGTGAAAGGAATCCATCCATCGATTTATGTAATTCGAACAAACATTTCATGCCCGGAAGATTGCTGTAAATGGTGCTTTTGCGGTTTACAATTGAATCGACGCAACCGGAAACGAACTAATCATCTGAACTGGTTCTGATTCGAGAACGGAGTGCGCCCTCACCGAATTGGGCAAGCGGCTGATGATTAAATCAGTGGGAAAAAACAATCTTGAGGATATATGTTAATGAGCCGTCATCATCATCAACAGATGCGTGAGCCGTAAAGTGACCGTGGGGATCTCATGGTGTCATTTACACGCCAATTATGCGGTTGCTTGATTGCATGTTTGATTAATCAACATCGCACGAGGCTGGAGAGGAAGTGACGTCTCACACCAGAATGCAGGAGAAGAGTAGAAGCAGCCGCTACACTGCGCTAGATCAAAGTGGCGCTGACCTTTGAAAAATCCATTTTAAACAGCCACTTTTACTTTCATTTCCCGCGTTTACATAAGTAACGGCCACGTTTCCTGGCCTTTTGTCTACTAAATCTCCCGAAAATGTATTTCCAAATTTCGGCCATCGATGAAAGCTTTGGCGTCGTGAAAGTTAAATTTGCATGCCTAATTAGTGCAATAATCCGGGCTTTGGACGAATTTCTCCAAACTACCACCAGGAAATTTTTCCTATGCACCCCGTAGCACCAGCAGGGCGGGCGCAAGGGGCCGAGCGCGTTCGACTGTTTTCGCCCCGATGCCCAAACTAGCCGCTGCCATGGAAACACTGCGTCGGTGTCCCACAGGACGCATATACCAGGGTCGTTGGCAAACTGATTATGAAAACACTGACATTTAAAAGGCAAGCGATTAAAATCGTCGCCTGTCCACCCACGTACCTGTTGAGCAGCATCAGCGGATGATCCACAAAGTCCCGCGAATAGTGCGATCGGCCAAAGAAGCAGCCAAGACATGTCGCGTCCACGTGCACTAAGCGCCAGCACAACAAACGTTCGTCTTCAACGAGAAGATGCTGCGAACTGCCCCCCGAAAGACAGTGAGTGAAGAGGATTCAGCGGAATCCCGCGGGTGGGTCAGCAGGTCACGCGGGCCAGATCGGGCGCGTGGGGAGGCCGGCGGCGCCTCTAAGGTGCCACCAGAAGGTCGGCCCCCTTTGTCACCTTAATGAGTCGATTGGTAGGCGCAGGGCCGCCTGGTGCAGACACAATGGCTGGCGCTATTGTTGTTGTTCTTGGGCAAAAGTTTCAATTATTTGGTCATGCGGTCGGATTTGTCGTGGTCCGGCAGCCCCATTGGGGCAATCTTGCCTGGTTTCTGCTTTCATGTTCGTAGCTCCTTTAATGGAAACCGCATTCTCCTTGATTAGCATCTCATTACCGGCTATTTTCGATGTTTCCCAATATGTTTGGAATTTTTAGCACGTACGTAGTTTATTTTATTTGTGATGCATCAAATGTTGGAAATCCGGTTCGTCTAAGTAGCGTACGAGCGGCTGAGGAGAGACCGCGGTAAATATGCTCACTATACAGGGTGTGCCATCGGGAATCGATATCTGGCAAACTATAACTAGGAGAAAATTGAAAATTGAACAGTGTGCCCAGATCATTGGGGGCAAGCGATTTAAAATATTTTCAAGATGGCCACACTTCCGGTTATACCGGAAGTAAGTATCAACTTGCTTATTTTAAATGGAACCCCCTATACATTATTACATCTTTAACTTATACTCCAAATTCTAAATATATTTCATGTATAACATCCCATACCTAAGTCTAATCGTTTTTGATATACAATAAAGTCCGCTTATAATGTACCCGGTTATAGTGAACTTTCGGTTAAAACAAACTTTTCTCCTTTAATTGAAACGTCGTCCATAAAGGCCAACGCATTTTTTACTGGTTATAACGAACCCGTTTATAACAAACTTCCGGATATAACGATAACTTTTTAGGTTAGTTGTATATTCACTTTCCGCTTATAACGAACTTCCACGCTCAGCAACACGAATCGTGCGGAGTTGTTTATACTAGTGAGAGCGAGAAACAGGCAGTGACTTGTTTTTTACCGCGTAAATCGTTTTAGAATGGAAAAACACAAATGCAAAGCTTTTTCACTAAATGAAAAGTACGAGATTATTAACAAAATAAAAAGTGGAGTAAAGCAGAGTGGCATTTGTAAGGAATTACCACTTGGAAAGTTTACTGTTGCAACAATATGGAAAAACAGAGAAAACATTTCATCAGCGTATGACAAAGCAAATGTTAGATGTAAGAAGTTAAAACTATCTGCACATGAAGAGGAAGGGACTTATTAAGTGGTTTACTCAAAAATGACTAGAAAACGTTCCCATAAGTGGCAGTGTTTTGCAAGAAAAGGCTAGTGAAATGGGGAGTAAAATCAAAAACAAAGAGTTTGTTTGTTCTAGAAGTTGGGTAGAGCGTTTCAAGAAGAGACATAATATCAGTAGAACACAAGTGCGAAGCT